>NC_062572.1:4070326-4402826 GCF_022837055.1 Prionailurus viverrinus | reverse complement strand
AACAGGAGACCCATAGAGACCTGAAATACTATTCTGTCCCCAGGAGGAAGGAGCAATGACTTTGAGATTGGAGATCGGAGATGGAAATTGGTTTCATCCACTCTTGACTGGTGGAGGTGCCGTGTTGGATAGTTCCATCAATGAAAAGATGTTTCAGATTACTTAGCAATAGCCGCCTTGGGAAGAGACCACTTCAGGGTGACAAGGAAAGGTAGCTGGTGGAGCCTCAACCAGTTCGCCCCGCCCCCCCCCCCCCCCCCCCCCCCCCCGTGATCCTCTCCGCCATTGGGAAGGCAGAGATTCAGATCTGGTTACAGTTCAAGGACCGCCTGGTAAGTGGGCTTTGGCAACAGACCTAATGGTTCATCCAGACTCTACTGCTTAATTAAGTAGGACAATGTGGGCAGGCCACGGACCCTTGGAAAGTCCTTGTTGGAGAGACGAGCGCTGGGCTGGCATCTGGGAACTTGGGTTTTGGGAGGCTGCCAACCATTCCCTGGCTGATGAAAACGGCTCATCTTGCCTAGACGGTGCATAAAAAAGAGGGTTTATGCTCAACCTGTGCCTTCCTCCTGGGAGTCTGGGTTTAGGGGACACCTCAGTAGACAGGGTCTACGCGGCCAAGAGCCACTAGAAACTCTTAGGTGCCGAGTCCCCAAGTCTCCACTGGGCTTCTCTGAAGCATAACGTACCTGTTGCTGCCTGTTTGTGGCTGGGGAAGACTGCTCTGTGCGACCGTCATGGCAGGGAGAGGGTGGAGGAAGCCGGCACACAGAGTTCTCCAGACTCCCCTTCTGCTTCTTCCCTTATGATCAAGATGTGCATCATTCCTGTGTCGTGGGGCCCGGGTGCTTGGTGGCTCAATCCGTTGAGCGTCCGACTTCGGCTCAGGTCATGATCTCGTGGTCCGTGGGTTCGAGCCCCGCGTCGGGCTCTGTGCCGACAGCTCGGAGCCGGGAGCCTGCTTCGGATTCTCTGTCTCCCTCTCTCTGCCCTTCCCCCACTTACGCTGTGTGTCCCTCTGTCTCTCAAAAATGAATAAATGTTAAAAAATTAAAAAAAAAAACAATAAAGGAGAGCATCCTGCTTCTGTTGGCCGTCCTGAGCGCCCCTGGAAAAAAGGGAAGGGTAGCAGATGACCGTCCTTCTGACATACAGCAGAAAGGACAACAGCAGCCCCAGGGTGGGTCACATGCATCTGTCATCCCCCTCCCTCCCGCCCCAGGAATATTTACCGTCTCTCGAAGGAGGGGCAGAGCACATCCACATAACTTTTATTGCTGTATATCATTATAACTGTTCTATTTTATTAGTGTTGCTGTTAATCTCTCGCTGTGCCTAATTTATAAACGAAACTGTATCGCAGGTGCGTGTGCTTAGGAGAAAACCTCGTGTATAGGGGGTCGCGTACCATGTGGTCTCGGGTGTGAGCTGGGGTCTCGGGGGGGGGGGATCCCCCGGGGCGGGGGAGGGGGCACCTGCATGTTGTTTTAGAGGCTGTGAGCAGAAAGCAGGTGCATGGGGAGAGAATCGCGTCTGACAGGAGTAAGGTGGACAAATCAGCCAGTGTAGAGGGGAGACTGGAGGGAAGGGTGGGCTCCCCTTTGGGACAGGGGACAGCAGAGCCCTCTCCGAGCAGAGGGCACCGGTGGGGGGCACAGGGCGGGGAGCCCCAGGTGGTACAGTGGCTCCTGTGAAGGGCAGGCTTTCCTCTCCTTTCCTCACTTTCCCCCATGAACTCTGTGTCTGGTTTTCGGGCCCTTTGGCGTGTCCTCCGTGAGGTCTGAGCCTCGGCCACGCAGGTGCCACTGTGGGCAGAGTGACAGGTGCACACGGTGTTCTGTCAGGGGGCGCTGCTGCTCCCTCCATGCTGAGCATCTGGGGACATGATGCTTGCAGAACCTGTCACAAATCCTTCAGCGCCCCCCCCCCACCCCGCCCCGTGATGGCCCTGACATTTTTTTCGAGACGCTACCGAGTGATGTAACTCACAGAGCTGGGCTCTCACCCAGAGTGTGACCTCACTGGTTTTGGAACTGACCTGGCCGTTCCTGCGGGATTCGGGCTGCATGGAGGAGGAAGGCAGGCTCGTGAGGTCACCAGGAGAAGGTATGGCTCTGGTCCTGTGCCCCGGCCGAGCAGCACAGAGCAGAAGTGGGAGTGAGGTCCAGGAGACTGAAGAGTGTGGCCAGCACTTTCCCCGCCAGCCCCACTTCCGGTCCTGCCCCGCCCCCTCTGTTTCCTCCAGGAGCAGGTGCCCAGCCCGGCCCTGGGGGCGCCAGGCAGGTGTAAGGACTGAGGTGCAGAAACATGGCTCAGAGCCTTCCGGAAGCTGGCCGGGCTGGGTGGTTGATTGCGCCGCAAATGACCTCTAGAGTCACTTTGAAACTTGGCTCCGAAATGATGCCGAGGGACCAAGGCTACTCGTCAAATTTTAGTAAGACCAAGTCGGCTGGATTTTAAAAACTCAGTGTGTGTTACCTGCCTCCGAATTTCATATACACGCCGAAATAGCCCTTGGAAGAGATTCCTGCCCCTGTTTTAGAGGGAGACCCCCACGTTCTCTTTCGAGGGGCTCCAATGTATGTTTTTGCTACAGAGCGAGATCTGGAGAGATGACGGGCACGTATGCCCGGACCAGCCCCAGATGAGGAAGGGCAGTGAGCCACCCGCCCACCGAGTGAGCACGGCAGCGATCACGCACAATGGACCACAAAGACCCGTCCCCACTCTCCTCAAAGCCAGTGGCTCTTTGCTCCTTCCTGTGTCACCAAATCTACGATGGACGAAAGCTGGGGAAGGTCCCGCTTGGAAGGATTCACGTGATTACTTTGTGCCTCCCTGGACAACCCGGGATAATGGCCCCCGTGTCCAGGTCCTGAAGTTAATCACACCTGCAAAGTCGCTTTCGCCGGGGAGGCACCACGTGCCCCAGTTCTGGGGATTGAACGTGGACGTCTTTGGGGGGATGTTATTCTGCCTTCCACGGCTTGCCCCAAAGCTTCGTTTCTCGTCCTGACTTCTATCGACTGTGTTTGAGTTTTTACTTAAAGATCGATCACGAGAATAATAATGGATACATCCGCTTACGAACCAAAACAGAGTTACACATAACCGTCAGGGCTCCGCTGACCAGCCGCTTCAAGTTCCGGTTCCCTCTGCAAAATTCACCGCTGTTAGTGTTCTGGTGTGGCTTTCTTCTGGAACTTTCCCCACGTATTTCCATTCGTGTATGCGTGACCGCAAAAAATATATATATATGGTATGTTTTTGGCGCGCGGACGTTTTTAAAATAAAGGACGTTACTCTAGGTGAGTTCATCTTTACATACAACGATATGCGTGTGTTTGATGAATTTACTTGGTGTAAATAGCTCTATCTCATTTTTTTTTAAACTGCGGCACATTAATTTATAGTATGGGTACACCAACTTGCGTTCACATTTGTCCTGTCCAGGATCACTTAGGCTGCTTCCTCCTCTCTTCTTCTCCTTTCTCCCTCTCTTTCCTTTCTTCTATAACTCGGTCTTGTTAAGCCTTATCTGGTGGGTCTACAAACCTTGCTAATTGGTGGCACTTTGAAATCTCCTCTGAGATCGACAGGAAAGAAAGCTGGGCTAGATCAGCAATGCCAACCTCGGCTGCAGGGAAGGGGAAACGGTGTTGTTAGCATCGTGTGCCTGTGGTGCCATTTCTGCATTGTGTGCTGGGGTCAGCCGTGTCCCCTGTACCTCCTCCCTTTCCAGAACTAACACTCAGAAGCAGGACTCCAAAGGCTCTCCAACGTTCAGCCCCTGATCTTCGTCAGGAAGAAAGTTTTAGTAGTATGACTGGATTCTGTTCATTAAACAAGATTCAGGCTCTTGAAATTTATTTCTGCTTATCTGTCAGTCCATAAAGCCATAGAGACACTACCTGTGTCTCTATTTTCCCCACAGCAAGTTAGTCGGTGATTTTTTTTGGGGGGGGGAGCAGGGGGCGTATGTCACCTACTGGTGTGTCTTTTGTTTGGTCACGGGCTTCCAGAATCAACTTCAGGCAGATGGCACTTTTAGGTTCTCTTAGAAACCAGAATGAGTGAGGTGTTCTGCAAACAGCTGTTATCTGAGTTACAGAAAAGTGATTTCACAGTTGAAGGGAGCGATTGTAAAATGTCAAGGAGAATGTGTATGCCCAGTGGGTACACTGTGCAAATGACCAGAAATAACCATCTCTGTCTGGCCTGATTAAACACTGTGTACTTTCTAAATGTTCTCTGATGTAATTGCTCAAGAGTGGGTGGCCACACTTCAAACTTGCCAGTGGAATTCAGCTGCCCACCACTAAGTATGGCCGCCGTGTATGGAACCTGATGGTTATATTCAGTAAACCTCTTACGCCAACGTCCCCATAGTAGAGCAGCAGACACGAGAACGTGAAATTAAAAAATGGTTTCTCTGGAGAACGAACTGGATCCCACGAGGTGGAAAAGAAAACGGACAGAAACCACTCCTGCATTTAGACAAACCTTTGGGGACATATTATTCTCAAGACAGAAGAGGGAGAAAACACCGGCTAACAAACGCTCAGGAGAGGGACCGGTGTCAGTGTCAGTAATAGATTCTGGATATTTCTTTGGCACAAACGTGACACAACACATTTTTCTTTTTTAAACATTTTTTTACGTTTATTTTATTATTGAGAGACAGAGAGAAACAGCACAAGCAGGGGAGAGGCCGAAAGAGAGGAGGAGACAAAGAATCCGAAGCAGGCTCCAGGCTCGGAGCTGTCGGCACAGAGCCCGACGCGGGGCTCGAACCCACGAACCGAGAGACCGTGACCTGAGCCGAAGTCGGACGCTTCACCGACCGAGCCCCCCAGGCGCGTTTTTCAAGGGTCTATCGAGACCATTGATATTTATATCTTTAAAAAGCAGCTACGGAGGCGCCTGGGTGGCACAGTCGGTTAAGCGTCCGACTTCAGCCAGGTCACGATCTCGCGGTCCGTGAGTTCGAGCCCCACGTCGGGCTCTGGGCTGATGGCTCGGAGCCTGGAGCCTGTTTCCGATTCTGTGTCTCCCTCTCTCTCTGCCCCTCCCCCGTTCATTCTCTGTCTCTCTCTGTCCCAAAAATAAATAAACGTTGAAAAAAAAATTAAAAAAAAAAAAGCAGCTACGGTGGCATATCTGTTAAATATTTGTTTTGGTAAAGGAAGTTTTATTGGAACCTGCCCCTGTGTGTTGCGCTGTGTCTGTCTACGGCTAATTTTCACGACCGCAGCGATGCTAACGAGTTGGAACAGAGACGCGCAAGGGCACGCGTCTAAAATACACCCGATCAGGGGCGCCTGGGTGGCGCAGTCGGTTAAGCGCCAGGCTTCCGCCAGGTCACGATCTCGCGGTCCGGGAGTTCACGATCTCGCGAGATCTCGCGTGATCTCGCGTGAGTTCGAGCCCCGCGTCGGGCTCTGGGCTGACGGCTCGGAGCCTGGAGCCTGTTTCCCATTCTGTGTCTCCCTCTCTCTCTGCCCCTCCCCCGTTCATGCTCTGTCTCTCTCTGTCCCAAAAGTAAATAAACGTTGAAAAAAAAATTAAAAAAAAAAAATTAAATAAATAAAATAAAATAAAATACACCCGATCAGCCTTTTTTGTGGACAAGGCGTGCTGACCTCGGATGCATGTGTCCAGCTCCCTCTCCGACTGCTAACTCTGTGATCTTGAGAAGGCTACCTGGGCTTTGGAGCCTTGGTTTTCGAAAGGGGTAAAGTAATTCCTACCAGAATACATCAGTGGTGAATTTCGAGGACGAAAGGCAGAAATACGGGCAAAAGCTCAATACAGAGTCAGAACGCAGGAAGTCGGAGGGATTCCTTTCATCCTGAATTCTGCATGCTTATATATAAGAGGGGCGGATTTCAGGACATTTGTGGGCAAAGGTGTCAGAGCTCCAACCAATCAGAAGCAAGACCAGCTCTACGCCCGCAGGTGCCGGCCCGGGTGGGATGCGGGGAAAGGCGGTAACACAACTCCACGCACGGCACCCTCCCGAGTCTGGCAAACTTCGCTTAATTTTACCAAGGTGTCGCCTGATGCTCAGACGACGGTTTTCGTTGTGCTCGATTTATCTTCTGTTGCTTTTTTCTTTTTGTACTAGATGTTTCTCTGGCAGAGATAGGGTGCGGCCAACTTGCGAGTGCTTTCATTAAAGCTCCCTCCTGGGGGTCACTAGCACCCCTGGCCTTCTCTCCAGCCACCTGCGGGCTCACGCCCTGTCTTCACTTTCTTGCCCCCGGGTCCCCATTTCTCGACCTCCCCTTGCGCGAACACATGGCTGAGGTCTCTGTGCCGTCGCCCCTCTGTGCCCAGCTCCCGGTGCGGAGCCCAAAGCGTGGGGCCCAGTTCCCTACCGCCTGATGCTTATTGCCAGCCTCGTGGTTAAATGGAGGCGTGCGTCTCTTGGAACATTCCGGTCAGTTGAGGGGGAGGAGAAAGCTGATGGTACAGTTCGTGTCTGGAGCCATCATTTAAAGTATTGTTTTTGTTACCGTCTGCATTGTCTCGGGCTAATTTTAGCTTCGAGAGACCGAGTCCCATCTTCAGAAGAGGATGGAATGACCCACCTCGTCCTCGGTTGCTAACGACTGTTACCTGACCTACCTGTTCAAGAGTGTTGACGTTTGCACGCTGTAGTGCATTTGCAATCACCGTACTCACCGCACCTAAGTCCTGCACGAAGACCACCCCGTCACCTCCATCCCCGGCCAGAGCTTCCTCAGCTCTCCATCTTCCAGAGGCGTTTTCAGTGTATTCCTCCTCGGCTATGACTCCTCACCAAGTCCCTTCAAATAAGTGGCGGGGGAGGTGGCCTGCGTGCCAGGCCCTGGGACTGGAGCTGAGCCCAGAGGAATAGGCTCCACTCACTTTTTGGCATCACTGAGCTCGCTGAGACCCTGGGAAGTGCTTCTGCCCAGGGAGAGACTTCTCCTGCTTTTTTCAGCAGCAATTTCTCTAAAGAGAGAAGGATTATCCCCTAATTAAAGACTGATTCCAATCCACTGATACGTTCCGGGAAATAACGTTTATTTAGAGCCTGGTGGAGAAGGGCTGGCCTCTTTCTAAAGCACAGAAGAGGAGTGAGGGGTCCCTTACAAGAGAAAAAGAAACAACAAAAAAAACCAAGCCCACAAACAAAATGCAAGCGTGGTCGTGGACCTCGGGGCTGATTTGCCAATCTTTCGATTTCCCCGGAAACCTCTCTCCTGCTCAAAAAATACCTGCCTTTGTCTTAAGAGGCAGCCCACGCACAGATGATGATTATAGAGCCCTGCTCTCTCTACAGGGGAGAGGGGGGTGGGGAGGGAGCAGCAGGAACTTGGCTCGATCAGCCGCCAGGCTGTAGGGCTCCTGATGGAACAGAAGACTGTTGAACGCCTGGGAGATCTGCAGTCATCCTGGGGGGTTACGGCCGCATCTGACTTCCTGCAGGTGCCCAGGTGAGGCTTAAAACCAGGCTGGCTTCTCTGGCGGAGAGAGCCGGGTCTGTGGAGCAAGGACCACCCTTGCGTTCCGTCTGTTTGCCAGATGTCTGCCCCGGATGAAGGAACAGGCGATCAGATGACCATCCGTCAAGGTGTTTCCGATGGGCGCCCACCTTTGTTACAAGGTGATGCCTGACCACGGCCTGGAATCATGGGGTGTCACAGCTAAAATGGGTCATTTCCTTTTTTTTTAATGTTTATTTTTGAGAGAGACAGAGCACCAGTGGGGAAGGGGCAGAGAGAGGGAGACACAGAATCCGAAGCAGGCTCCGGGCTCTGAGCCGTCTGCACAGAGCCCGACGCGGGGCTTGAACCCATGAACCGCGAGACCATGACCTGAGCCGAAGTCGGACGCTCAACCGACTGAGCCACCCAGGTGCTGCAAAATGGGCTGTTTCCTCAGGAGAAGGACGTCAGTCTAGATTTTTAAAGTGCAAAGGAACAGGAAAACTCGAAGGCCCAGTGTGCGGGCCGGCTAGCTCTCGGGCTTCACTCGAGTGTTTTCATGTGGCCTCGTCCTATACCGCCAGAGCTCCCAGGGACAGCAGCAGGGCTGAGGACTCACAGGCCGGGGTCTAGAAGTAGCGTTTCTCCAGCCAACCAGGGTCCTAGTGTCCGTGAACAAGGTGAGCAGGCTTGAGGGCAAATAAAAAGTGAGAACCCTGGGGGACGGGACGGGACGGCACAACCCTCGTGTGCACCAGCGAGTCGAGGCCCAGCGTTGCCTGATTCTCCAAGGGCCCACCACGGCCGGGGGTGTCCTGTGGCCGCTGCTGTTTGTCACGTCTCGACTCCCAGTGTGAAATGTTGCGTCACACCAGCAAACCCACAGAAGTCAGGGTGTGGCCAGTTTTGCAGACTTCCAAGTGTGGCCATTGATCAATTCTAAGTGTTTTGAGATCAAGGAGTAGGTTTTCTGTTTTTACTTTTTTGCACCTCTGCACCCTCCACACACGCGCCCCCCCCCCACCCCCCGGGGAGGCTGGGTGCTCAGGACCATTTCCGTGTCGCCGTGGTTCTGTAGTGGGGGGCCTGGGTGCGGCTACATCTCCCTGCCTTGCAGCTGGTGGCCCAGACGGGGTGGGGGGGGGGGTCCTCTGCTGCCCGAGCCCCCCATGCTGCCACTGTGACTGCACCCTTCTTGACCTGCAGCCACATGAACCTATCACCTTGCTGGTTTGCAGGTTGGGCTGAACTCGAGGTGCGGGCAGATCTGGGTTTCTCCACGGGACAACCTGCTCTCCGTTCCCGAAGGCTGTTGGAGAATTCAGCTCCTAGAGATTATGGGACTGAGGTTCCCGTGTGTTGGTGGTGGTGTGGACTCGGGGCCATCCTTGGCTTCTGAAGGCCACCTGCCCTCCTTGCCTCATGGACCCCTGACCCCGTTTGCAAAGCTAGCATTGCCCAAGGTCAAAGGTCTCGCCTTCTGCCGGTCTTTTCTGCCTTTCCCTTCTGCTTTCAAAGATCCTTGTGATTGCATTGGGCTCATCCAGATAACCCAGGATAGTCTTTTTTTTCCTAAAGGCAACCGGTTAGAAACCTAAGTTCCATCTGCAAACTTAATGACCTTCTGCCTTGAAAAGCAACATATTCCCAGATTCTTGGGATCAAGCCACGGGCATCTTTGGGGAACCATTATTCTGACTCATACGCTTACCTAAACGGTGATTTAAAATTTTTTTTTTCAACGTTTATTTATTTTTGGGACAGAGAGAGACAGAGCATGAACGGGGGAGGGGCAGAGAGAGAGGGAGACACAGAATCGGAAACAGGCTCCAGGCTCCGAGCCATCAGCCCAGAGCCCGACGCGGGGCTCGAACTCCCGGACCGCGAGATCGTGACCTGGCTGAAGTCGGACGCTCAACCGACTATGCCACCCAGGCGCCCCTAAGCTGTGATTTTAAAGCCAGGCAGCATATCTGACCCAGAGTGAGCTCAAATACAAGTATGAACCTGACTCTGAAGCCCCCCCCAAATCTGGGGGTGATCTCTGGGAGCCATTCCTCATTGGTCAAAACAGTATAAGTGGCCTGACTTCAGACACTCACCCAGCTCAGCTATGGGGCTGGTGTTGGGACAACCAGGAGAGGGTCTCACATCCGGGAGGTGGGGGCCATGGCCACATCGTGAAGCCTGGAGTTTCCTGAATCAGACCCTGATGACCTTTCCAACTGCACAGTCCCACAGGAGCTGACAAATGTCTACAAGCAATCCCGAGACCACAGTGTACTGGGGTCCCCTCTGTTTCTCTGCATGTTGTGGCCTGACTAAGAGTTTATAGAATTTATTCCCTGGAGGTGAGTGACTGCTTATTAAGGGAGCCCTTTTGTGACGAAGTGACTCTAGCCTTTTTGTGCGGTCTGCGTTGTTTCTGTGCATCCTTGGAAATGAGATCGCTTGTTCCCGAACCTGCATACTCACAGGTGCACAGGAGCCAGGCATGAAAAGTGATCCACGAAGGAGCAGGATCTAGGCCCTTGGAGAACGTGGGGTCTGTGGGGATTCTAGAACACTGACGCTGCATCCAAGGACAGTGGTAGCTACTCAGCCCGCACTGACTGTTGTCGAGCAGGCATGTGGACCTCCCAAGTTTTTGATTTTCAGGAGAAACCTGAAATCCGTGATTTTTATTTTAAAAAATCTCTAGCTACTGATCTTTGTAAGCACTTCGAAGTGAGCCTGATGCGTCCGCAGGCCGGAGGCTGCCGGGGGACAGCTACTCTGCCACTCCCACTTGGGTGATGTGCAGGCACCTTCTCTGCGGACTTCCTCTCAGGAGCTTCCTGTGGCAACCCTGTGTCCATCACTTTACGGAAAAGGAGCTGGTCTCCTTTCCATTTTCTTTAGGGAGGTGACTTTGATGCTGATAACGGAAGTGAGCATCATTTAATGCTTGCTCTGGATTTTCTGGGTCTCTCGCTATCTTAGTCTGTCTGGGCTGCTGTGACAGACGCCACAGGCTGGGTGGCTTTTAAACAACAGAACTGTATTTTTCACAGCTCTGGGGACTGGAAGTCTAAGACCAAGACGCTGGTAGAGTCAGTGTCAGGCGGGGACGGGGCTTCCTGGTTCATAGACAGCCCTCTTGCTGTGTCTTCCTGGGCAGAAAGGGGGTAAGGATGCTCTCTGGAGTCCTTGTGTAAGAGCACTCCTCATTCGCGAGGGCGCCTTCCTTACCTCCTCATCTCTCTTAAAGACCTCATCTCCCAACACCAACACATTGGGGAGGCTATCAATTTTGGGGGAGCCCAAACAGTCTATAACCCTTGCTTTTCCATATGAATTTCGTGCTGGGTTTGCCAATCTCTGTGGCAAAACCCGCTGGACATTTGATAGGGATCACACCCAACCTCTAGATCAATGTGATGACTTTTGCTATCTCTACAGTATTAGTCTTGTGACCCACAAACACGTCTGTCACAGGTAGATGGGGGCTTTGTTCAGCCTTGGCCCCCCCTCTGGAAAGTTCATCCTCACTCAGGACCCATTCTTCAGCTGGAATATTGACCATGTTTCAACGGAGCATCCAAGAGCTCTCCATGGTCCTGCATGACATTTCAATGTTCTGGCTGGAAACGAATCGTGTTATTTCCCCTCACACAGTCTGAGTCCTCTGATTCTACCCAACCTTGCTGTGGGCCAGGAAGTATATTACGGCCTCTGCATCCCAAAGAGCAGGACATCCTTGCTGCTGATACTTACTTCTTCTGATACTGATACTTACTTACTTCTGACCATCCATACTTCTGATGGTCAGCACCTTGCTGTTCTGTGTTAGGAAATCATCTCTTGAGGACCTACTAAGTTGATTTCACGGCTCATGAATGGCTGCAGGATAAATCGGAGAATTCTTCTCTTCTCTAGGTCAGCTTGACTTTAAGCTAAAACCTGAACAGTAAGGAGAAAATCTTCTAGAAACAGGGAAGAGCGGAGTTGAGCGCGTTCTCGGAACTGGAGACACATGTAGTGAGTGTAGGGAAAAGTCAGATAACATGAGATCAGACAGGCAGGTAAGGCCTCTCCAGGCCACACCAAGAGTGTGGATGTTTTTCTGAGAATATGGGGATATACCATGGACTTTCAATCAGAGGAAAAACGACTTCTCATGCGTGCGTAAGTAATGCACCCAGGAGCCTGGTGGGTGTGTGGGGGGATGGACTGGAGGTTGTAACAATATCGTGAGAGGTGAGTGGCTTGTCGTAGGAGGAGGCAGTGGAAATACCAACCAGCACAAATGACCAAGGTCACTTTGCCAGGGGAGCCCCTGACCACTAGTTTATTCTCTCTGTGACATGAGAGGGAAGCATGAACCATGAGTTAGAAATATGGCACCAATGGTTCGGCTATGTTCATGGTCACAGGGCACCCCCAACCTGGAAGAAATGGGCAGCCGGCAGGAGGAGCCCAAGAAGAAAGGGGTCTAGGCGTTGTACAGAAAGTCACTGCAAAAGAGAGACTCCAGCAGCTGCTGTGATATATCGTTTGCCATTTTTAAACACTTAAAAAAACATGCCCGCTGAGATAACAAGCAGTCTGTTGGGACAGCTGCCAAGAAATGCTAAGGTTAATCTCCTTTATTAATGAAGACAAATGCTTCTCCGTGTGCCTGTGTCGCTGGCTCGATGGCACCGGAGTTGGGAAAGTTCAGGGTCTCGTAACCCTCTGAACGGGACCCTGGTCTTCCTCTGAGACCCTGCTGCATGAGGTGAGGATTTCTTTGTCAAGCTGCTCATTCACAGCGTTTAGGTGGGGGCTCCTTGGGAGACCAGCGCAAAGCCTCAGTGTCTATCGGGGGCACTGGCCCTTCATCGTCCTCCCCTAAGATCCCACAGGGGAGGCAGGTGGGATGGTGGGGGGATGCGGCTCACGTGTCTCCCCTCCACTGGCCTGGGAGTGGACTGAATGTCTACTGTGTTGAGCCAGCTTAGCCATGTAGTGAAATACATTGTATCCAACAGAACAGAGAACAGTCAGAAGAGTGGGGGGAAACCCTCTCTCAAATAGTATTACAGGGGCCCTAGGGGCAACTCTTAGAATAGATCCTGGATGTCCAGGAGCATTTCGGAAGCCCTCATTTACAGAAGCCCGGCCAACTCTTAATTACCCTGCCCGACTTAAACAAATGACCCAGGCCTTTGGCAAGCTCCATTTTGAATGAATCAAAGAATACCGTTCTTTAAGGTTGCTCTAAGTGATTACGAGTACTGAGAAAAAGTAACCCAGCATTTCTTTGAAAAATAACTTGCCGGTTCAAGGGGCGCCTGGGTGGTTTAGTTGGTTGAGCATCTGACTCTCGATATCGGCTCAGGTCATGATCTCAGGGTTGGTGAGTTCGGGCCCCGCCTTGGGTGTGGAGCCTGCTGAAGCTTCTCTCTCTCAGGCTCTCCCTCTTTCCGAAAAGAATTTGCCGGTTCAGCCTGGAAGCTTTTAGACATGAGTGAACTGCAGAATCATCGAGGAAGCTAGTTTTAAATGCAGATTCCTGAGTTGCCAACCCCCCAGGGAATGATTTAGGATGTCTGCCCGTGTCCCCAGAATCTGCGATTGTATCCAGGACCCAGATGACTCTCATGTAGGAGTCCCAGACCACATTCTGGAAATAATAATCATTTAGACGGATGAAAGATAAACAGAGGCCGAATAAACATTTCAAGAGTATGTGAGCACACGTCGGTTTGAATAGGGCAGCACACAATCGGCAGACGGAAGAGAGCTCTGAGGAGCTGCACAAAATAACACTTTTACAAGCAGAAGGGGGCAGGAACAAGGAAGTTACACAAGACAAAAACAAACAAACAGATCGAACAGGTTGGTTGCTTTCCTTCAGGGGATGGCGGGGACCATCAGGCAGGTTACCCACCGAGTGCGAATCGGACTATTCCTGACTGGGTGGCTGGTTTAAAGGCTCCACTTCCCGAGACCACCAAAACTGTAATTAAGTCTTGATTCGGTGACCTGGGGCTTAGCATAAGTGACTCCATTTTGGGGCCTGTTGTCTTGCTGGAGGAAAAAAAAAAAAAGATGAGCCTAGTGTGTGAATGATCGCAGTTTGGGGGAGATGACTGAGGCTGATGGGGCCCCATCTCAGGCCGTCTCCGAATGCAGGTGTGATCCAGCTCCTAAGCCGTGCAGCCTGCCCAGGAATTCTCGAGTCCCTCCTGAGCTCGACGAGGCACATCTGCGTTCCAACCTCACCCACCACCGGACCCCGTGAAGACCCCGCCCTGACGTCCAGCCTCAACCCCTCCCCCCACCTGCCACTGTTGATCACAGTCAATCACAGGAAGGGTTAATCACATGAGGGTTTTTTTTTTCTTTCGAAATTGTTTTTCCTTCCACCGTTTTCTGTCCGGCCCCTCCTCCCACTCCCCGTGATGTACGTCCATCCTCTGGGTCTCCCTCCGCAACCTTCTCTATGCATGTGAAACACAGGCACAGGTGTAGGGACTCTGGCTCTTACTTTCATTTAAGAGAGATGAGGTCGTTCTGTCCACTTTTCTTTGTGACTTGCGTCTCTAGCAAAACGACATCAGGGCTCTTCCTTTAAGTCAGTCCATATAGACGAGATACGACTTCTTACTAAGAGCTGCACAGTATTTTAGAACAGGGACGTGCGTCTGGCCATCTTCTCCTGGGACACTTAGGGTGTCTTCTAGTTACTTTTCTCGTCAACCTTCCTGCTGCTGGTGCTGGGGTTGCTCCTCTGCTCTTAGAACCCAGATTGTCGGATCGGTGGACGTGGTTGCCACACCCTCCTCGGCATGGCCAGACCCCCGTCCCCCAGAACGGGGTGTGCCCACACCTCTTCATCCCTCAGCACGGCGCGTTTCTCCAGCTTGAAATCCTTCCAGACGTGATGATTCAAAACAAACCAACCGAACTCTTAGACCCTCAGTGGCTCCAATTCTCGCTGGCTCGCTACGAAAAATGTAGACATCAAGGTTCATTGTTTCCCGGTACAGAAAGATGGTTTCCTTGGGAAAAACAAACATACAAACCAACAACTCAGCCTTAGATCATCAAGTTAGCAGCAATCGGTGGGCCCTTTAAGGACGGAAAGTTGGAGGCATTTCGCTTTTTTATCTGAGGGCAAAGAAGCCTTGTGTCGGCAACGTGAGAATCTTAGAAGAAATGCAGAGGGGACCAGCTGTATTTTCATTAAGGGGAGCTTATTAACGGGCGCACATGCATTAATGCAGTCCTGCACACCAGGCATTGATCGCACCCTTTGTATTTGAGGTTTGCCGGGGAAGGGGGGCTTTTTCCTCCCTGTGTAACTTTGAAAGAGAATTAGACCATTCGTTGAAACTAGTATCTAAGACCCGAGGCCAGTGGAGCCATCAAACGGCGATAAATAAGCTGGAGGGAAGAAAAAGGTCATGTCAGTGAGAATGATAGTTTGCCGAGGGAGGTTAGGTGGCCCTCCCTGGGAGGCTACCTTTGAATCGAGATTGTAATTGAAGAAATGAGTCCTGCCGGCACCCGAGAGAGGGTCTCGCGGACAGCACAGACAGCCCAGGCAGACACGTGCAGCGGGCACCCTCGGGCTGCCCAAGGCCACAGGAAGCCAGTGTGGCTGAGGCTTGGGGAGCCCGGTCAGTGTGCCGGGCGAGGGGCAGGTCAGAGAGAGCTTGGCCGGCTGCGGTCATGAGCCTGGTTGTACTCTGAGCAGAAGGGATACCCGACAAACAGCCTTATGCACAAGCTGAAACGTCCCCCTGCCTTTTCCTACACGATCTCACTGTCCGGCAGGGAACATGGGGGTGTGGAGGGGTGTGCGCATTTGAATGCGAGTTCTGCCGCCGGCCGAGGCTGGGGCCAACGACGCTAATGCACATTTGCAGGACTA
Organism: Prionailurus viverrinus; assembly: GCF_022837055.1. Classification (NCBI taxonomy): domain Eukaryota; kingdom Metazoa; phylum Chordata; class Mammalia; order Carnivora; family Felidae; genus Prionailurus; species Prionailurus viverrinus. The sequence goes on along the minus strand of NC_062572.1, from coordinate 4,387,463 downwards.
GAAGCGTCAGGGCGCAAGCAGGGCACATTCCAACCCCGAATAGAACCCCTGTCCTCCTCCGGAAAATCTGCGAGGTTTCCCACTCCTCTCCGCCTGGCCCCAGCTGGGACCACAGAGCCCAGGCTGGTCTGTTGGAATCATGACCAACAACGGCCACGAGCCGCCTCCAAAGGGTGGGGAGGCTGGAGTGCCCGCTTAGAAGCCGAGGAAGAGGTTAAGTGCTAGGGAAGGGTAGATACGAGTGCCTACAGACGCTCTTGCCTTGGCAGGTTTGTACCTCCCGCGAGGTGTGACTTTTGGTAAGCCGGGCGACCTCTCTGATCCAATGTGCTCGTCTACAACATTACAACAGCACCTCCCCTGCCTGCCTCCCAGGGTTGTTGTGGGACCCACAGCTGTGCAAGAGGTTTGGAAGGTGTGGCACGCTGTGGAAATATATGCATCGGTCCCGCAACAGGTGAGTGACAGCGAAGAAATGAGGCCAGGAAATGGGTCACAGTGGTTTGGCCACGCAGGCGTGGTGGTTTCGACTCTCGGCAAGCCGGGTAAAGCGTTCTTGCCTCTAAATGGAACTGACTTCCTAAATGAAGATTCCATTTTAAACTAAGCAGCCCCTGTGCTGGGGCCCGCGCTTGCTAAGATCGTCACCTCGCGTTTACCGGTAAATTGGATAAGAGGCTGATGTATCCGGGTCCATTGATGACAATTTGGAGGCAACCAATTTGGAGGCTCTGTGGCCTCGGGCGAGACAAGCCCCGACCATCAGCATCCCCATGTTTGTTTTGTTTTGGTTTGGTTTGTCTTTGATGGTTTTCTTTCTTTACATTTTTTAATGTTTATTCATTTTTTTAAATTTTATTTTTTAATATGATTTATTGCCAAGCTGGCTAAGGTACAGTGTATACAGCACGCTCTTGGTTTTGGGGGCAGATTCCCGTGGTTCATCGCTTCCATACATCACCCAGTGCCCATCCCCCATGTTCCCCATCCCCCACCCCCCCATCCCCCCTCAGTTTGTTCTCTGTATTTAAGAGTCTCTTATGCTTTGCCTCCCTCCCTCTCTGTTTGTAACTATCTTTTCCCCTTCCCCTCCCCCATGGCCTTCTGTTGAGTTTCTCAGGATCCACATATGAGTGAAAACATGATCTCTTTCTCTGGCTGACTTATTTCACTCAGCATAATGCCCCCCAGGTCCATCCACGTTGCTGCCGATGGCAGGATTTCATTCTTTCTCATTGCCAAGTGGTATTCCATTGTGTATAAGCCTCATCTTTATCCCCTCATCCGTGGATGGATATTTTTAAATAACAATGGAGATCTCTACTGTGAAAGACGTGGAGGAAGACGCCAGCTCTGCAAAAGGCCCCCTTAGGCGGGAGGTCTTGGGCGGGAGTGGTGGGAAGCCCATTCTGATTGGGTAGTAGGAGTCACGTGCCCTTCTTGAACCAATCAGCACCCTGATTGGCTCTGGGCCTGGCTCTCGCCCTCCGCTTCCAGGACCTGGACCAGCCGGGGCCACGTCCCTGAGGCTGGAGGGAACCAGAGCAGGTGTGGGGACAGTGCTCCTCTGACCCGACCTCAGGCGCCGAGGTGTGGACAGCGCCTGAAGTCACGTCACCCTGTGTTTGTTTTCCCTGTGGGGGTTGGACGCTCAGCATCTTGAGCAGCGCTGTTGATACCCATTTCCGGATGCCATCGCGACGCATGAAAATCGAGATCAGAGTCAGGGAAGGGCGGCTGGGAGACACCAGAACGTGGCTCTGCTCTAAATCACCTGACACGGAAACTTCATTTCTTTGCTTCAGTCATGCACTGCTTCCTTCTGTAGAAACCAGCTCCTTAAATCAAAGTATCAAGTGAGGGCAAGATTTGTTTTTTTGTTTTTGTTTTTTCTGTCTGGTGGCAGGAGACGCTTAAATCAAATATCTCCATCTGCTCGTCTGCCCCTCTCCCTCCAAGTGGAAGTTGGAGGCATTCATGTCTCAAACGTCACCTTAGAAAAGTGCCTCATTTATATTTTTAACAATTTTTTAATGTTTGTTTATTTTTGAGAAAGAGAGAAAGAGACAGACAGCATGTGAGCGGGGAGGGGCAGAGAGAGGGGGAGACACAGAATCTAAAGCAGGTTCCAGGCTCCGAGCTGTCAGCACAGAGCCCGATGTGGGGCTTGAACCCACGAGCTGTGAGATCATGACCTGAGCCAAAAGTCGGACATTTAACTGACTGAGCCACCTAGGTCCCCTCGATTATAAACCTTTAAAAAAAATTTTTTTAACATTTATTCATTTTTTGATAGAGTGCAAGTGGGGGAGGGGCAGAGAGAGAGGGAGACACAGAATCCAAAGCAGACTCCAGGCTCTGAGCTGTCAGCACAGAGCCCAACGTGGGGCTCGAACCCACAGACCGTGAGATCATGACCTGAGCCGAAACCAAGAGTTGGATGCTTAACTGACTGAGCCACCCAGGTGCCCCCATAGCCTTTTTAAAATGTCAAGGTAGGAACGAAAGTCAGGGATGTAGCCGCATTAAGAATCTTTCCTAATTACATTTCTCGTGTCTGCGGTCATGCACCTTATTCTGTTCTTTGTAGGGCACGGAAGGTTTGAAGACGGCTGCTCTCGCCACAAAGGCTGCTTTGGTTCCTCTGAACGTCGGTCGGGGCAGTTGGAGAATAGGCTTGTGACCTCAGTGTCAACCTCGGTAATCCTTGACATTGTCCATAAACGTCCCAATGGTCTCATTGGTCCATTTGTCAGTTTGCCCCTTCTCAAATGTGTTCGGACCGGGCAGCCGGGATGACCACCCTGGGGAGCAGATGGCTGAGATGTGGAGACTCCCTGGATTGTGGGACGCTGTCCCTCCATCTCCGGACCCATAGGTCCTTGCCTACAGGGGGACACTTTCCACCTGTGTTTAATACCGCACCTGTGATGCCCACGAGTTGCATGTAACAGTTGTATTTTTATTTTCCTGACAGTTATCTTTAAGTGAAGGAACTTTGAAAATGTAAAGGGGGGAGGGGCGCTTGGGGGATTCCATCCATTAAACGTCCGACTTCGCCTCAGGTCATGATCTCCTGGTTTGTGAGTTCGAGCCCCGCGTCGGGCTCTGTGCTGAAAGCTCAGAGCCTGCAGCCTGCTTCACATTCTGTGTCTCCCTCTCTCTCTCTCTCTCTCTCTCTCTCTGCCCCTCCCCTGCTTGTTCTCTGTCTCTCAAAAATAAATAAACATTAAAAAAAAAGGACAGGGGCGCCTGGGTGGCACAGTCGGTTAAGCGTCCGACTTCAGCCAGGTCACGATCTCACGGTCCGTGAGTTCGAGCCCCGCGTCAGGCTCTGGGCTGATGGCTCGGAGCCTGGAGCCTGTTTCCGATTCTGTGTCTCCCTCTCTCTCTGCCCCTCCCCCGTTCATGCTCTGTCTCTCTCTGTCCCAAAAAAAAAAAAAAAAAAAAGGACAAAAGACTCTTAAGATGAAATGTTTATCCGTGTGCCACCTGACATTATTGTGAATGTCAGCTCATTTCCATCCTGCCATAAAGACAACCGTCCCGCCCTCCTCGTTCGAATGAGCCGGGTCTGTGTCCCCCGATTCGGTCAGGGTCCGGTCCGTGGTTCTGTCGCGTTCTCAGCGAGGGTCTGTTGAAACCACAATATTTGGGGCTCCTGCCTGTTTTTCAAACATACTGTATTTTTCTCTCTTTAGTAGCAGAGACCTTAGAGGGGAGCTCTGAGAAGACAGACCCCGGGGTTTTCCTCTTCCTAAGACAGCCCCTCGGGCTCAGCCTGCTTATTCGTCTTAGAAAAACGTAACAACGCCAAGTTCTCTCTCCTCTTTTCTCCTGCTCCTGCACAGAGGCTCACTCTAAATTTGTCTCCATGTTTGCAACTTCAAGGCAGATCCTCCAGTGTAGATCTGGGGAGAGGTAACTTCATCTTGTAATCTTAACTCAGGGCTGGACACTTCGAAAGAAGACCGTCCTTTCATCTGTAGATAGTTTTGATACAGAATCATGGTGTTTCATGCTAAGCACATGTTTTTTTTCCATAGGAGTCCCCTAATTGAGCTTAATGTGTTTCTCGCTCGTCAAGACAGCTTTTTTCATGAGAAAAAAAGATGAATTAGCTTACTTGCTGCCCCCGTCTCAGTGCAGTCTGTGTATCCTGTGAGCCTTAAATACATTTTGTAAAAGCAAACGGACAGGCTTTGGAAGCAAATCAAGATTTGGCAGGGTCTGGACCAGACCACCGTGAGCTCATCTGCAGAGGACTGTGGGTGCATCCCAACACGCATGCGTTCTCGTCCTCGGAGGTTCCTGGCCATTCCCACCGTCACCGCCGCAGAAGGGAGACGGGAGTCAAGACACCCGGAGTGCCCTCCACCTGCACGTGTGGTGACAAGGACTCGCCTGGCGTGGAGCCTCCCGCAGTGGGATCCTCACGCCCATACCCTGAGAGAGGCCACACGTGGGGGGCTCTGTTCCACTGTGGCTGCGTTCCTGGTTGCCTTCCGTGACGGTTCACGCCATGCGTCAACTTGCGCGCATCGCGGGGTTCCGAGCTATTTGACTAAGGATTATGCTGGCGCCTGCCAGTGAGGGCGCCTCCGGGTGAGATGACCGTCGGCGTGTGCAGACCGCCTCACGCAGATGGCCCTCCCCATCGTGCTGTTCTGGGGTGCTGAGGGCTTTGAGAGAAAGCAGGACGGGCACCCACAGGGAGTGCGTGCATTTGTCCAGTGAGAAGAATAGACCCAGGTCTGGGGGAAGGTGCACAGGAAGGTCCGCTCTATGCAAGACGGAGAAAATGTGCTCTTTTTTAAAATTTTTTTATTCTTTTAATGTTTTTTTTACTTTTGAGAGAGAGAGCACAAGTGGAGGAGGGGCAGAGAGAGAGGGAGACACAGACTCCAAAGCAGGCTCCAGACTCCGAGCTGTCAGCACAGAGCCCGATGCGGGGCTTGAACTCACGGACGGTGAGATCATGACCTGAGCCAAAGTAGGACGCTCAACCGACGGAGCCCCCCAGGGGCCCCGCAGATGTGCTCTTTAATAGCATCAGCTGGAAGCCAGAAGGGAAACAGCTTTGGCTCACCAGGAGCTGGACTCTTAGAAGCTCAAAAGGCCACAAAGAAACTTTTCTTACTTTCTTTACCTCTTAGCTGTGGCCAAATTGCCTGGGGGCAATAGAGATCAATGCCTACTTTTATTTTTTTTTATCTTCTTAAATGTTGTATATTTATTTATGCCACTAAGCTGTACGTAGGGCTTGAACTCATCACCCTGACATCAAGAGTCACATGCTCTACTGACCGAGCCAGCCAGGTCAGCACCTACTTTAAAGGAAGTGTGGGAGGGGTCAGAATAAACTAGAGTTCTCTCTTTTTTCTTCACAAGTGCATCTAACTGAGTTATCTTTTTTTTTTTTTTTTTTTTTTTTTTTGAGACAGGGAGAGCATATTCTTGAGCAGGGAAGGGGCAGAGGGAAAGGGGGAGAGAGAGAGAGAATCCCAAGCACACTTCATGCTCAGCACAGAGCCTGACATGGGGCTCGATCCCCCGACCCTGAGATCATGACTTGAGCTGAAATCAAGAGTCAGATACTTAACCGACTGAGCCACCCAGGCGCCCGTGAGTTATTTTTGTTAGACATGTGTATGATGTAACTTTACAGTAGAGTTTGGAAAGATAAAATAAGGCGGTTCTCATAAAAGGTCACAGAGTATTTAACATATTACGTATCAATCACCGTGCATGCACATCCAGGCTTCCACAAGGGCAGTTGCCATGTCCTGACTGTCTCTTTCTTGCAGGTCTCCGCACAGCGCCCACGAAAAAGCCTGGGGACAGGGCAGGTGTCTGGGACCCCCGATGGTGGTTTGGGACTCCCTGGAGTAGCAGACCCCTGCCCCGGGGGCTGCATGGGGACAGCTGGCAGACAGATGCTGCCAGGGACGGGCACAGAACATGCTCACACCTTGCGTTCTTCTCCAGGACAAAGTGAGAGCCACCCACCACGAGGCAAGGGACAATAAACCCACCCACCCGTGGTCCGGGAGCTGCTTGGGCCGAAGGCTGGGGCAGTCCACCCTCTCAATGGCTACGTATTACACTGTCATACGGTGCAGCTGCTTCTATAGCAGACTTTGCTCCCTGTGCTGAAAGGCACTTGGAGCCCCTTGATTCCTAACTTCGTCATAACATGTTTCTCAGCAATAGCAATGCACTTTTATAATAATATCTTCCATCACTGTTATTTCAGAGAGTCTATTAAAGAGAGGTGTATTGTAAGGGAATGCATTAAAGGGGGAAGGAAGAGAGAAAAAAGAAAACTTTCCTAAACCTTGTAAAGAAATAAATTGATTAGTGGTGCGTGTGTGTGTGTGTGTGTGTGTGTGTGTGTGTGGTGGCTTTAGAAATAGCTATTGGCTCAAGAAATCAGATGTTTTGAGTCTGTGGACCCCACAGCACGTGGCCATCATGAGAGAAATGCAACCGTGCCTGGGACCAAATGTCTGATTTTCAAAGCGGAATAAAAGTTCACCTGGAGGAATGAACGTGTCTGCCCTGCTGAGTAAGCAGAGGGCGATTGCAAGAAAAAGGATCCGATGTGGACGAGGTGGTCATCAGACACTGGGCCTGCTGCTGATCCCCACCAGGCAGCTGGTCAGAGCAAATATGGTGTCGATAACAGCAAGGATGGAAACGCCCAGACCCACGGGTGTGCTCAGCCCAGTCCCCATCGGGGATGATTGGGAAATAACAGCCGTGATAAAGCCAACGTGTTTACTGAGCACCGAAGGCATGCTGGTTCTTGGATGACGCATCTGAGCAACACTGGGCGTGAGTGGTAACCGCCCAGTAATCGACCAACGACCTTCCAACATGGCCCCATGTTTCAGGTGTGCAAATGGAGGTACAGCTTGAATTCCACAAGAGATCCCGGGAAAGGCCGGGTCGAACCCGTGAACTGGAGGCCGCGCTCTCAATGCTGTGAGCAGCTAGCTCAACTTGGCGCTCAACTTTCCAGGGTCGCAGAGCCTTACTTTTGGGCTTGCGGACTGGAATGTTCTTGGGACCCTTCTTAGGTCTGGTTTTAATGTCTGTTTCCCCCCAGTGGTTTGCCTCGGATCTTGAGTCTCAAAACCGAATGGAAGACACCATTTGCTTCTTGCACACAAGCTTCTTCCAGGGTTGTGGGTGAGGAGGACCCAGTGTCTCTCTCCGCCCCAGAACACGATGGGATTCCCCATGGGGACCTGTTCTGTCTCCGTGCCCCAGACCAGCATTTCTCCAGCTTTCTCCAGGATCCCTGGTGTTCCCCAAGAACTAATGGCGACATTCCGTCTGGATTTCTCAGGGCTCTGGTTGCAAAGGGCGAAAGCTCAACCTGAATCAGCCTAAACCAAATGAGGCAGTTTCCTACATCAGAAATGTGTGCCCCCTGGTGAGGACCTGGCCCTGAGCGTGGGCTCCCTGGGTTCCAGGTTGGAAAATCCTAGGAAAGGACACCGGGTGGCCCAGCTGGGGTCACCAAACACTGGGGCGAGAGGCACGGACACAGGGTTGGTCATGCCTCTTTCTGTCTATTCCTCTCGTATGCAGGGACTGTCACTGGTAACAGAAGCAGGGGCTGAGGCCCCAAGATGCCTGCATCCCAGCTTCCAGAACCTCTGAATATGTTACTTTGCATGGCACAGGTGGGTTCGGGTTGCATTATGCTAGGAAGGTGAGCCCAGCAGAGTCACAGGGTCATTGAAAGTGGAAGCCAGGCCGAGGGAGGAGTGCAACGGTGGATGCCCCCAGAGGCACGCCATGGGTGGCTTGGCACACGGAAGGAGGGGTCTAAACCAGGGAACGTGGGTGCTTCTGGAAGCAAGAACAGGGAAATAAAGGGATTGTCCCCTAGAGCCACCATCCATGGACATAGCCCTGAGGACGCATTGATTTTAGTCCAGTGAGACCCATGTTGGACCGCTGACTTCGAGAACTCTAAGAAAATAGACTTGCATTGATTTAAGGCACTGAGTTTTTGGAAGTTGGTTACAGCAGGCAGTAGAAAACGGGTCCTCTCCCATCTTGCAATGGGTGCGTGTTATATTGATGATATCAATAGGCTTATGGCAAAATTAGAGATAGAGGCGGGTCTCTGCAGCGGAGGAGAAAAAGTAGCAACACCATGTACTGGGGTTTGGAGCCTTTGCAGGCAGGGGAGTCATTAGTTTGAGAAAGGGATCCAGCTTCTGGAACGTGGCTGTCACATAATAAGTCATCGGCTGCACATAAAACGTGGACTGTGACACTCAGACACGTTCACGATGCAGGCTGGCGGCTGTTGATGTCAGGACACCTACTGGCTTTTGTGAAGGAGGAAGATTTCAGTAACACAGCTGACTATGTCTTGTAATTGAATGTGGCCACGGGTACCATCGGCGGAGGTAAGGTTGGGACCCACGAGGTGTGGACAATGACAAGGAGCCAAAGCCATTTGTCAGATGGGTGACTCAGTCAGAACCCGTGGCCTCTTCGAGACTTTCATTATCCATGAAATGAGAGTCGTAACGCCAGCCCGCTCGACCTCGCAAGACTGCGGTTAGAAAGAACAAACCAACATTGTAGCTCTGACCTCATTTCGTAGGAAAAACTGAGTTAACCACAAATGAAAACGGTATTTCCCCACAAATATGAAAAAATTATTTTTCTGCACATTTTTTTTAAGTGCTTATTTTTGAGAGAGAGCTCGAGTGCAGGAGGGAGACAGAGGTTCCAAAGTGGGCTCTGTGGAGATAGCGGAGGGCCCGAAGCGGGGCTCGAACTCACGAACCATGAGATCATGACCTGAGCTGAAAGTCAGACGCTTAAACGACTGAGCCACCCAGGCACCCCTGCACATGTCTAACTGAATATAGGGAAGTCAGACCTTTTACTCTGATCTTAAAGCTGAACCACCAAGCTATAAAACTTGGGTGGTGGATAAAAATATTTTGAAATTTAAGATTCCATTTTTGGCACAAAATATAAAATGAACAGAGTCCTACGTTCTATCTTTCCCTGTACAGCTAGTGGAAATATTTTCTGGCTAACATTGATAAGATAATATTTTGGAGGTTGAACATTAGATATTCCCAACAAACCTGTAAACGATTAGTATAAAACGTTAGTTTACAATTTGTTTTCTAACATCCGTTTTAGCCAAAGCTGGTTTCGTGGCACTGCATTCTTTTTTCAGAACTCATTTGCAACAGATGTTTAACTGTGAGGACTGATGTCTTCGGGTCATTAAGATTCTCGGTCCCACCGAGGCGCTCAGGAACGTCATTGGGGTCTGCACATTATCATCCCATAAATATCTAAGCCGAACAGCATAGAAATGAAGCAGGAGGGGACGACTAATCTCCACCCTTTAAACAGATTTATTACCCTTGTCTCCTTCTCTGACACTACATATTCATTTTTAATGTTATGATTCATGCGCTTTGAATATCTGAAACCAAGATGTGCATTATTTTTGAAATTTTAAATTACTGTCACAAAATTAAACCAAGCTTTTAAAAAAGAATACACAAATATTACAGTTCGAATCAAATGCAAAAATGTAGCAGGATTGTTCTCTTCAGAGATCCTTTCATTTGCGGGTGAAACCAAACAGTCATGAAACGCTTCGACACACGCCGTTTCAGCAGGTGTGCGCTTTCGGCAGTAAAGTAGGAAGTATTTTTGCTGCAAACTCCGGTGACAAACTTGTAGGGGATTGTGGAGAAGTTGGGATTAGAAGCAACCGTGTTTCCACTTGTGTGGTGGTGTTTGTGAGGTGATGTAGAGGAGACACAGGAGCTATGAATGCTCCCTGCCTGTGGGTGCTCCCTACCTGTGAGTGCTCCCTACCTGAGGGTGCTCCCTACCTGTGGGTGCTCCCTACCTGCGGGTACTCCCTACCCGTGGGTGCTCCCTACTTGGGTGCTCCCTATCTGTGGGTGATCCCTACCTGTGGGTACCCCCTTTCTGTGCATGCTCCCTTCCTATGGGTGATCCCTACCTGTGGATGCTCCCTACATGTGGGTGCTCCTTACCTGTGGGTGCTCCCTACCTGCGGGTGCTCCTTTCCTGTGTGTGCTCCCTACATGTGGGTCCTCACTACCTCGGTGCTCCTTTCCTGTGAGTGCTCCCTACATGTGGATGCTCCCTACCTGTGGATGCTCTCTTCCTATGCGTGCTCCCTACCTGGGTGTCCTTTCCTGTGGGTGCTCCTTTCCTGTGGGTGCTCCCTACCTGCAGGAGCTCCCTACCTATGGGTGCTCCCTACCTGTGGGTGCTCCCTACTTGGGTGCTCCTTATCTGTGGGTGATCCCTACCTGTGGGTGCTCCTTTCCTGTGGGTGCTCCCTACCTGTGGGTGCTCCCTACCTGTGGATGCTCCCTACATGTGCGTGCTCCATGCTGGCTGAGGAGCAGTGAGTCCCCTGGGTGCTCCGTCCTGCCTCACAGCCCTGAGGATCCTCTCCCTTCCATCTCCGCCAAAGCCACGAGCGTGATTTCCTGGGCTCTCTTACACGTTCCTCCAGAAGAGGTGTGATTCCCAGAGACCCCTGACCTTGGTCAGCGGGGATAACTTGTCCTTGTCACAGCTTTCGTGCCCCAAGGGGGCGTCAGTCTACAGGGCTCGCTGCTCACACTCAGTTCTCGATGCGCCCCCCTGCTCCCTCGTGCCCCTCCCCCCATCTCTGAGGGTAGCCTCCCACGACACGGATAACGTTCCCTCTCATATGCTTTCTACGTGCTTGTCACAGGTCCGCGTGCCATTTACTGCGCGGCAGGGTTTTCCGTTCAAGCGACAGTTACGCGACCATGACAGAAGGATGATACTTCCCCACTTTTCCCAGAGCAGACAGTTTTTCACACTTAGAAATTCCGTTGCAGCTACTTTAAGTAGGTACGAAATTGCTGTCTACTTGCCATAATTATTGCCAATTCTAAAACTCCTCCACATCTCCACACTTTGGTAAATCGTTTTTTAAAAGGTACTGGGAGCATTGTGACCTCTGAGCGTGACGGGGTTCGAACGCGGGTGGGAAAACCCCACGTGCCCCAAGCCAGCGCAGCACGGCCTGCCCTGCGCTGGCTTTCCAGATCATTACGCCTTAAATGATACTATCTTGACGGGCGGCTTAGTAAGTCGCACTTGAAAATGATGAGGGTGCATTGCTTGATCTTTCAAAATTGCGTAAGAAAGGTCAAAGCCAAATTCAGTTGTATGACATGGAATAAATTAACATATACTTTAATGCCCTCTTTCAAAAAGTTTGTTTTTAATGTTTATTTATTTTTGAGAGAGAGAGAGAGACACACACACAGAGTGTGAGCAGGGGAGGGGCAGAGAGAGAGGGGGACACAGAAGGTGAAGCAGGCTCCAGGCTCCGAGCCGTCAGCACAGAGCCCGACGCGGGGCTCGAACTCACAAGCTGTGAGATCATGACCTGAGCTGAAGTCGGACGCTTAGCGGACTGAGCCACCCAGGTGTCCCCATGCCCTTATTTAAATATGTTCCTTGTCGTTCGCATCAGTGGAATATGTCATCGTTACTGACTAGCACATGGCAAGGACTGTATATGCTGAGAAAGCATGGAGCTTATTGTTCGATTTCTGTTTACTCAATGACTTTTATAGGAATTACCATGGACGCCGTATATAAGTGCAAATATGGAGGACCTTGAACTTCATGCTTTAGATTTCTTCTTGGATTTTATTCAGTGGCAGCTCAGTGACGCATTTAGACATTTATGATCCCGAGGATTTTTCAGTGATGGCCTCAGCTCGTGAACTCAACGTCTGTTTGTTTTCTGCAGGCCCGTGGGACTCACGTGTTTCTGGAGGAAACCCCAGGCTTGTGAATTTCTTGGCTCACAAAGTAGGGGATCGAGATGCTTCCATGAGACCCCCAAACCAGGAACGTCCGGGACGGTAACGGCACAGAAGCCAGGGTCCGTGTATGCTGCTGCATTACAGACCAGAAAACAGGGACAGTGTGCGTTAACCAAATGACACAAATGGAATTTAAACCGAGGGCCCACCGCACTTGAGAGAAAGCAAATAGGAAATAGAGACCCCTTCAGGTTTTCTGCAGGAAGAATGGTACCCGGTAGCACATCCTGGAAAATACTGTGCTTACCGAGGAAAAGACAGATTGTTTCATGAGCACTTTTCATGTGCACAGAAGGCCGGCCATCCTTAGACTCTAGATTCTTTAAAATTGAGACAGAATGCTCTGGAAATAGAGGACATCCACACAGGCAGACAAGAGGACTTTTTAAAAGTAAACTACACCCATCATGGGGCTCGAACCCACGACCCCAAGATCAAGCACATCACATGCTCCATCGAATGACCAGCCAGGCGCCCCAAGAGATGGGTTGTTTTGTCTTGTTGCCGTCTCTTTAGATTATGCACGTTTTTTTTGAAAAATCTCAACCTTAAGTTATTTGAAAACCCAGCCATTGCAGACTTTTATCAGAATACGGATTTAGCTCCTTGGGGCACCTGGGTGGCTCAGTCGGTTAAGCATCCGACTTCAGCTCAGGTCATGATCTCGAGGTCTGTGGGTTCGAGCCCCGCGTCGGGCTCTGTGCTGATGGCTCAGAGCCCGGAGCCTGCTTTGGATTCTGTGTCCCCCTCTCTCATGTGCTCTCTCCCTCTCTCTCAAAAATAAAATAAACATTAAAAAAAAAGAATACATATTTAGCCCCTTCAAAAGGTATTTTTCCATCTTATGTGCAGAACTTTGAAATTTCGGGATAAGCCATAGCTGTTATGAGAACTGCACAGAGCGTGTGCATGTGTGCACACACATGCATGCATGTGCATGCACACACACACACACACACACACACACCCCAAACAGCAGACAGCCATTGAAGCAATTTTTCTTTATGTTATGTCCCCCGCAATCGCTGGGTTGACGCAGGGTAAGTGTTTGGTTTTTTTTTTTAATGTTTACTTTTGAGAGAGAGAGAGAGAAAGAGAGAGAGAGCGAGCATGAGCAGAGGAGGGTCAGAGGGTGAGGGAGACTCAGAATCCAAAGCAGGCTCCAGGCTCTGAGTTGTCAGCACAGAGCCCCATGCGGGGCTCGAACTCACAAGCTGTGAGATCATGACCTGAGCTGAAGTTGGACGCTCAACCGACTGAGACACCCAGGTGCCCCTGCTCCCTGTTTTGTTTTGTTTTGTTTTGTTTTTTGTTTTTGTTTTTGAATCAGTGGTTTGATTGCCTCTGTTTGTGGGAGGAGGGGAGGCAGGGGCTTGTGTGGGGCTGGGAGGGACAGGTGCTTGTGGCTCCGACATGCAAGGCTCTGGGGACCTGAGACGATGCAAGAGAACTGAGGTCTGCTCCTGGATCCCTGAAGGTCCCCGTGCTGTCCCACCTGGGACACTGTTCCACGGTGTTCTCCAAATTCTTCCCGGATTTTTGACGGTGCGTACGCCTCACGAGCCCATCAGCGTCCTCTCCGCCACACTGACACGTGCTAGCCCGCGTCTTCCGTATGGAAAGGGCCATCTCTTTGGGCATCCAGAGCTGGAATAGCTTCTTATACCCTTGTGTCACTGCTTACCAAGCCGGATCCTTGTCCGTCTACCCTCGCCCCACCTCGCCCGTGGGCGTCCTGTCGTAAGGAACTTACCACAGGAGAATTCTTCGTGATGCAAATGTCTGACCTGGCAGGGTTTTGTGCTTCTAAAAGGCTGGCCGGGAAAGAAAAGAAGAAGAAGAAGAAAAAAAAAAGCTAAAGCACTCTCCCAAATCTGCAAACCCACTTCCTCTCCCCATCCACCTCACTGCACAGCCCTCTGTTTTATTTTGTACAGGAACTCAGGTGTCTGTTATACCCAAGTTTAATAGCACGCAGTGTCCTCTGAGTTCCATGTGTGCAGCATAACGATTCACTAACCCTCTACTTTTCTCAGCGTTTGTCAAGACCCAAGCGTCCGTCGACGGGCGAATGGATAAAGAAGATGCGACGCAGACACCAGGAGCATCGGCCAGCCATAGAGAGGAATGGAATTCTGCGGCAAACAAGGACGAACTGAGAAGGGACAGCACCATTATTTCCTGCTAACTGCTCTATCCTGTTCTGCTCCTCTGAACCCCAGCACGGTCTCCCCAGATCTCACCAGACGCGTGCACAGCACCGTAAATGCGGTTTCAAAAGGAGAGGGACACGTGGACATTTGAAAATGGCATTCGGGAGAGAATGATCATCTCTTATTTTAAGGGTACTTTTTGCAAAGTTGTAAGCACGACATTTTAGATTTTTCGTATTCAAGTTGGTAGTTCCCGCCAAGGCTCTCTTTATGAGTTTATAAAACGTATTTAAGTTCTGCTGGTGTATTTGCTGTTTGCTTTTTAGTTTTTTTTTTTCTCTTCAATAGCGAGGAAGGTTTGCAGAGGAATATGGCCTGGGCTTCAGTGACTTGGGGCAGGGCGCTCTGACTCAAGCTGGCCAGGTCACTACTATTTCCAGAGGGGAAATGATTCAAGGGCCTTACAGTCCGCTAGGGAAATTATCTCTGAGTCCGAGAAAGAAACAGTGTTCTCAATTCACAGGCCTGGACTTTCTTTGTGTTCTATGAGATGCCTTCAAAATGTCATTGCTACATTAGGTGAAATTTTCAGGCGAAATATACATGTATACATAATTATATATATTATTGTATGTGTCATTATATACATAGCGTAGATATCGTATGTTATGTATAACATATATATCATTTTATATATCATTATATATCTGTATAAATGTATATTCATTTTATTTCAAAATGTGAGCTGTCTCTTTAGGTTCTGTGGAGGCAGAGGGAAAAACAAACTTTTTATACATTTGTATCGCCTGTAGGAATAAAGCATTTTTGCAAACAGTGAAGGGGGTATAGAGTCTTAATTTGTTATCCGTGTGAGTATGTGGGGTTTTTTTTGCTTCATTAGATGGTTTAAATCATTTACATGACACATTTCTTTTGCTATCTTTGCACAAACAAAATGTGAAAATACACGGAGGGGGGTAATTTGCAGCTCTGTAGTCTTTATCGTTAATGTTGGAATTGAAATGACCCACTGCTTTATTCTGTGACATTCGTAGACCCAAGTGTCAAATCGCAAGAATAGAGCTTCTCAAAGCAAACAGAAGAGAAAACCATTGCCACCTTGGGTGTCTTAATGGGGCCTCCAAATGGCTAATGATAAGATAAAATAATTGACCTTTAAAAAATTAAAAACTTCCGTTGAGTAAAGATAGAAGTCATAACAATGCATAGGTAAGCCTCAGATTGGGAGAAAATATTTGCAATGCATTTATCTGACAAGTTGTAGATAGATTAAATTAAATTCTCCTGTAACTCAATAATGAAGGACAACTTAATTTAAAAATGAAGAAACGAGTTATATAAATGGCCCAGAAGCATAAGAAAAAGTATTTAACATGATTAGTCACTAGGGGGTTCCTGTTTAAACTACAATTACACACTTATTTTTTTATTAAAACATTTGTTTAAAGTTTATTTTTGAGAGAGAGAGAGAGAGAGACAGAGCACAGCAGGGGAGGGGCAGAGAGAGAGGGAGACACAGAATCCGAAGCAGGTTCCAGGCTCCAAGCTGTCAGCACAGAGCCCGACGCGGGGCTCAAACCCACAGACTGTGAGATCGTGACCTGAGCTGAAGTCGGATGCTTAACCGACGGAACCTCCCCCAGGCCCCTACATTTAGACACTTCTGCATATCTCCCAGAATAACTAAAATTTAGAAGTCTGACAACAACAAATGTTAGTAAAAATGTGAATCAACAGAGCCGTCTTTCGTTGTGGGTGAAAATTATTTGGCGATTTCTTTTAAAGTCAGTTATACCCTCTGGGGTGTCTCCACAGCACACCTCACTACCTGAAACATCCTCGTCATTTATTTATTTGTGTCCTTTGAGGGCAAGGATCCTGTTTTATTCACAGCTGTGGCTCTCATTACCGAAACAGTGGGTGGAAAACAGTGGTTTCTAAATACGTAGTTGAGGGATATAGGAACAAACATAATCCCATACGAACACCCTGAAGTGGATGCCACGTTTATTCCCATTTAACAGATGAGAAAACTGAGGCCCAGGGCAATGATTAACCTGTCCGTGATCACACAGCCAGCGGGTGACAGAGCTTTTGGACCAAGGGTGGTATTTTCATCAGTAGAACCCTCAGGAGTCAGCCTGGAGATTTGCGGGACTTCCTCCCGGTTCTTTGACCCCGAGGTCAACCTGCTCTCTCTTCCGTCTTTGCCACTCGGTGGCACGTTCTTGCCCGTGGTCGCCCCGGACGCGCTTTCTCCAGCCAGCCTCCACCCTCCTTCCTCGTGGAAGCTGCAGGTTTTTTTTTTTTTTTTAGCAGGCATCAAAGGATTTCACCAGTGAGCTGGAAAATGCAGCAGACACCTAGGAAGAAGGAGGTCTGACTTGGAGCCTTTTCTGGAGGCAGGACTGGAAGGGGAGGACAGATCTCCCAAGCCGCGTGTGACGGGTGTATCCGGTGGATATTTATGTGCTCGGTGGTACATGCTTACTGCACACCTGCTCTGGGACAGACTTTGCTCAGAGAGGCGTCTATAAAGCAAACAGAACAGACAAGACGCCTGGTCTCGCGGAGCTTGGATGCCTGCAGAGGGAAGAGAATACATAAATTCGCGAGCAAATGGGGATGGCGGGGCGGATAGCAACATGTGCTTTTGGGAAAACCCCCCAGAAGGAGGCATGTGGGAAGCCGGTGGCCCGGAAGGGATTGCTAAAGAGTTACTGGCAAACGGACGCCCGTTGATGCGCTGTTATTTGAACAAAGGCCCGAAGAGAAGTGAGCCGTGCCTCTCTCTGGAAAAAAAAAATATTATTTCAGCATTGATAGGAAAAGTCGGAAATATCGTTGGGCGTCTTTAGAGACACTCACAAGTGCAAACGTGCAAGGCCAGGGAAGCCGTCCACCCTGCTGTTGGAGCAGATCGCTGTCTGGAGCGATCTGGGTGGGTGACACGGCGGGGCCACGCGGTGAGGGAAAATGACAGTCACGTGGAGGATGAGGACACATTCAGACCGAGACCTGTCAAGGGAGCGCACCAGACGGCCGGCCGGATCGCTGCCTCCACTCGGGGTAGAGACGGGCTTCAGCTCACAGGGGCCCGGGGAAGCCTTGTCTGGGCCACTCGGACCGCTCTCTCTCCTCGTTCCTGTCTCCGGGGCCCCTTCTTTCTCTATCTGTTGTTTGCTCTCTCGTTCTCTCTCTCTCTCTTTCCAGTACACACGCAATCCCAAGATCCCCATGGTCCTCGGAGCTGATGAAGGAGGGCACAGGTGGGTGTCCCCAAAAGGCAGAGCTGTAAACAGCGAGAGAAAGTACTAGAAAAAGGACTTCACAGGAGCTGCAGGAGCTCACAGGACGCTGCCCGGCCGGACCCGGGAGGGTGAGCGACCTTCTCTTAGGCACCAGCCAGGGCACTTGGCCAAGAGCAAAGCAGCAGGATTGCTGTCTTGAGCAGAACATGAAGGTTTTGAAGTCACCGTGGGGGCTGCAGGAATCCGCAAGAAGAACAGAGACACGGTGGCTCGCGTGACTCGGGAAACCAGCGGGGACAGACAGTGGCTCTGGGCCAGGCGGACAGGGTAGCTGAGGCCTCATCACAGGAGCCGGATGGCAGTGACCCTGCTGCTGGTGTGGGCAGCCCTGGCCTCCGGCTCCCGGCCCCCTCTCTCTGTCCCTCCATCAGGACTGAAACGTCAGGACCAGGCATCCAACGGCTCAGAATCCTGTTCTCCCTCCTGTGCCCAGACTGGCCCAGAGCAGAAAGACTGTTTCTGGCTTCTTTTGGCTTCTTCAAGCAGAAGTGGAGCTGTGCCCTTCTCCAGACTCACACCGTGGGGCTTACCCACCAAAGAAAGTCGGGTCAGATGCCAGGCAGTCTTGTCTTTCCCGCCCCTCCGTCCCCAAACCACTGGTCAGATGTCCCTGAGAGGTAGAGTTACTATTTTTAAAAAAACTTTTAACATTTATTCATTTTTGAGAGACAGAATGTGAGCGGGGGAGGGGGCAGAGAGAGGGAGACACAGAATCGGAAGCAGGCTCCAGGCTCTGAGCCATCAGCACAGAGCCCGACGCCGGGCTCGAACCCACCAACCGTGAGGTCATGACCTGACCCGAGGTCGGACGCTGAACCATGGGAGCCACCCAGGCGCCCCGAGGGGTAGAGCTATTTATTCAAAGGACTTCGGGACGGGGTACTCTACGGAACTACAGAAGTGTTACAGAGTCTCCTTATTTCCAAGGTTTTATAAGGAAAAATGTTTGAAGCACCAATTGCCATGAGGAATGTGAACATGTGTGTGATTTTCAGAGGAAAGCAAATGATACTGACCTGGGGCAAAATTATTCTGGCTCTGGTTTTATTTTAATCAACTCGATTCATCTGGTTCCAGCCTTCACACGAGCGCAGGATCCACGGGACATTTAAATTAGTCTTCTATAGTTGTGCGTAAAAGGGATAATCTCACGTTAGCAAGCCTCAGAAGGAGGATGTGTTACAAGAGGCAGAGTGAATATAAAGGTGAAGCTGAAATGGTCCTGGCAGCAGGGGCCTGGGAAGCTTGCAGGACACCCAGGACGTACGTGTCCCTGCCTCCCACCTCTTCTGCACACTCCCCTGAGGCTGCAGGGTCACAGACGATGGCTTCTTTGATTTCCAAGTTCAAATGTTGTGGTCTGGCCAGGTGAGAGCACTCTTGGCTGAGCTGCCTTATTTTGCGTCACTGATATGCGGATTGTATGGACCACAGAGGATGCTTTGCTTGTATGTTTCGCAGAAAACACTCAGCCAGGCACCTCATCCAGGACATTGTGTCCCCCAGGACACGCGACTCCAGTTTTCAGCTGCGATCAAATATGACATCCAATTATAGTCACTTTGGGTTACAGACACAGTTTAACAACAATTAACGTATTAATTTACCACTAACAAACCCAGTTGGGCAACAGAAGTTTCGCCCAGTTACACGTAACTTTGACTTACAGACGACACTGCAAACTTTGTGAGGCACGCTTTTCAACCAGCTTTCTTATTTCTAGCTGTGGGTTATTCTCGTGTGCGGAAGGAAGGGGCATCTTCTCATAAGTGGGATACTTGTGTTTGAAAAGAAGGAAGCTTTCAGCTTTTTCCACCCTTGCTGAGGTATAACCCACAAACAACAATTTCTTGATTTTTTAAAGTACTTTGTCTATTGTGAAGTGATCGCAACACTCAAGGTAATTAAAATCTCCACCGCTTCTCATAACTACTATCTTTCTTTGTATATGTGTGTGTGGGGGGGTGACAGCACTTAAGATCTACCCTCTTAGCAACTTTCAAGTATACAACACAGTATCGCTAACTGTAGTCCGTGCTGATCCCCAGAGTTTATCCATCTTATTTATTTAAAAAACTTTTTTAATGTTTATTTATTTTGGAGAGAGAGAAAGAGACTGAGCATAGTGGGGCAGGGGCAGCGAGAGAGAGGGAGACACAGAATCCGAAGCAGACTCCAGGCTCTGAGCTGTCAGCACGGGACCCGACGCGGGGCTGGAACCCACCAACTATGAGATCATGACCTGAGCCAAAGTCAGGCGCTTAACCGACTGAGCCACCCAGGAGCCTCTACCCATCTTATTTATAACTGAAGCTTTGTGCCCTTGACAAGATCTCCCCACGCCCCCTCCCCTCAGGCCCTGGCAACCACCATTGTACTTCGATGTGAGATCACGCAGCAATTGAAATGAGCCCTCTTTACTATCTCCACATATTGGGTCTGTTAGTTACCCTAGAAAACAGAAATATCTAGTTGCCTCTATGTTCATCTATCTGTCTATTATCTATTATCTATTTGTCTGTATCCTAGCTCTACATGAATAATTTTAGAGAAATAGAAAACCTGGGCCCTGGGGTCATGATCAGAGGGCAGGTGTTACTATAAAGGAAGATCCTACGTTGCAATGAAATGTTCTCTATCTATGTTAAATAATCTCTCCAGGGAATAATAACATGAAAATACTTAGAATCAAAGTATATCAGGAAGGAAGGAAGGAAGGAAGGAAGGAAGGAAGGAAAGGGAAGGAAGGAAAGGAAGGATATTCTTGTTACTGCTTCCTGACCCTATAGGAAGTGGCTTATATACAAAGTTTCTGAACCAGCCACACAGTGTCAAACAACGGCGAGTCAATGGCAACCACAATAACAGAATAATAACTAATACTGATGAGCATGGTCTCCTCTAACAAGGAGCCCTACACAGATTTTCAAACCTACTTCTCACATCTAATGGCTGCAAGAGTATTTCTCAGGCTACATGCCAGGCATAGTGGTGAGCCCCTCACTACATTGGTAGTTCTCAAATGAGGTTGATTTTGCCCCCAAGGGGATATTTGGCTACATCTGGAGACAACTGTGGTGTCACAACTGGAGAGATGCTACTGGCATCTGGTAGGTCGAGCCCAGGAAGTCTGTTAAATATGCTACAAGAGCAGATGTCCCCTCAACAAAGAATCGTCTGCCCCGAATGCCAATAGTGCTATGGCTAAGAAACCTTGACCTGCACTCTCCCCTATAATCTTCTCAACCACCCCATGGAGCAGCTGATGTTATTATGGCACAGAATGGCTTCAAGGTCAACAAACTATTTCACTTTTCCTCTTGGGATATTTCTCAGAAGCCACAAGACTGGTTTCTGGCCAATGGAGCATGGGTGGAAGTGACGTTTTCATCTCCATTCTGGATTTATAAAACCTCCTGCTCAACCCATTGGTTTCCCTCTTCCCCCACTGTTGGTTGGCCGCACATGATCCAGTGGAGGACTCTGAGTAGCCCGTAGGAGATATAGGGGCCACAACATAGGAGGCGCCTGGGCCCCCAAATGATTCCACGGAGAAGAGCCCCTCACTGACTCACATAAGACTGCCAGGAAGAGAGAAATCTTTCTGGTGCAAAGCCATTGAGATTTTGTGATGATTTCTTGCATTAACCAGCCAATTTTGACTGACACAATTATTACGCCCATTTTCAAGATGGGGAAAAGTGGAGGTTGCCGAGGGAATGCTTGATCAGACGTGTGGTTCCATTTCTCTGTAATTCTCTCCATTGAAAGCTAAAAGTAGCTTTGCCCAGCACATGGTCTCTTCAACCTCATTACTGCTTCATTTTAAATCCTAAGCTTCCTTGAACCACATTGTTATGGGTTTCCCTCCCCTTGGCACAAGAAAAATTTTGATTTAGTTGATTGGTCCAGCTTTAGGTTACTTGCCCACCCTTGACCAGTCTCTATGACCAGGGCCATGCTCAACACTGAGTATCTTGGATTGCCTGCCTTAACCATCACGGAGACCAGGTAACAGGGCAATCGTGATGACTCAGGACCCAAGCTTGGTATTGGGGCTGGACTCAACCTACCCAAACTCCTTGCAAACCTTTATGTCTGCTATGGGGGCGGGGGGGGGGGGAGTGTCCTCCCCAAAGACATGATGTGGATGGGAATATGCCTTTGGATTTTCAGGCCACACAGAATTCTTGAGAGAATCACCCTGTCCCTAAAGCCAAAGGGCCCAAGCTCTCCTGAAAGTTTCCCACAGCTCAACAAGAACGGGGTGACTAAATGGATGTTTATGTTCAGAGATGTGATCACCAGATAGCACATGCAAGATACAAGGAGAAGATCTCTGTCCATGGTTCTGATTGTCATCCAAAGGCACTAATTCTAAGGCAATTTTGCAATACTCCTACTTCAGAAAGCTAACATGCCTACCTTTGCCTGCTCAAAGGGCATCAGCTTCCACGGCAGTGAGGAGAGAATATCAAGAACTATAAACCCCAGCAATTCTGAGTGAGACAATGGAGACCCAGACCAACTACAGTCCACCCAGGAGAAACACCCACACATGCTCTGTATCTGACGTCACTGGTGCATTTATATTCCTGACATCATATATTTCCTGTTGAATAGTTGAATCTAAGTGGGGTTTTCTCATTTCTTTAACCTTACTGATTGAATGTCAACATTGGCCTTAACCCATAGGGAAGATGGTGGGGGAAGGCCAAGAACTGGGGCTTGATTATTTCATCAAGTTTATTGAATCCCATTTCCTGGCATGATTTCCTGGGAGCCAGAAGATATTCTGTGTGTGTGAATCTATTTGGATAATAACAAATGTCTCTCGACCTTGCCACACTTGGGATTAGAAATTTGTGATTTCCAGCTCTCTTTCCTGGTCAGTCAGGGAGAAATCATTTGCAAAGAATAAATATTTTGAGAAGGATATGAGATGTTCACTCACGGGACTCTCGTGGGTAGGGCTGTCATGCACCACTGTTCAAGCCACTGAATAAAGGTACTCAGGAGATGGAACAAGATAGGGTGGCATTTAGCCCTCACACCATGTGTTAGAGCAAAGATAGTCACAAATTCTCTGCCACACCCCCATAGAGAGGTCCGCAGTGCATCCCCTGGAATGTGGACCGAACCTATGGTTAGTTGACAAAGGTCACAGAGTAACCCCGTGTGGGAGCCCCAAATCACACCCACGCCATCAATAGGCATCCAGAACTTGCCTATTAATCAAGGCTGGCAATCAATCAAAATAATTCCAAAATGCCACCTCTACTCACCTTTACTAGAAACAGAAATGGATCAAGGAATCAAACTTTAGGGACATTTAGAAAAGCTAGTGGTTTAAAACAAAAAGAAAGAAAGAAAGAAAGAAAGAAAGAAAGAAAGAAAGAAAAAGAAAGAAAGAAAGGAAGAAAGAAAGAAAGAAAGAAAGAAAGAAAGAAAAAGAAAGAAAGAAAGAAAGAAAGAAAGAAAGAAAGAAAGAAAGAAAGAAAAGCTGGTAGTTTTTATGTTACAGACATTCCCATTCTAGAAAAAGTCATTATCATCTGTATAGGTAACATTTAACAGAGTTGCATCCTCCTGTGACATTTCCTTAGCACATAAAAAGACGGGTGAGTGACAAGTATCTAGGGAACAATAATCAATTGAACTAGAAGGGTCAATCACTGGGAAAGGTCAGTTATCAAAATATTCAAAGAACATTTTCTGGACCCGAGGGACAGAAACATTTTGGAGTTCACACCTACTTCATTTATAAGACAATCACTCTATTTACAACTCGTGTGTATTTGCATTGAGTAACATATTAGAGCAAATGAACATCTTAGACATTTGTTTTGTTCCTTCCCAGTTTAACACACAAAAGGTAAATGACCCATGAAGAAGGAAAAGAAATATTAGTTTTCAACCAAAAAAGTTATAAATATGCAAAGAATATAGTATCTAGTAGAGCATATTAAAAAGGAGTTTGCAGTATTTTCTTAATGGAAATTTCACAAAGCCTTCACAGGCACTTTGGTTATTGAGATGATTAGCATTTTTTTCTATTCTGCTCTGTCACATGTGTGCTGATGATCATCGCTTCTCCAGTGTTAACATCACCACAGATCTTACAGGGTTTATGGCAAAGGCTGAGCCCCACAGACTGTGTGCAACTTTGCTGATTGAACTCGAGGGGGTAATGGAAATGGTCTTTTCCATGATGTCACAATTTTTCTTAATTCTTTGGAGGTTGTAGCTTTGTCTATTGCTTGATTTAATCATCATGCTCTGGATGAAATGAAGCGAGTTAGCAGCAGTAACAGAAAATTCATCCTACCACTCAACCGAAGGAAGTGTGTTTAGACTCTAACTGCTGGGGTGTGAGGGGCTCTGCTCCACACAGTCACTCCGGGATCTAGGCCCCTCTGTCTTGGGACTACACCATCCCCCTGGGATCTCAAAGGCATTGGCTGACTTCCATGCCTTTGGCCAGTGAGTGAGGGAAGAGCAGGATTACTTGGGAGGATACTGGAAGCCACACCTGGGAAGTGCCACACAGGGATTCTTCTGATATTTCATTAACCGAGACTCAGTCAGACACTCCACTTACTGGAATAGAGGCCGGGAGAAGAAAAAAATATCAGAAATTGTGGACATACGGGACACACATTCATTTTACGTTTTGATGGACCCCCCTTCATTGCGCATCCACGTTCCAGACATAGAAATGTCACAGAAGCTCTGTTTTTCAACCTCACCATCACAAGTATGCAGGCGTGTGATGGGGCTCTGACACTTAGGCCCTTCTGTGTGAAATTTTCATATGGGAGCTACATTAGAACAGATGAGTGACACAGGGCATCCATGTCATAGAAGTGGCTGGCAAAGGGGCAGCACATTTCTTGGGTCAGTGGTGGTGGTAGTGGCTTTCCAGGTGTTGCAGCTTTTTGGTTCTCTCCCATCCACGGCTCCTCCCATCCTATGGCTCCTCCCACCCTGAGCCCTTCCCATATTGGAACCCTTCCCATATCACAGCCCCGCCCACACTCATAGCCCTTCCCACCCATGGTTCTTCCCACATCATAACCCTTCCCAGCAATGGCTCCTCCCATCCATGGCTCCTCCTACCTGGTGGCCCCTCCCACATCATAGCCCTTTCCAACCATAGCTCCTCCCACATCATAGTCCTTCCCATATTGTAGCCCCTCCCACATCATAGCCTCTCCCACACATGGCTCCACCCACATCATAGCCCTTCCCACCCATGGTTCTTCCCACATCATAACTCTTCCCAGCAATGGCCCCTCCCATCCATGGCTCCTCCTACCTGGTGGCTCCACCCACATCATAGCTCTTCCCACACTATAGCTCCCCTATATCATAGCCCCTCCTACTCTGTGGTCCTGCCATCTCATGGTTCTGCCCACCTTTATTCTTCCTTGGCCAACCTGGCTCTCTAGAGTGACTTCACAGGCTGTCACTGAACAATCACTTCCTCTACCCTTTCTTGGAATCATTCTTGGACTTCCTAGTATTCCTTACTAAGTCCTTTCCTGATTAAATTAAGCAAGTTAATCTTTGCAACTAATGATGTTTACATGTAATAGTCCTTTGTTTTGAGGGAAACAAAACCCAACAAAACAAGGACATATGCTTTAATACTGAGTTTTCACTCTGTCTCTGACCAGAAGAGCTTTTTTTAAGCCATACAATACATTATTGCCATTATTTAAAAAATATAGGATTTTTCATTTCAACCCTGATTTCTGACTTCTCTTTAAAAAAATAGAAAAAATTTGGCATATTTGAGAATAGGTATAGGAGAAGCGTCATTCATTAATTCAGCAAACATGTATTTAAAGCTGAGAATTTACCAAACCTTGCTAAAAGAAACCAAATTTCAGGGCATTTTTGCGGTCACATAGTATCAGTTGATGCAGATGTAAGGATTATCTCTTGTGAGATAGCCAGAACCTTTTCCATTTTATTTAACAGGAATGTGTCTTGATTAATAGGTTCCTGATCCTTAATACCCAGATAGGTTTCCAAATGAGAGACTTTTTTGAAGGTAGAGGTGGACATTTCCACAATCATGTAGGTCACTGCCCTTCCTGAATCAGCAGTATTCAGATCCGTTTCATTCCTGGTCATTTTCAGTGGACTAAATTAGGGTGCTCTGTGAATGACTTTATAGTGATTGCATTGCTCTTGTCCTTTGGGTATGATTGGGGTCCCAAAGACCACTGGGGTGGGAAGGTGGAGGGCACTAGGTTATAAAAGTTCCCAGGGACACAGGGCTAGTTCTGCTCTTGAGTTGGAATGTCTCCCAGTGCCAAGAAAAGGTGTTTGACACAAAGCACAGAAATATAAGTCTCCAGGAGCACCTGGGTGGCACAGTCAGGTAAGCATCCGACTTCGGCTCAGGTCATGATCTCATGGTTTGTGGGTTCAAGCCCTGTGTTGGGCTCTGTGCTGACAGCTCAGAGCCTGGAGCCTGCTTCAGATTCCGTATCTCCCTCTCTCTCTGTTCTTCCCATGCTCATGCTCTGTCTGTCTGTCTGTTTCTCTGTCTCAAAAATAAATAAACATTAAAAATTAAAAAAAAAAAAGAAATATAAGTCTTCAGAGGGCACAGGCTCTGGGTCCTGCATTTCTGATATAAAACAGGTTTTCTCAACCTTGACACTTTTGACATTTTTGGTGGGGTAAGTTTTGGTTATGGGGGCTGTCTTGTGCATTGTAGGATATTTAAAATATCCCTGGTCTCAGCCTCCTGGATGCCAGAAACACCCTCCACCCAATTGTGATGAAGGGTGTCCAGATGTTACCAAATTCTCCTGGGGGGAAATCGCCCCCTTGTTGAGAATCACTGCTTTAAGAACTAAGATTTTTGAAGGGAAGGCTATTTCTACAATGATGCTATAAAACCCAGAGTTAAAATCACAATTCTTTGGAGGCATTTTGCCTCTACAGAAGGATTTCTTATTTTTAAAGTATTTCTAATCTGTACAAAATCACTTAGGATGATCATGCACTTTAAGTAAGAATTCACACGCACCCCACCATTGGCTTTGAACTCCACACCCTTTGCCGCTTTTTATAGGAGTTATCTCGCTTGCTGAGACAGTAATGGCGAACTCCCCTTCCCACATTTGTTCTTTATGCTGATGTCACACCATATGTGATGCCATTAGCATTTTCACATTGACACGGCTTCCACTTGATTGTCACCTGGTTGAGCAAGCAGGGAAGTTACCACCACCTCCCGGTTAAATACGAGGAAACAGGCTCAGAAGGGTCACGAGATCCAGGCTTCCCAAGGCAAGAGGGAAGAGCTGGATCCCAGTGATTTCTCATCAAGCTTACATGCATTGCCAGTGCCTTCAGGACAGGGACAACAGGGGTATTGGCTTTTACTCTTTCCCTCACTCTGCCACCTGGGCAACTTATGTGGTGGGCACTGCAGGTGGAGAGGGGCAGGACAGACACAGCAAATTCCAGGAAAGATCCTGACATTTAGGGTCCTGGGCTCAAGTCCCTTCTCCCCCCCATTCAGCTGCATGAACGTGGGTGAGACAGTCCACCCACGTGAGCCCGACTTTCCTCCTCTGTAAACACAGGCAGTGATGATCAAGTCTAACTCATGAGGCTGTTGGCAAGGCTCTGAAGGCAATTGAGCCAGCATACTCCAAATGCTTGAAACAATGAACTCCACATTTGAAAAGCTGAATGCTCATTACAAAGTACGCCGTGTAAGCAATTCATAAAAGATGAACTACAATGGGGGGTAAGATTAATTTTAAGTTCACCAGTAATTGACGAAATGGAAATCAGTGCAATCATTTGATATCAAATCATTCCCTTTGGGATGACAGAGCTGAGACTACATCACATTCTCTTTGCTTTCTCTCCATCAGCTGTTTACAGAGGAGGATGAAGCCCAACAAAAAACCAAGCTTTATTGATTTAATGCCATGAGATAACACAGCCCTCAACAATGAAGGATATTATGTGGTTTCATTGTCAAAATTGGTTGTTTTTTTTTTAAAGAATCACATTAGTGTCAAAGATGCCCTGAAAGAAATTTTACGCTCTCTCAAAAGCAGTTGGACCGCAAAGGTGGTCTCTGTATTTCATGATTTTTAAAAGTTAATCTATTTTATTTTATTTTTAAATTTTATGTGTTCATTTTTGAGAAAGAGAGGGACAGAGAGAGAGAGAGAGAGAGAGAGAGCAGGGGAGGGACAGAGAGAGAGGGAGAGAGAATCCCAAGCAGGCTCCACAGTGGCAGTTCAGAGCCTGACTTGGGACTTGATCTCACAAACCGTGAGGTCATGATCTGAGCCAAAATCAGAGTCAGACGCTTAACCAACTGAGCCACTCAGGCGCCCCTATTTTATATTTTTTAATTGAAACACGGTTAGCATGCAATATTATATTAGTTAAAGGCATTCTCTTCAGTGGGCACAATGAAACATTTTGAGTTCGTTGCCAAAATTTAAAAATCCAGAGATTCCATACAAAATACGGGTATCTAGTATTCTGTGGAAATGCTGGCATTATTGGGCCCATCTGTGACTAGGTGTGAATGACAAGTGCCCTGAATACATGAACTTTCTCATTCACCCCTCTGAGGTCACCCTCACTCGTCTATGCTAACTTCTCTTTCCTTCCACTCTGTGACACCTGCCATAGACCAGCCCTGAATCTCTGGCACTCCAGGATTTTCCACACTGGAAATCTGAGAATTATTCCTAGGATATCAAAAACGTTAGGTCACCTTTGGAAAGGAGCCTAAATGTTTCTCAAGTTTGGGAAATATGAATGCCTTCAGCCTTTTCCCACATCCGTATTCCCGAACATCGGCTCATTTGGAATCAATTGTTTGATTTTTCTACCAGAAGAAAGATTTCCTTCTTTTTCTTTTGTGTGGCAGAAAAAAAAAATCCAGGGTCAATGTCTAATGTGGAGGTCATTTGTTTTAAGGCTATAAATACCCACCATCCCAGATCTGATATGAATCCACCATTAAGGGTTCTCCTGAAGCATGAAATCTAATTCATTACTGTTTTTAGAAATGATTCCTCTAGGGTATCAGCCCAGAAAAGCTACCGAGCTCTGTATCATTCATAATCCAATTAAAACTCCTTTTCTAATACCAACGGGACTTCAACGGTGGCATTTCAGTTTCAGACACATCAGTGTAGCTGACAGTGTATTTTATTTAATGGGTGGTGTCCTTTGGGGCAGAGGTATAAGGTTTCCATGGAGATTCTCAGGCCGCCCAGTGAAATCTCCCTGGTTCTGGGATTTCAGCTAAAACCTAAATCTCATCCTTGCTTTCATCCCCGACAATCGTGTCCTTTCTCCTTCCTTTCCTTCTTTCCTTTCTTCTCCAAACCTTTCTTCAAGGTCTTTTCCTCCTTTCTAAGAGCCATAGTATCCCATGATTAATAATAGTAGATCCTGACCCTATGGGATAAATATATATATATATATATCTCTTGCAAGTAAAAAAAAAAATGCACCGGGTCTAGACAGAAGAAGGGAATTTATTGACTCACAAAGCAAGCATCCAGGGAAGTTTGAGCTTCAGGTATGGCTGTATCCAGGGGCTCAGAAGGATGTGGTTTCCCTTTTATCATCCTTGGCTTTTTTCTTCTGTTGCGGCCATTCCAAAAAGACACACTTTTTTAGTGAAGGCAATACGCACGGCTGCCTCCAGTTCCGGGACCACGTTCCTGCAGCCGTATGTCCCGTGGAAATGAAAGTTTGTTTCTTCTCTGGGTTTTTATACTTCTTGGGTGAGGAAAGCGTTAGCATAGCCATCCTGAGCCTGCTGGATTGAAAGGCCAGTTTCCAAGGTTGGCTCTCGGATGGCCTCTTAGAACTGGATTTCGGGAGGGTTCCAACTATCCCCTGATCAGAAAGGCTCACCGTGTCAGAATTATTTAGGCAAAACAATACGGTTTCTGCTGACAGCCTGCCTGCCTTCTGTGGGCCTGGGATTTGGGCAGTGCCCAGAAGAAGGTGCCTACGTGAGCAGCACCATTTAAAAACCCTGGGCAGTGAGTCCCTTGTGAGTCTCCCTGGTAGATGACATTTTAGACATGTTGTCACATGTTGCTGGAGGAATCAGGTGCTTCTGTTGTGACTGGACTGGGCAGATTCTGGAAGTTTGCACCTGGCTTCCTCCGGACTTCCCCTCCTGCACATTTTCCATTTGTTAATTTTGTTTTGCGTCTTTTGTTTGTTTTTGCCATAGCAATGAGTTGACTGTATGCTGAGTCCTGTGAGTCCTCCTGGCCAATTATTGAGGCCGAGGTGGCCTTGGGGACCCTGACGCTGAGATTCACGCTAACTGCCAACTTGGCCGGTAGGATAGATCCTGGCGGGTCTAACAGGCTCAGCTCGATTTCGGCCCTCACCTTGGCATTTGGCAATCAGTTGAATGCTTTCAACGCCAGAATCTGTATGGTCAAGAAACAAATGAGAAAGAAACACTGGCCCGATTCATTGTGCGTTTTATGAACATTGAAATTATCCGTGTGTATAGTAGCCCGAACAGGCTTACTGTTGAAAAAAAAAGTTGATTTATTTATTTTGAGAGAGAGACCGTGTGTGCAAGTGGGTAAGAGGCTGAGAACGAGGGAGTCCCAAGCAGGCTCCAGACCGCCACTGCAGGGCCCACATAGGCCACCGTCTGACCAACTGGGAGGTCACGACCGGAGCTGAAATCGAGAGTCCCAGGCTTAACCGACTGAGCCACCCAGACGCCCCCAGGCTTATATAATATATATATTTTAAGTATCCCTTATCATTTATCCGTTTCCCTCAACCCAGAGGCAATCACTTTTTACCACTGCTGTATTTTAAGGGTTCCTCTCTACAGCTGTCAATTTCATGCTTGTATTTCTACGTCTTGATTCTTTGCTCTTTTGGGATGCCGTCTTCTTTCCTGGTCTCCCTTTCTTCCAAGTCGTGCTATTCCACGTTTAATTTTTTTGCGAGAGCGCCATTCATGTTGTAGGATTTCCTCATTTGTGTGGTGATCCTCGACCGCTCCCGACAGAGGGCGGGTAACAGCACAGCAGAGGCCCGGCGGGCATCACGACGGGGTGATCGGCTGGTGGTTTTATCACCGAAACCCTGATGTGGGCCACTTTAGGTGTTCCCTCTTGGGCTGGGCACGGCTTCGGGGAAGGAACTTCCAGGCTCTTGCCGGGAGGGTCTGGGACTGGCCGCCTGGCTTTTGGCGAAAAGCAGGGAGAGGCCAGGGGATGCCAGCACGTGGTGCACCCTGGACGGTGTGCAGGGAGGGAAGCACACAGGGCGCGAGGCTCTGCTGAGCTCAGGGACCCCCCCCCGTCCCTCCCCATGACTGTAGAGTTAGCTCTCCCACTGTCAGCCCCTTCTGTGTGCCTCCTATGTACCTTCTTTTCCTTTTGCCCCTTGGGTGTTAATGCCTTAAAAATAAAATCAATATTCTTATTGTGGTGATGTTTGGGAAGGGGGGGGCGGAATGTTAACTTTCACATTTTACTGAAAGCCAATTCACTGAGTATTAAACGTTTTTATCTGAATAATTTAATATTTGTGTAGACACCTTTCTAATGGGTTGCAAACTGCAATCTTTTAATTTATGTTCTACCCCGTATGATTACTCCCAGTTTCTTGATTATTCCATTATGATGCATTCTGAGCTTTTAGTGCCTCCTAATTGCCCATAAAATACATAAAAACGCAACTTCGAGGGCTCGTGATGACAAAATCAATTTTTCCCTAGTAGGTATAGTGTGTTTATAAAACCACCTTTTGTGGAGAGGGAGGGAAACAAGAACAGGAATGTAAAAGCATGTTAACTTATTTTTTCCCACCTGGACTTGCCTGATGCATAATTCCTGCGCCCTTCAATGCCCTGACCTCCCCCCCCAGCCCCGCCCCAAATCCATTTCAGTCAAGGCTCCCTGAAGTCCGCGGAGCAGAGACAAAAGGTCTGAGCATATACATGATGTATTCATAATGTGCCTTTTTATTCTAAAGACGTATTTCCTGAATGGATTTTATGCCAAGAAATGCTAACTAGACCTAATCTCTGGGTCTTAACATGTTAACGCTGCGCCATGATTAATGAGCTTGTTAAAACCAAGCAATATTTTCATTTTCTAGATGCCATCAACCCAGCAGGGAAATGAGAGAGGGCTTTTGATACTTAGCTCACCCAGTATGTGAAAGGATTATTGTAGCTTGTAAATTAAAATAATTACTATATACCTCGACTCTCTTCACAGTGTTCTGTTTATTACTACTTTTATCCTATTAGCTGTCAGTAACTTCAGAGAAAAAGATGCATTCTCTATAAGACAAAGAAATTTTATTATGACTTGCAAGACTCATATTAAATAACTAAAAAATTATATGCTTTTTATAGACATAATTGAAGGCAATATATTAGAATGAAGATCTTCCTCCCTCCCTTCCTCCCTCCCTTCCTCCCTCCCTTCCTTCCTTCCTCCCTTCCCTCCTTCCTCCCTTCCTCCCTTCCTTCCTTCTTTCCTTCCTCCCTTCCTCCCTCCCTTTCTCCCTCCCTTCCTCCCTCCCTTCCTTCCTTCCTTCCTTCCTTCCTTCCTTCCTCCCTTCCTCCCTCCCTTCCTCCCTCCCTTCCTTCCTTCCTTCCTCCCTTCCTCCCTCCCTTCCTCCCTCCCTTCCTCCCTTCCTTCCTTCCTTCCTTCCTCCCTTCCTCCCTCCCTTCCTCCCTTCCTTCCTTCCTTCCTCCCTTCCTCCCTTCCTTCCTTCCTTCCTTCCTCCCTTCCTTATTTCCTTCCTTCCTTCCTCCCTTCCACCCTTCCTCTCTCCCTCCCTTCGACCTCCCTTCCTCCCTCCCTTCCTTCCTTCCTTCCTTCCTTCCTCCCTTCCTTATTTCCTTCCTTCCTTCCTCCCTTCTTTCCTTCTTTCCTTCCTTCCTCCCTTCCTTCCTTCCTTCCTTCCTTCCCTCTCCCTGGCTCTTTCTCCACATGCACCTCTGCATCTTTTAATGAATAAAGAGGGAGAAGAAACACATGATCAAAGAGAAAAAAATATCCAATTAGCTGCAGTTCATTCAGTCTTGCCCATTATAAACCAGCCACTATTTGAATTTTGTATCCAGTATTTGAAATTCTGAGTCTCACTTTGTTTTACTCTGTGTACTTCATCTTTTCCCCTAAAGTTTCCTGTCCTTTACTGTCTTAAGAGTCACCTGTTAGAATTTACGGGGAAGCCAAACCTTCACATTAAGTTTACAATGATTGGCGTATACCCCCCCCCCCCCATGAAAGAGGAGTTAGGAGAAGCTGGAGAAACCCCAAACACAGGAAACGAGGCTCACCTCCACCAAGGTGCTGGGACAGAAACGCCAGGGTCAGGATGCAGAAGCCACAGCAAAGCAGCGTCTGGGCCGTCAACACCTGGCCCGTGTACACGTCCTCACGCACAGGGACGGGCAGACGTGCTGCCCCTGTGGGTTCACGAGGGTCTCATGAAGGCAGTTGTCAGCTCTGTTCACTCTTCCGGATTTTAGGGACAGCGAGAAATGGTGCAAAAGATTAGTATTTTGTAATTTGCAGTGGTGGGGGGAGGGGAGCCCTTCCTAGTAACTTCAGATTCCAAGTGGCATCTCTCTGGCTCAGGCTTCTTTTGTTTTTTGTGTTTTTTTGTTTGTTTGTTTTTGAGAGAGAGGGAGGGAGAGAGGGCGAGCGGGCAAGGGACAGGGGGAGAGACAGAATCTTAAACAAGCTCTGTGCTCAGCGCAGAGCCCAACGCAGGGCTCGGTCCCCCAACCCTCAGATCATGACCTGAACCGAAATCAAGAGTCGGACCCTCAACTGACTGGGCCACCCAGGCGCGCCTCTGGCTCAGACTCTTGGTGTAGTTTCCAACGCACTCCCCGTTGCAAGTCCATCCCTGTAAATGAGTCCTTCAGCTACCAGAATCCTTTTTCATCTGAAACTGCGTTCCGCGAAGACATTAGCCCCTTCATGCCATCATTCCGTTTGTACTTCCTCTGGTGTCAGCGGAGCCGGGGGAGCATCCAGGCACTCACTGGGTGGTGGAGTTGAGACCCGACGCCTGGCTTCGTGTCCTGGCCAAGAGACTGTGGTTTTGTTTCCCAAAGTCAAAATGAAGTTGAGTCCGTGGGTCAATTTCCCACCCCTTCTGGATCTTGCTTCCACTCGCTGAGCAACCTGCGCTGAATGGGTATGTCCCGCTTGGTGTCTTTATACACTTGACTCACCGGCCGAGCCCCCGGGGGGGAAGGAGGGCGTCCCTGTTGAAATACAGCGCCCTTTATGTCGACTGCTGTAGCAGGAAAACCGGCTAAATCCACGAAAACCCTTGCACACCCATTGTTGTTAAAAACTCCTCCTCCAACTCTTTAAGCAGCCAAACGTTATTCCAACCATTTTTGTGGAGGTCCTCCCAAACTGTGCCCCGCTTTCGTGTTCTTTCAGGAGAATATGATGTATACGATGTGTGTGTGCAGGCAGGTGGGGGACTGTGCGTGAGTGTGTGTGTGTGTATGCGTGTGTCACTGAGGACCATCCCTATAAACACCGGCTGTCTGGTTGGGTACCCGTGTTGGACGCCTTGAGGTCTCGGGAGCAAACGCTCCAATCTGCTGGTTCCTTTATTACACGACCTTGGACAAGCACGCTTTTTGGATCGTTCCCTTCGGTTTTGATGAAGTTGTACCTCCTCATCCCGCTTCCCAGGTGCTGTCACTTTCCATTGCTCTCAAGGTGTTTCCTTGAAACAAAGTTCCTTATGTGCAAATTTGCTTCTTGCAAACGACACGTTTGCCCGGGGAACGTTTATTTCCTCTGAGTTCCACGGGGGAAGGACCTCTTTTCCCTCGTTTGTCTGGCACCTGGCAGGTAGCTGGGCTGTGCTGAGGGCCCATTAACATTCCCTGCACAAGTAACCAATTCCACTGCAATTTTCTGTAAAGAATAAATGGGCCTGAGAAGCCAAGCGGCTTTATTTTTGCTTACAGTTCATGAGCTTAAACACAAAGCTGGTCGGTCGATGTTGGCTCCTAACAGGCTTTTTTAAAAGGCTCTACAGGGGCGCCTGGGTGGCTCAGTCGGTTAAGTGCCTGACTCTTGGTTTCGGCTCAGGTCGTGATCTCATGGTTTGTGGGATCAAGCCCTGCCTCAGGCTCTGTGCTGACAGCGTGGAGCCTGCTTAGGACTCCCTCTCCCTCTCTCTCTGTCCCTCCCCGGCTCCCTCTCTCTCTCTTTCTCTCCCAAAATAAATAAATAAATAAACATATATTTTTTTTTTGTCTAAGAAAAGCTCTTCGTTCTGTTGCATCACTGGGGCATGTTTTTTCTCCTCCCAATTTCTACTATTATTGCTAATTTTTCTTTCTTTTTTTTTTTTTTTTTACCCAGACACCCTCGCTCACATTCCCTTCTTCTGGAGAATTCGCAATTCTCCTTCCTCTTCTCCATCTAGGTGGTTCTAGGAACGTTTTTCTTCGTTTGTCTTTGAGAGATTCCTGTCGAGGGATTTCACTTGAATTTTGCTGTGTAGCCAGATTGGGGAGAGAGTCTTCGGGAAATATGAGCACTCACTGCCTCCGGTATATTTTTCCTCTCCACTTGACTTTAACTACCTTGCCCTTCTTTAAATTCTTTGAGTGCCTTCCTGTCTTATTTGCAGCTCTTCATGCCCGTTTAAATCTCTCCACGTCAACAAAGCCACTTATTTTCTCCTGGTTATTTACAGGCCCAGATGTTCCTTACTGCCTGAAGATTTTTCTACAAGGTAATCCAAGGTCTGGCATTCTCACTGCGCCCCACCCCCCCCCCCCCCCCCGGCTCCCCCGTGCATGGTTTCTTCTATAGGAAGCATGAGAAACTCACATTGTGGGGGGACAGTTGACAGGTGGTTTGGCCAACCCCACTCGTTTGACTGGAGACTTTTTCTTTCATGTAACTGTGTCCTCAAGGAGAATTTACACCCTGGATGCAGTGATGTACCGTGATGAAAATTCCCGCTATTAAAAGGAAGCTTATCTTTCAAGGGTGTTTGTTCAGTCCAAATCTAATGATTTGTTTTGTTCAATGACATTTTTTTCAGTTTCAGAAATCTCCTAAAAGATTGTAAAGATTGCAAAGCCCATGCCCTGTATAGCTATTTGTCTCTTTGTAAATCTGCACTAAGCATCTCACCATATTTTATTTGACGATGAGCTTTACTAGCAACTGCAATGCCTAATGTAGTTCCTCAAAATACACCATTGTTTGTCTTACCCTTTGAGAAATTCACTTCAAAAAACGGGAAACCCAAGGGTTATCATTTTTAAATATTATCCCCTCCTAAATTTTAGTTTTCTAAACCATTTCTTTTTTTTTTTTAAGGTTTTTTTTTTTGTTTTTATTTTTTTAATTTTTTTTTTTAACATTTATTTATTTTGGGGACAGAGAGAGACAGAGCATGAACGGGGGAGGGGCAGAGAGAGAGGGAGACACAGAATCGGAAACAGGCTCCAGGCTTTGAGCCATCAGCTCAGAGCCCGACGCGGGGCTTGAACTCCCAGACCACGAGATCGTGACCTGGCTGAAGTTGGACGCTTAACCGACTGCGCCCCCCAGGCGCCCCTCTAAACCATTCCTTGTTAAAGGAAATGGATTCGCATTGGGTTATGAATCACGTGTTTGCTTTCTGCTTGCTTTGGTTTTTTAAATTCTTCGCGAATAAAGGTGACAGAGGTCAGATATGGAAGGAGGTTACTTAAAATATCTTTCCTGGGCGTCTCATTCTCTGTTGGCTGACATCCCTAAGACCCGAGGAAGGTGTAAACTAAGATGAGAATAATTATGCAGGACCTGAAAACGTATTTGCTAGAAAAAGTGTCAGGAGGAGGCATGTGGGTCACGGATGGTGGGCGACGGGGAGGGCTACGGGAGGAGGAAATACTTTACAACTCGGGAGACTATCAATTAGCTCCGAGAGAGGTTAGGGAAAGGAATGACGGGTCTATTCAAGTCAGGTGAAAAGAGAACGCACGTCTAAATTCGCTGCTTGCATTTTTACGTGCGCATCAGTGTCTCTTTAATTGGCTCTTTCTGTTACAGTTCTGCTCCGATTTTGAGATCTGACATCACGTCCACATATTTAGCATCCGTCCTGGATGAGATAAATGTTGGGAAGAGAAAGAGATTTGGACTCTGAAAATTGGGAGGTTTGCCTTGGTGTAGGTGCCTAGGTGTGCAATCTCAGGTAAGCTACCTACAGGACCTCACTTTTCACACCAAGGGAGTGGTTTATGACCTCCTCCTTGCATATTCACAGGAATACGGGAATATCGTAGGCATCAAATTATTGGATACGGCAAAATGTGTACGGACAGCACATGCACCCGACCCTAAAACAACACGGATTTGAACTGTGTGGATCCACTGATGGGAAGACTTCGTGGCTGTTAAATACAGTGCGGTACATGTACTGCCTCTTTCTTATGATTTTCTTAGTAACATTTTCTTTTCTCTGGCTTACTTTATTATAAGAATGGGGCAGAGAATACATACAACACACAAAATCTGTGCTAATTGACTATATGTTATCAGCAAGGCTTCCTGTCAGTAGGCTGTTCACAGCTAAGTTTTGCTGAAGTCAAAAGTTACACGTGGACTTTCGACTGTGCAGGGGAGGGGGGGTGGGGGCCCAACTCCTGTGCCTCCCAAAGGCCAAGGTCGACTCTAAACGGAAGGCTGCGTTTTCACTTACTCACTACCCCTCAGCTGTACATTTTGAAACAGCACTTCTCCAAACGGGACTATGGAAACCCTTGAGGGTCTCAGGAAACCACAGTAGGGAGACTGAGATCAGAAAAAAATTTACGATAAGACGGGAGTTTTCTAGAGGCTCCAGGCTGTGTGGCGACATCACCTGGGAGGATTCAGGGGGTGTATCCTAAGGTGTTCGAGAGCAGACAACGTACAGAAAAATTATGCACGTTTTCAGAACATAACTGTCTATTTTCGATGCTTCCGCTGGGCTTTGACGACATCACCTCAGCTCCACTGGCTACAACTTTACAGCCTTGTTTTTATTCAATAAAACATTACCTCGAGAACACCAAGTTTTCCTAGAGCCTGTGAGGCAACACAACCAGAAGTGCGCTGTGGTCTTGCTTAGAAGTGATGTTTTCATTCTTTTCCCAAAACATTTTATGTGTAAAACTCCCCCCCAAAGTTAGGATTTTGCAATTCCGTATCTTATTCTAAAATATCAGAATAGTCTTCACACAGTAGCTTTGTATATTAAAGGTGAATATGTACACTCCAAAAATGGATATTGGAAACTTGCTGTCTCAACCTAAAGCTGTCATATCTGCCTAAAAATGCTGGAAAGCGTTAAAACTGACTTACGAGAAAGTTCTCTGTGTCATGAAAGGGAAAAATCTGCTTAAATCAAGGGGCACGTGGGTGGCTCAGTCAGTTAAGCGTCCGGCTCTTGATTTCAGCTCAGGTCATGATCTTGTGGTTGGTGGGTTTGAGTTCCAAGTCAGCCTCTGAGTCTGCACAGAGCCCAGAGCCTGCTTCAGATTCTGTGTCTCCCTCTCTCTCTGCCCCTCCCCCGCTCATGCTCACGTGTTTTCTCTCTCTCTCTCAAAAATAAATAAAATCTTTTTAAAAAATTAAAAAAAAAACCTGCTCAAGACAAACAAACAAAGAAGAAACCTAGCTTGGTCTTTAAATTAGAAATAAAAGTCTGACAAAATGCAGTTGATTCTTGAACCGTTTGGGGGTTGGGGTACCACTCCCCGCACAGTCGAAAATCCATGGATAACTTTTGATTCCCCCCGGAACGTAACTACTTAAAGCCTCCTATTGAAGCCTTACTGATAATATAGAGTTGATGAACACGTATTTTGTGTTCTATGTATCACATACTATACTCCTACGATAATGTAAGCTAGAAATATAGAAAATGTTATCTTAAAAAATCTCAAGAAAGAGAACATACATTTACAGTCTTGTCCTGTACGTATGAGGAAAAAATCTGCACGTAAGTGAATCCACGCAGTTCAAACTCGTGTTGTTCAAGGGTCAGCTGTACGACCCTCCCTTGGCTTCCTACGTGTTAATTTGTTGTCTTACTCACTAAAATAATAATACGATGTCAGTTAGATTTTGTGATCAACGCCTCAGAGTTCAAAGAAGGAACTGAGCCTTTTTTTAACATCGATGTTACATGCTTATTAAAAGCCAAAACTTAATTGGTAGTGTTTTTCAGGTTGGCGAGAGGAAGGACACTGATGTGTCTTAAGGAGAAGTCAGTGTATTGCATTTTTCTGAACAGGTGCACCCAACAGGTGAAAGGTTATTAACACTTAGCACCCTCTTTGTGACCCAATTTCAAGTGCGAAAAAAAAGCGAGTCAAATAAATGACATAGCTTCAGCTTTCTGTGACTCCGATTGACATTTCTGTTGTTCCTCTAAACTTCCTTTTTTCCCTCTCCATAGAGTATTTTTCATGAAAAATATTCTTAGCAATATCCTGGCCCGGGGCTAGCCTATACGGAAATTAGCATCCCCAAAACCTATAATTACAGGGAACTTGTCTTTTGCATCCAAGCAAAACGTGTCATTTGACGGAATCAACTGCCTGTCACATTTTTAACCAAGGTTAATTGTGAATCATGGGTTGTTTTCAAGAAGACAGCCCAAAAGTAACTACTGGGACTCTTTCCAAAGTTGCAATGAATTTATGACACATTTGATATGGACCGATTATTTATTAAAGTCTATGAAATTTGTCAGGACCGCTGGTGAGAAAGGATTTATTGGAACAACTAATATAAAATGTAATGAAATAGATTAAGCCTCCTTATGAAACATTAATATCCATTCCATCTGGTTATTACAACTCTGTGTTTGGAATCTCCCCTTTGTGGACGCTGTGAATTCACGTTGTTGATGGTGTTTCAAGTCTTTATGCGCAGCCGAACCGCTCACTAAAAAAGCTTCCGAGAATGAGTGATATATCAAGTTCTGGATAGTGATTGTCTCACAGCGAAAGGTCACCATTGGGGAAAAGAGATCAATAGATTTCAACTCTACTTTATGTCTCTATATATTGATACTTCTCTATGTCCCTCCCTCTCTCTCTCTCTAATCTTGTAGAAGAATAAGAATAAAATAGAAACCTAATGTCTCTCACTCTCTCTCTCTCTCTCTCTCTCTCTCGAGTACAAATGAGCATGCGCACGAGAGGGGCCAATTTGGGGAGCCCGAGTGTTTCCACCGTATTCTTACTCATCCAGCAGGATTATATAAGGTACTCTTTTTGGCTTAACCAGACAATAGGTACTAAGGACCCCCATTTTCCCCAGGAAGGTGGTAGACGATCACTTGTCAAGATTGTTAATACAAACCACGAGTGTATAGAAGTTTGAAGAGGTAAGAGCTCGATTGTTCCGGAATCAGGGAGATAACTTCTTAGATGGTTATGTGTGTATTTTCAATTTCAATGTCCGCCTAACTTGGGTTAGTAAGGGGCGCTCCGTTCTCATAACTAGCCAAGCGACGGGTATGATTTGTCTTAGGTTTCCATCTTCTAGAAGCAGACTCTGAAATGAAGGTTCAAGTGAAAATAGTTTCTTTGGGAGCTGTTGGCACAAAATGCTGTAGGGGAGTGGAGACGGAGAGCCGGAATGGAAGAAGGTTATAAAGGATGTGTTGTTGAGCCAGTCAGCACTGTGGGGCGATCGGAGCTTAGTCACAGTGTATAAAGGATCTGTTTCCTGAGAATGGGGAAGATCTATGGTCTCAAATGGTGGTGCCATGTTTTCTGAGCACCCCCCTCAGGAGCCGCTAGGAGAATGGTAGACCTAAGATCCATTCTTCCAAATTATGGCTCAGAAGAACTCAGGACATTTATAAGTAACTTAACACATTGTCATTATTCAGAAATTATTTCTCACCACCTATTACTAGATGACAACCTGAGTAACACTGTGCCTTATTCCATCGTTTCAAAAATTGTGAAACCTAGAGAATCAGCTGAGTCCTTCTCAACCCCATAATTGGAAATGCATATGGAATTTACACATTAAACCGCACAGACGGAAGGAGGAGGCAATGTGCTCTGTGAACTCATTCTTAGAAGCCATCATCTCATTCGGTGCTCCTACTTTAAAAGCACTCCCTGCCAAAAAATCGCATTATAAATAAAATCTGTGTGGGGCGCCTAGGTGGCTCAGTCGGTTAAGCATCCGACTTCGGCTCAGGTCATGATCGTGCGGTTCGTGAGTTCAAGCCCTGCGTTGGGCTCTGTGCCGACAGCTCAGAACCTGGAGCCTGCTTCGGAATCTGTGTCTCCCTCTCTCTCTCCCCTGCTCATCCTCACGCTCTCTCTCTCTCTCCCAAAAATAAATAAATATTAAAAGTTTTTCATAATAAATAAATAAATAAAATCTGTGTTCCACCATTTCATGCTTCTATATATTGCATAGCTCTTTCAAAATTTTGGATTATTAATGAATAATCTCATTTGCTTTCTAAGTTTTAAATAGTTATTTATCTCATTTGAGGACAGTGTGATTGGTATTCAGAAACAATTTTAAAGATGACATAGCCTCTTTTCAGTGGGGTCGGGTATGCGATTTATGAAGGCAGCTGTAGCTGGGAAATTGAATTGCCCATCTGTCAACCACCTGTGACTTTAAAAGTAAGGGCAAAAACAATACGTTTAATTAACCGAATTCACACAGTAGGTGTCAGGTAAGTAATTCTTTTAGGCTACTTGTTGCCTAAAGGAAACACAAAGTGAGAAGTGTCTGTATAATCTGTAGATCTGGGCCACATTGGCCAGTTTCATATCCCAACGTGTTTCCCAGGCACAATTTGCACACATGAAGAAGCGGTAGTTTAAATTTATAAAACAACCTTCGGAATTATCCATCGGCATTATTCACATAAAAAGAAATGTATCATTCACTTTTTAAAAATGCATACCCTAAACATTTCAACTCTAGCATCTGGGGGTATCTGCTGTATAAGAACCACACTTTAACCCGGAGGGACACAAGGCAGTGGTCAAAGGACAATCCAACTACCAGACCTGTGTTTGTTATTAAACTAATGGAATGCCACTCGACAATGAGAAAGAATGAAATCCTGCCATTTTCAACAACGTGGATGGAACTGGGAGGGTATTATGCTAAGTGAAATAAGGCAATCAGAAAAAGACAGATACCATGTTTTCACTCATATGTGGATCTTGAGAAACTCAGCAGAAGACGATGGGGGAGGGAAGGGGGAAAAATAGTTACAAACAGAGCGAGAGGGAGGCAAACCATAAGAGACTCTTAAATACAGAGAACAAACTGCAGGTGGTTGGGGGGGTGGGTTAGAGGGGGAAAATGGGGGATGGGCATTGAGGAGGGCACTGGTGGGGATGAGCACTGGGTGTTGTCTGTAAGCGATGAACCACGGGAATCTACCCCCAAAACCAAGAGCACACTGTCTACGCTGTATGTTAGCCAACTTGACGATAAACTATATTAAAAATTAACAAAAGAGTAAATTTCTTTTTTAAATGTTTCACACTTATTTGTCTACACGGACAACTAATGCCTAATGACTAGTTGCGTTTCCACGATGTTATGGACGGAGGGATAAAATGCCATGTGAGTCACATCAGGGTTTGCTCCTCCTGTGTCTCTATCAGACGTAGACCACGGGTCCCTTTCAGACCTGCACCTGTTTTCTGAATTCCTTGTTTCTCTTTATGGCTGGTCGTGCTGCGGATGCACTGGGTATTTTCCTGCGAACAACCTTGTTTGTCGAGCCAGCTCTAGAGAGCAGTGGGCGAACGGTGCTCTGCTCTCGTGCCTTCTAGCAGGAAAGACATGATACCTCACAGATAAGTAGGAGACGTATTAATAAATACAATGTTAATGCATTTTACACAACTTCCTTTTGAACATAAAAGCAATACATGCCTATTAAAGATAATCCGGGAAATACATTGACAATACAAAGAGAATAACAATCCTATTTAACCACAACACCCAGATAAAAACCACTCTTGCTGTTCTGATATACTTTCTGTTAGTCACACACACACAC
The DNA here is from genome assembly GCF_022837055.1 of Prionailurus viverrinus. NCBI lineage: Eukaryota > Metazoa > Chordata > Mammalia > Carnivora > Felidae > Prionailurus > Prionailurus viverrinus. Next base: position 4,344,950 of record NC_062572.1, on the reverse strand, counting down.
ACACACACACACACACACACACACATTTAAATAAAGAATCTATTTGTGCAATTTAGACCCCTCAACTTTACTTCATGTAAAGTTTCGGTGGTAAGTTCTCAATGTCTTTTGAATTCCAAATGCTAATAAAACAATCCAATGAAATACAAGAAAGCCCACAGTTTCAATTCAATAATGCTTTTTAGAAGATTACTGGCTTATGGCTCTACTGATCAGCATTGTTGCTGGTTCTGGCTTTGCCTGGTACCAAGTTGATTTGTGTGCATGTACGGGGGACCTCAGCCGTGGAAAATATTTGCTGTGTAAATACGAGCCATTGAGTTACTTGATGGATGGAATCCCAGTGTTTCTTTTTTTTTAATATGAAATTTATTGTCAGACTGGTTTCCATACAACACCCAGTGCTCATCCCAACAGGAGACCTCCTCAATGCCCATCACCCACCCTCCCACCTTCAACCCTCTGTTTGTCCTCAGTTTTAAGAGCCTCTTATGTTCTGGCTCTCTCCCTCTCTAACCTCTTTTTTTTTTCCCCTCCCCCATGGTCTTCTGTTAAGTTTCACAAGATCCACATAAGGGTGCAAACATATGGTATCTGTCTTTTTCTGGCTGACTTATTTCACTTAGCATCACACTCTCCAGTTCCGTCCACGTTGCTACAAAGGGCCAGATTTCATTCTTTCTCATTGCCACGTAGTATTCTTTTTTTTTTTTTAATTTTTTTTCAACGTTTATTTATTTTTGGGACAGAGAGAGACAGAGCATGAATGGGGGAGGGGCAGAGAGAGAGGGAGACACAGAATCGGAAACAGGCTCCAGGCTCTGAGCCATCAGCCCAGAGCCTGACGCGGGGCTCAAACTCACGGACCGCGAGATCATGACCTGGCTGAAGTCGGACGCTTAACCGACTGCGCCACCCAGGCACTCCTGCCACGTAGTATTCCATTGTGTACATAAACCACAGTTTCCTTATCCATTCATCGGTTGATGGACCAGCGTTTTTTTTTTTTAATTTTTTTTGAACGTTTATTTATTTTTGAGACAGAGACAGAGCATGAATAGGGGAGGGTCAGAGAGAGGGAGACACAGAATCCGAAACAGTCTCCAGGCTGTCAGCCCAGAGCCCGACGCGGGGCTCGAACTCACGGACCGCGAGATCATGACCTGAGCCAAAGTCGGCCGCTTAACCGACTGAGCCACCCAGGCGCCCCAAGGACCAGTGTTTCTTACACTGGTACCTCTACTGGACCATGGCAGTAGCACACATGATAAATGTGGAGACGAAGGAGAGGTCCCATGATGTCAAGGAATGGGGGCATTCAAGAAGAACCGATGCTGTGGAGAAGAAAAGAAACAATATAATGAGTGGAAACATGAGTGCACGGGGTTTCTGTAGCGCCCTGTGATGGCAGCCTTCGACTACATCAGTCTGCTGCTTGGACCACCTCTCTCGCTTAGTTCCTACTAGGCATTTGAATTAGGTTTTCAGCACACTTAGGGTGGAGACTGTCTTGCTTCTTGTTTTTTTCTGCATGTAACACAGTGTTCAGTCGAGCGTAGGGTGGGCTAATTGGGGTGAACCAGGTTGTGCTAAAAACAAAACAAACAAAAAAACCAAAAACAAACCCAAACTTTAGTGGCTTGTAAGAAAGAGAGTGTTTTCCTGGCATGTTGAATGACTCACATGGATCAGTGGGGTAAGGGACTCTGTCACTGTGCTCACTCAGGGACTCAGGAGAATGAATCTCGATCTAAAGACAAGACTTTATAATCATGGAGGCAGAGGAGAGCACTCCAGAGTCAAGACCAAGCAAATAAAAGCTTCCACATTCATGTTTTTATCCGCTCAAACGACTCACACGGCCTCACCTAACCACAAGGGAGTCTGTCCGAATGACCCCGCTCTGTTGTCTGAGGGGGAGGGGAGATGGGTATCGGAAGCGTGTCCCATTCATCTAGTTCTGCCTCAGCACTCAACAAACACCTGCCAGATGAACAAACTGAACACATATCGAGTGGTGTCTTTGAACTTGACACGTGTATTCATTTTTTTTTTCAACGTTTAATTATTTGTGGGACAGAGAGAGACAGAGCATGAACAGGGGAGGGGCAGAGAGAGAGGGAGACACAGAATCAGAAAGAGGCTCCAGGCTCTGAGCCATCAGCCCAGAGCCCGACGCGGGGCTCGAACTCACGGACCGCGAGATCGTGACCTGGCTGAAGTCGGACGCTTAACCGACTGCGCCACCCAGGCACCCCTGACACGTGTATTCAAAGAACATTTATTAATTACATTCTCTGTGCCAGACAGGACAGTGGGCACCAAGGAAGGGGCGTCAGACTGCACGGGGAAACACTCAAAGAGGGGGAAATTCTGTTAGATTACCGGCTTAAACACGAGTTCTGTCACCCACCACTTTGTATTGAATCCTGCAACTTTCAACTCCAGGAGATGGCCTCGTTTTGGAAATGTGGAATCATTATGTGGAACAATAATTTTCATCAGATGCAAACTTTTGTTTAGGTAGACACAATTGGGGGTCTTTCCTGTTCATCACTGACAGTTAAGATATGTCAATAGCGTCTTTCAGGACGGCCATTTTCTGCACCATCAGTGTGATGAAAAACTCTGTTGTCACAGGCATTGTTTTAAAGCCCAGGACCCGCTTCATACTCACTAATGCAGAACGTGCACAGGCGGGCACTTGTGTGTCGAAATACTCTCCTGTACAATGAAAGCATCATAGAGAAAGAACACACGTTTAGCTAATAGTGCGTCCTCTGTGCGTAACATAGAAAGAGTCCAGAATAAATATTTGCGGTAGATTAATACGCACTGATGGTTAAGAACCTGGGAAAAACGAGGCATCCTACGAGGATCTAAGCAAATGCCACTTCGTAAGGGATCCTGCTGACCTGTAGGGATGGACACAGAAGATGATTTTCTTTGGATCCCTTCCTCCAATCTCCACATGGATGGAGAAGGGCGGTTGTGAGTAGATGGGTCCTCAAGAAATGTGGGATGTTCTCCTCACTTCAAGAACACGCAAGATGCCCCTGTGGATGGGGTAAGAAGCCTCCAGACGCGGTGTCCCAGCAGCCCCTCGTCTCAGGTTTGCGGTGGACACAGGAGCACAGGAGGCCGACAGAAACTCGACACACCTTCCAACTGGCTCCCTGCATTCCGGTCCAACTCCTAGTGGCCAAAGTAAGTCCATGGTGAGCAGACTTGTCCCTTGTGACTTGGGGACGAGGAGTATGTGCAAACAACCCTCCATAGGAATGGCATCATCATCATTATCACGGCCACCATCACTTCCTGTCACGATTATTTATCACTATCATTAGGAATCCTAATCCTTCTCGCCATCTGAACACCCTTCATCATCTGCTTTCTGCTTCCTTCATGCCCCCCCCCACCAAATCCAACCACACTAAATCATTACTGACTCTAATTGACATAAAGAATGGGCTTTTGCCTCTTTTTATAATGCATCACACAGTGTGACAGTACGGCTGGCATACAGACAGCCCCAGAAGTATTTGATGAATTAGTGGATCAACGCTGGTCTTAGAGACTTCAAAGGCAGTACAAAAAATACCCTGCTTTGTATTTACGTGATTGAGCGCGTCTATTTGGAACATGTGTGTTAGATACTCACGCATGAATATCATGTGTACAGACAGGCGTGTGCTTGATTGTACACCTGCAGGTCCTGTGTGCACTTATATATTTGAGCGCATGTACTCACAGCTGTTAAAATGCTTTCGGCCGTTGCGTATTATTAGTGTAGCGATGACGGACTCGTGTGACTTTAGTTTGTCCGGGGGTTTATGAAGGTTGAGCCAGGACCGTGGGAGGAAAGCCGAGGAAAAGAAAGTTCATAGTGTTGATGGCGGTGATGATGATGGGGAACCCGCTGGGCAGTGAAATCTGTGCAGAACTTCCAGGTGCAAATCGGGGTGTTACACAGGTGAGAGGGAGACGTGACCCCTGATGCCTGCAAAAGGGGGCAAACCACCTTCCGCTGTCCTAACAACGTCTACAAACCAACCTGTTGCCAAGCACGCTTCGGCAGGACTATAAAACCACAGCAGGAAAAGTAGAATAAAAGGAAATAATGGAAAGTTAGTTACTAAACGAAAACACTTCTCATCGTTAATTATCCTGTGTGATCAACTCCTCTGATTTTGCATTAATTTCTTGGATTAACAACTGCCTACAACCCCTCTGTGCTCTTGAGAGTTTCTAAATTTCCTCTTCTTTTTCAAGAACAGTAACTTTAGGGACACCTGGGTGGCTCAGCCAGTGAAGCATCCGACTCTTGACTTTGGCTCAGGTCATGATCTCACGGTTCGTAAGTTCGAGCCACGCATTGGGCTCTGCGCTGACAGTGCAGAGCCTGCTTGAGATTCTCTCTCTCCTCCTCTTTCTCTCCTCTACCCCAGTTGCACCCTCCTCTCTCAAAATAAATAAAATTGAAAAATAACAATAACCTTCACTAAAAAAAATCATTAATAAAAAAGAACAGTAACTCTAATGATGTCTCTGGATCTGATAGACAAAAATTTTACAAGAATTGTGTAGAATCATAATTTCCTTTTTCCAAATCTCCATAGGCACTCTCCTCTTTTATTGTTGCTGTTGTTGTTAAAAATAAAAATAAAAGGCATGCCCTTAGTTCAAGTTGATAGTGCTTATATTTCTTTTTAAAAATTTTTTTTGAATGTTTATTTATTTTTGAGAAAGAGAGAGACAGAGAGAGAGAGAGACAGAGCATGAACGGAAGAGGGGCAGAGAGAGAGGAAGACCCAGAATGGGAAGCAGGCTCCAGGCTCCGAGGCATCAGCACAGAGCCCGATGCAGGGCTCGAACTCACGAGCTGTGAGATCATGACCTGAGCCAAAGTCGGACGCTCAACCAGCTGAGCCACCCAGGCCCCCCATAGTGCTTATATTTCTTATTAGAACTTTCCCAAATAGTACAAAAAAGATGAAAGACATGGAAAAATCAAACCTTCTAAGAACTTATCCATCAGCGGCTTTGTTAGAGAATCATCATTGGGGAAGATAACGTACAAATGACAGAAAGGCGATCACAATTTAATGGGTATAAATTGCAGCCCCCTGCTTATCGGGGTCTGTTGCCCAGAGTTTATTAAAACCCAAACTCTGCTGCTCAGCCCATGTGACCATCTGATCAGCACACGAGCACCAGACCACTGCAAATGACAACACATTTCCCAGATGTAGAGGATCTGGAGAACCCACTGGGTAATCGATGACTGGTTTTTAAACAGGGAGGCATATGCCAAAGGTGTTGGACTGGCTTGTGGAAATAGGATGGCTTGGAGAGACAGAGCCGCCCGAGTTACAGGGTTGAGATCTGGGCACGGTTTTGCTCCGGTAAGTAGGGCATATAGCAAGCCATGTGCTGGTCATGCCGTAAATGTATATCTACCCTCCAAATTCAGGCCTAGAACTCATCCATAGGAAGTCAGAAATGTCAGCTGATTTCTTACATCCCTACATTACACTTTGCTGAGTTTGTACCTTTTTTGTAAAAGCGATGTTATGTTGGAAATGCTATATTGAACCAAACGATTTAGAAATCAAGGACTACGTAAGTGTTCTAAAGACCATAGATGGCCATTTACTTGTAATTTTTTTAATGTTTATTTATTTTTGAGAGAGAGACAGACAGGCTGAGAGGGGGGGTGGGGCAGAGAGAGAAAGGGAGACACAGAATCCGAAGCAGGCTCCAGGCTCTGGGCCGTCACAGAGCCCCATGTGGGGCTTGAACCCATCAACCATGAGATCATGACCTGAGCCAAAGTTGGACGCTTAACAGACTGAGCCACCCAGGTGCCCCGATGACCATTTACTCTTAGATGTATTGCTACATGGGAAGATTCTCCAATTATTCATAGTTTTTTTTTTTCCTTTGGAGAGGTAGTATTATTTTTTTCTAAGATTTTAAAATAATCTCTACACCCAACGTGGGGCTCAAACCCACAACCCTGAAATCAAAAGTCACATGCTCCACTGACTGAGCCCACCAGGTGCCCCTGGGAAAGTAAGATTTTAATAATAAAAACAATTTTTTTCTAATCTTCACTGTCTATGTTTTCCTAAAACTTGTCATGTATTAAAAAGCTTTTTTTAAGTTTAAAAATATTCAACAATATGTTTTCTAAAGGAGGGAGAGATGCAAATTTGAATGGAGGAAGGGTAGGTTTGTCAGGGAGCAATGAGATACTCACTCGGGAGTCTTCCTCTCTGTCGAGTTCCATTCGGATGGAAAATGATGGTTTTCATGGCTACAATTAGCTCCCAACAATTTATATTCACCCTTGCTGGGGCTCAGACCTCGCTCACGTTTTTAATTCCCTTGAGGGGACTAAACAGATTTTGCTTTGCCCATGATACGGAACGTTGGAAAAAGCACTGCTCTCAAAACCAAAGGCGGACGAACTAAAAGCCACAGCTTACGTCTAACCTACCACCGAGCTGAGCTTGCTGGGCTGTTTTGCACCCTGAAATCCATCGAGGGCCAGGGAGCCTCGGACGGCATGGACTGTTCCAGATGCGCAGAGCACCGGGGAAGGGATGACCACCCAGAACTGGGTAGGACACATTTCAAGAAGCTGCTAACGGCTGGGAGCGGGCAGCGTGAGGTTACGGAACCTCCAGCCGTCCTGGACATAAGGAGAAGTTGCATGCACCTGCAGAGTGTTGCCTGAGCCCCACACCCCTCCTCCCCAACTTCTGCTCATGAGAAAGGCAGGAGTGAAAATGGAGAAAGGCTGTGTTGGTGGCACAGGTGAGCGGAGGCAGCTTTGGCGGGAAAAGCACGATCCCGTATACCTGTCCCCCTGCCCCCATGGGGTCCTTTCCTCCTATGACGCAAAGCTTTGAGGCTACCTGCCTGGCCGGCAACATGCTTGAGTTTGCCCCTTGCGGAAGACTTTGGGGCAGGGGAGGGCTGTGTGTGGCGGTCTTGGAAGGCAAATCCAGAAAGCACGCTGTGGCAGAGAAACGTGCCCCTCCCGAGCTTCCAGAATCCCTCGGTGGAAGGTGGGGCAGTCACTAATGGCGAGTGTGATCAGCCGGTTTGGGCTCCAGATCCGAGTCGGATCTGCACGGTTTACTCCAAGCCCGCATTCCACATCACGACGATTCCAAAGCCACCGTGTGCTCTGAACGCTCACACATTTTTGCCCCTAATAACAGTAATCACTTAGGTCTGACAGTGTATTATGGCAAACTTTTTACCTAACCAAGTGTGAAAGAGAAAATCATTATGTGTCTGCTGATTGTTGTCATATGCTATTTTATTTATCAACAACACTTCCTCCATGAATGATTTAATACGAGGAGGCATAAAATATGCATGTGTTTGGAAATCCAATTATTCAGCTGAAAAGCTCTCTCTTACTACGGCTTCCTTTTCTCGGCTGCTCTCCAGTTTCCCTTTGAACGTCTGGAAGGGTGATTTTTGCACCTGGCTCTTTCTGGAGGTCAGATGGGTCACCTGCCCTGTCGCTCTGAGAAAACGGGGGCTATTAGTTCAGGATCCAGTAGGAAATCTAACTCAGGGGAATCACAAAATCGGGCTTAAACTGCGTTTAAAGTCATGGTTTAAAGCTGTTTAGAATACACCAGCGATGCATTGAACATGTATTAGGTTCCAGACTCAGTGGCGAACAACCTGAACAAAGCCCAGCCTCCCATCAACTTACATCCGGGTGAGGAATACAGTCGATGAACAGACTGCTGAATAGCAAGCAAGGTCATGAACATTGTGGTGGGAGGCACAGGGTGTCCCAGGACAGTATAGCAGGGGCACGGGTCAGATGTGAGGGCTTAGGAAAGGCTTCCTCAGAAATTTAGGTCCACGCTGAGGAATAAATTGATTGAAGTGGGTCCGGCAAAGGAACTCAAGGGAAGTCAAGGGAAGTCTTCAGGCAGGGGTAGCAGCAGGTGCTGCCCTAAATGCCAGTCCACACACCTCCCATGCACGCACCGCCCAGCCCTGTGTGCATGTCTGTACCTCCCCCCCTGTCCAGCTGCTAAAAGAGACCTGAGGGCGGAGGGAGTAATGCCCCTCCTCCAAGAAACCATCAGTCAATCAGTATTTAACAACCCCTCTGCTTTAAAAAAAAATGTAATGTTTATCTATATTTGACAGAGGGAGGCAGAGTGGGACCAGGGAAGGGGCAGAGAGAGGGAGACACAGAATCCGAAGCAGGCTCCAGGCTCCGAGCTGTCAGCACAGAGCCCGACGCAGGGATCGAACCCACAAGCAGTGAGATCATGACCTGAGCGGAAGTCGGATGCTCAACCTAGTGAGCCACGCAGCCGCCCCTAACCCCTTCAGCCTTGAATCTCGTGTGGCCCCACGACTGCTGCGGTCTATGTGACCGTGTGGCAAGGTGCCGTTTCCGAGCCCAGCTTACCAGGGTTCGCCTGCTTCTGTTTTCCTTCTTGAACTTTGCCTCCAGCGTGAGAGTGAGCCCGGGCCAGCCTGCTCAGGACGAGAGACCATGAGGGGGCTCGGCCAGTCTTCCCAGCTGAGTTCATCTGAAATTTCCCTACAGCCAACTGGAGGAAGAGAAACCCCCAAACCCACAAAAACTCACTAAGCTTAAACCCGTCAAGGTCAGCACAACTGCCTGGTGTATGCATTGTCCTCTGAATAACAGTAAGTGTTTATTGTTTGTGGTTGTTGAATGTGGGGGTTACTTATTACACAGCATTGCCATGGCAACAGCTAACAGATACAAAGCACGGCATGATTATGTGGGCGTATTTTTAGGTTTGGAGACTGAGTTCATTATGCAATACACAGCTTTTGACCACCTTTCTGCTATCTGCATCATCCCTCACGGCCCTCTCCCTGGCCCTTCGGTCCCTAGTAAATAGATTCCCATTTATCCTTTAGCCAATAGGGAAAAAGTTGTTGGGGGTTTCATAGTTGACAACTGGTTTAAACACCAGAATGACTAACAATGTATTAGAGACTTAAAAATACTCTACAATGTGATTAGTTCTGATTTCAGTTGTTCACCACATAAGAGTCTCCTGTATCCTTTTATTTTTATTTTTTTCAACGTTTATTTATTTTTTTGGGACAGAGAGAGACAGAGCATGAACGGGGGAGGGGCAGAGAGAGAGGGAGACACAGAATCGGAAACAGGCTCCAGGCTCTGAGCCATCAGCCCAGAACCTGACGCGGGGCTCGAACTCACGGACCGCGAGATCGTGACCTGGCTGAAGTCGACGCTTAACCGACTGCGCCACCCAGGCGCCCCTCCTGTATCCTTTTAGCAAAGGTCAACCTTCACCCACTTGAAGACAAGGCAGGGAGTACGTTGAACAGACATGGAGTGTCTCACAAAAGTGTATCTTAGTTCCAAAGACCCTGACCTATTAGTTAAAACCGAGTGTACGTAGGCATCCTTCATTAGCAGAATGCTGTGGATGTCCAAACTTCCTAAACTTTTTTTCTTTACATGTGTTCAATATTCCAGACTTTCTTCACTCCATTGGCTTAAAGGAAACGCCTCACCTTTGAACCCCTCTAACCTTCAAATGTTTCCACTGTTCTTTTTTGTTTTGTTTTGTTTTCTTTTCTTTTTCTTTTCTTTCTTTTTTTTACATTTATTTATTTTTGAGAGACAGAGAAACAGAGCACACGTGAGGGGGGCAGAGAGAGAAAGAGACAGAGTCCAAAGCAGGCTCCATGCTCTGAGCTGTCAGCACAGAGCCCGACGCGGGGCTCAAACTCATGGACCGCGGGATCATGACCTGAGTTGAAGTCGGACGCTTCGCCACCCAGGTGCCCCATCCATTGTTCTTTTTGGTTACTCACGTAGCAGCTCGGAGCAGAGACACTTATCACCCGCGGGGACAGATGCAGCCGTTAGACTTCCTTAGTGAAAATGCTGACTCCACATTTGCCTCCTTGCGGGGACGATCTGAATCCAGACAGCGCAAAAACCCCTCTCCTGATTCCACTCCACTGCACCTTTCAAACTGGTAACATCAATTAAATTGAACTTCCTGCCTGAACTGCTGTTTGTATCTTATTTTCTTCTTTTGGAGAAACTCCGCTTCCCTTGACTGTAAGCGATGGGCTCGCCAACCCACCCCAAACACACGGACCCTTGGGATCGATCACACGTTGCAAGTTGGTCCTGTCTGGTTTTCTCACCTGTGTGATTCTGAAATACCTTCTCTGGTGAAGAAGGAGGCTGGAGATGACTTCACTGGGGTCCCCTTAGAAAAGCCAGAGATGGGGCAGGATTGTGACCTGCATGCTCACCACGGCTCCTCGCTGAGGGACGGGAAGGGGAGACCACAGAAACCATTTGGTTCTGTTTTCATTTCTCTCCTCTTCGATTATTCGCACACATCCCAGGGGCAGACAGACTGGCTGCCGATTCGCCGGGAGAGTCCAGGAGAAGTGATAATAACCTCCCTTCTCCTATGATGACTCTGGAAGAAAATGAAGCGATTGACTTGGATTCTAGATTATTCATCCCAGAATAAAAGAGCCCTTCGTTTCAAATTAGGTGCACAGAATTCCTTTCAAGAGGATAAATCTGAGTGCGTCATTAACATCTTCATCAACGTCTATTTTCTTTTTTCCCTCCAACAGACCCGTATTTCTCTCTGAACACTCCACGCCTTCTGTGGGACGCTGGAATCGGGGGCGAATCTGGTGTGGTTCCTGCTCTCAAGGATCTACGAAGCTTCCGGTGTGCTCTATTTCTGATGTCAGCTTTCATTGGATTTTCTCGTGGTGCCCCAAAACATCCGTGTTTCTTTCAGGAAAAAGGAGACAATTCACATTTAATGATTCTATATCCTTCGTGCGTGTTTGGTACCTCTCCTTACACGGCTGCTGTCGGTGGGAAGGTCACAAATCCTTGCGCTCCTGAACTCACTTGTGACTGGTTTTGGCCGATGTGACGCGAACCACAAACGACAGCCGTCACTTGTACCACGAAGCTGTACGAGTCAGCATGCGCTTTGCCATGTTCTCTTTTTCCATCGGCACGATGACCGGCAACGGTCCTGGGAGGCGATGCTTCGCCAGCCGGGTCCCCAGCAAGACGTGGAGAAAAGGCACAGCCCATTCCCAATGAATATGCAGAATGTGTAGGAATTAAGCACTTGACTACAGCGGGCATAGATACTCTGATAATCCTCACGGACGTAACATGATAGCGCCCCCCAGGAGAGAGCACAGTTTACATCGTGTTTTATTACCTTGTATACGTCTAAACCTCCTGATCGCCCTGTCCTCTGAATGTCTTCCCTCTGACATGACATCGGTAACTCCACATTTCTATGATTATTGTTCCTTATTGTTCCTCTATTGTTCCTTAAACGTAAATCTGTGATACTGGGTGTGGGTAGAATGTCACCGGGAGGGGGCCACAGGTGGATGGGCAGAGAGATGAAAAGGTGCACGGATCAGACACCCTGTCCCCACAGGTGCCATGCGCACACGTCACCCTGACGGGCCAACCGTAAATTCGAACTGAATTTTCATAAGAAAAGCTGCTTAGGGATTCACGAGGGTGAGCTCACCCCAGGGAAGGGAAAACAGCCGTGTTCTTCCTTCCTGGCACATGGCCTGCTGACCCTGGAAACTTACTTGGGATTGATGAATATTTATGAAAGCTACCATTTCAATTAAAAGATAAATGCTCCGGGCTCAATTAATTGGGCTGAAGGAAAAAAAATAAAAGACTCGCTTGGGTTCCAGATAACAAATGAGGGCAGAGGTTGTCTTTGTTCAGAGCCCCAGAAAACAGCTCAGGAGTTAGAGATTTAGGGAAGGGGCACACCCCGAAAGCATTTCTAAACCAACTGACTTTGAAAACGCATCTGCCGTCTTGACTCGTTGACCTGAATCACCGGGGGGTGGGACTGGGTTTTAAGGCAAAGCTGTAAAAGTTGGAAGCTGTGTTACCAAAAGCCACGTCCCATGGGCACCCAGGGCACCACCTCTGCTTCTGTCCAGTCCCCCCAAACCGGGAGCCTCCGCCTGACCCCTGTTATCATTGCCATTCAGTGCAGAGAGCGACACGGGTGGGACCCAGCCCACAGTGACCCACGAATCTCTTCCAAACTCCCGGTGTTGTTGGGGAGACAGGCTGGTGAGTATCTAGGAAGTCCCTGACCAGGTTGTTTAAGAAAACTTGCTTCTTGGGGCGCCTGGGGGCTCAGTTAAGCATCCGACTCCAGCTCAGGTTATGATCTCGTGGTTTGTGAGATCGAGCCCCACGTCGGGCTCTGGGCTGACAGCTCAGACCCTGGAACCTGCTTCAGATTCTGCGTCTCCCCGTCTCTCTGCCTGCTTGTGCGCTCTCTCTCAAAATAAATGCATAAATATCAAAAGAAGAAGAAGGAGAAGCAGCAGCCTTGCTTCTCTGTGATTGATTGTCTCTGTTGTCTTTATTTTAAACGTGCTTTCATGGTGCCCACGGTGAGTCCTATAAATAAGTGAAACAGAGCGGACAGAGTCACCAGGGTGCAGAGCTCAGGATGTTTGATTTGTGTTTCACAGTAAATGAAATCAGTTCCCGTTTAGGGCAAACCAGGGCGGGCGCCCCCCCCCCCCCCGGGAGTAGGGGCCGAGCTTCTAAAGAAGGAAGTTCCCTGCACGACGCGCACTTAGCATTGTGAGGGCTCCGGGCCTCCTCTCTGCTCTGCTTTTCATAGTCCCCAGATATCGGCCCCCAAGACTGTGTTCACAAGCCCGGGGATGACAGAGTAAAGATAACCCTTCTGACGACTTGATTGCAGGAAGCTCAGTGTCCGTGTGAGGGATGCCATTTGGCTATGAGTAAGAGGAAACATATTAATTGCTGATTTTGCATTTCAATTGTTTTAAAAGCAAAGAGAAACAATAAATAATCCTTGAGAGAGGCCCTTCAAAGCTGCTGCAGAAAATATACAGAAATGTTGTGCATCTGGTTAATATTTGCTCTAAAAGGCTGCTTCTGAGAGGCCTGAAGGTAAGTCCCCAAGAGATCTCTCCGTACGGCATCACCAAAGGTCATCCTGATGGGACCTCGGTCTCGGTTGCTGTGGACCCTACGTCTCCGGGGCCCTGACTCGGAGCGGGGCCCGTCTGCCACCCTAGGTTCTCGGCGCCCCCATCCGCACCTCGCTGTGCCCCATTTCCTGATCCACATGGCATCACAGCCGGGGGGGGGGCAGCTGGCTGGGGGAGCAGAGCCGTGAGTCTGAAGGTACAGGCTCCCGGGTTTTCCAGTGTCCACAGATCAGTCTTAGAAAGATGGGACACAGTCTGTAAATAACATGGTAAAAATTAACACTGAACCTTCTCTTCCACGAAATCATGCAAAGGCAACAAAGAGAACAACTAACCAAAGTGCAATTTTCTATTTTCTACGAAACTGTTAGAATGTTCACGTCACGTAAGGGAAACAATGCCAACCACATCAGTGCTGGCGAAACGCAGACAAAAGAAGAGGAGAGAACAATTACGGATCTATCGATCGAAGGGGGAGCCAGGGGAAATTAAAATTTTGAATATCAAGTCACACCTGGCAAATCAAACTACTCAGAGCCCTTTTGGTTCATAACGGGGACAGGAGACAGACCATGATGGATTTCCTGGAAATGGTTTCATTCCAAGAAGCAGTAGAGACGGGCCAGGGGAAAATGTTTTTCCAGATAAGCCCTATTGGCAAACACAGCTGCCGAGTTTCCAGAAGGTCACAGAGAAGGTTGTCCAGTGCACCCTCGGAGGATAGAAGGTGCCTTTAGCAATATAGAAAGTATCCTTAAGGCATTTGCTTACTTGTAGAAAGAATCAGCAAGAGTGGAAGGCCTCAGTGTGACGTCAAGCTGCTTGGCCTGGAGATTCGCAGGTGCCGTTGGACTCACAGAAGCAGCCGTGTACTCTGGACGCTCTCGCTTGCTGTGTCCACACGAAACATTCCATGCCATCACTTGAAGTGAAGGAAAACACAGCAGAAAGAGAGAGACCAGGAGTGCTTTTCCGAGTTTTGAGTTTTGCAATTCATGGCCCTCATGGGGACCAGAAGGTGCTCATGGGTGACTACAGAATGCTTAGGCGACTTCATAAATTGACAATGCACACACACACACACACACACACACACACACACTCACGATCCTCCTCAAAGATTAAACACCCTCTAATAGGTTAGGTGGGACAGGGAACACGTCATACACTACGGGTGTAGGGCCCTGAAAATCGAGACCCTTTGTACCGTCCTGCTGACTGCCCAACAGGAGACACCGGCAACATCACAAACACTCAGCACATTTTAAAGCAGACGATAGGAAGAGACATCATCTGGCCTGTCTCTTCCGCTTCTCGGAATGAAACCATTTCCAGGAAATCCACGACCTGGTGTCTCCCGTCCCGGTAATTAACAAAAAGGGCCTGCTTCTCCTGTTTGAGCCCAAGGAAATGGCACAACCCCAGCTTAGAATATAACTTATGATCTTCCCGGGAGCCAGGCGTGGGGGAGCAGTGTGGAGCCCCGTCTGCTGCCCCGGAGAGAGGCTGGCCGTGACATCTGGGACCTGCGTCTGGGACCAGGCGGGGGCTCCGCGGTGGCCCTGCACGGGCCGCCACAGCATGCCAGCTGCCAGCCCAGACGGCCATGCGGACGTCTCTTCCAGGCCGTGCCCCCAGTACCCGGGGATGAACTGGCCCCTGCCCCAGAAGTTAGAGAAGCGAAGGAACCCTCAAGCATCTGAGATGTACAGCAAGGAGGCTTAGCACAGAAATTGGGCTCATTTACGGAACATCCTTTTGGTGCCTTTTGAATTTACGGCCCGAAACCTTGGGCGCGCGTTCTATGCAGACCTGTGAGGTCTGACCCGTGCCTCCCACTGTCTCTGCAGGAACCGAGGGTGACCTCTTTACAAGCTTCATGAGAGCACACGCAGGCAAATCTGTAAAAGCGCTCCGATAAATAAGAAGGGCTCTGTGCCCTGCAGCCTCTTACTCTGCATGTTTTTGTGACGATACAGCCTTTCCTATCGCTATGGCGTATTAATAAGAGTCAAGGAGACGGGTTACCCTTGCTTTCCCCATGCCGGAAAGCCTGCTATTATGTTGGGAGTGAACGTTGCTGGCAGCTCTCTTCAGTGGAGACCCCAGCCCGCCGCACGCCATTCCCAGAAGGAGGAAAGGCACGGCTACCGACGGATGGTTGCACTGTTGAATGGGTCAGCTCTGCGGATCCCCACCGTGAAAATGAAAGAACATTGGAGGGTCACCTTCTGAGCTGCAGGAGAGGCAAAGCGAGCGATGGGGGGAAAACGCACATTTGTGTTGTCTTTTAGATACGTGTCGGTCCGCGTCCCTAGGAAATCACACTCGGGCCCACTGGGAGAAAGTCAAGACACAGACTGGGGCGCCCTGGGACCCAGGTCTTGGACACGGTGTTGACGTGACAGAATAAAGTCAGGGCTGCATGTGAATGGTCACAGACTGATGGCAGACACAGCCTCCTGTTACAACATGGTGCTCACCTTAAGCGAAAGGGCATCGGCCGTCTACGGCTCCTCATTAAATGGCCAACGAATCCTTCCAGCCTCTGCCTCCAGCTCTAATTTTTAGCCAAGCTGGAAAACACAGTTGTGCTGGAGCTGATGACAGTGCAGGAGAGGGGAGGGAGGCTGGGGTGAGGACAGAAAGGAGGTTGCTGGATTTTACGCGTGCATCCTCTTTGAGATGTAAATGGGAATGCCGCTAGGTCTGGTAAATACCAAATCGATACAGTAGAAACGAGTGGCTGCTATAGAAGATTCCAGCTCGGTAGTCATTCCCGAGAGACCCATTCCCTTTGTTAAACGGGGAGTTTAGAAAGTATGACGATGTACCTTCACCCAATAAACCACCTGCCTCGTGTGTCCAGAGAGACCAAAAGGAAGCTGTAATTGGGAAATCATTTCTCACCATGTGGTTTAACGTAGTTTAATGTTGGAGTGGGGGCCGCCTAGAAGCGCACCCCCTCCCTGGCCACATTCCACCAGAGATACATGACCCCATGGTGCGGGGGCGGGGGGGGACACTAAAGACGTGTTGCAGTTTCATTTATCGAGTAGGGCAAGCCATTTATCTTAAATTTATGGGAGCTTGGAACATACGGCATCAATCTCCACGCTTATGATCTTTCGACTGTGTTTCCTATCTTCGAAAACACCAAGACGCCAGGAATTCTGAGTCTTGGGACCCAGAATACTAACCACGCGCAGCATGCAATGAAGCACAAGCTAAGTGCTCCAGTCACGAGCACCTGTTAGGTTAGAGAGCAGCCATGATAGCAGACATCGTGGAATTTAAAACTTTATCGGCGATCTAAAAAGCAACAGTACCAACTGAGCTTCCTTCCAAGGCAGATCAAGAGAATGCCGTTCTATCCAAACTCAGCAGAAATCCATCGATTGCTGAGAAGAGTTCTCGCCTGGATCGATCCCTCCTCCTCATTCACTGACAAGATCCTGGGCCTCAGTTGGACGCACTCGCTATGACACGAAACAGCACCTGTTCTGTCTTCCGAGTATGTTCGTCACGTCATCAAAGTGGCCGAGGAAAGCAGCGCTGAGTTAAAAGAAACACTAAATTGCCTCCTTCCTGCTTATGGAAAAATCGATTTATCTTGAAGTCACACGTGATTTTTGTCCTGTTATACTGCAAAACGCATTTCTGAGAGTCCGTTTAGTGTTATGGGATGGCGCGTGCAATATGAAAACGTGGCCAGGTTGTGAGCGCCCAGCTCGGAGCCCAGCCATCGACGTGGTTCTCACGCGTGCTTCTTCCCTGCACCACAGCGAGGGAGCCTGCCTCTGGTTAGGGGACCAGGCGGGAGGAAGGGTCATGGTAGCATCAGTCTTTTTTTTTTTTTTTAATGTTTATTTATTTTTGAGAGAGAGAGACACAGGGAGACAGAGCATGAACGGGACAGGAGCAGAGAGAGAGCGGGAGACACAGAATCCAAAGCAGGCTCCAGGCTGCGAGCTGTCGGCACAGAGCCTGACGCGGGGCTCGAACACACGAACTGCAAGACGCTCAACTGACTGAGGCACCACGGCGCCCCACACTAGCATCAGTCTTAAATTCCTCCTGGAGCTGAGGCACCAGTGGACATTGGAAAGACATGCATGGTCCTGGATGGACAGCGTCATTACCGTTTCTGGATGCAGAGAGCACTGCGCCTCACGGGTGGTCATGTCAGCTGGCTCTCCCGCGCAGCCAGGTTTAGACATGAAGTCCGCTTTGCAAACATCAGGAACAGGTCTGTGGCCTTGGGTTAGGTGGGTTTCTGAGCATACTCGGAAGCAAAGCCCTTGCTTCCCTCTGTGCACAAAGAAAAGATAGACGGTTCACCCGGAACAGTTCAGTACAGATCAGTTCCTAAACCAAACCCCAAATCTAGAGATTTACATTGGCAGCGACAGGCTGTATTTGGCCCCCGAATATGTTCCTCAATCCCCTTGTTTCTTGCAGGGCTGAGTCTGCTCGATGTTAAAAAAAAATGTTCACTTCATTGTCAGTATTTGAAACATGGGAGTGGGGTGGGGATGCCATAGCACATTCTGGGTTTCTGCCTTCTCTTGGGAAGCAAAAAGACACTCTTTGTCTGCAATGGCTTTAAGAAAGAACAAGGAAGTGGTGCCTGGGTGGCTCAGTCGGTTAAGTGGCCGACTTCGGCTCAGGTCATGATCTCAGGGTTTGTGAGTTTGAGCCCCACGTCGGGCTCTGTGCTGACAGCTCGGAGCCTGGAGCCTGCTTCGGATTCTGTGTCTCCCTCCCTCTCTGACCCTCCCCCGTTCATGCTCTGTCTCTCTCTGTCTCAACAATAAATAAACATTAAAAAAACATTTAAGAAAGAGTAAGGAAGCATCTTGTACCTTTGGACGGGGCTTCGGCTCCTCAACATCCTAGTCTCCCCAGCGTCTGTAATTCCGGCCAATTTGATAGTCCCACCTGGCCCTGGTAGGCATGTAAATTTCTCACACCCAAATTAAATAAAAATAAAGTAAAATAAAATAGTCACATATATATTTTTTCATACATCCTTCTTACATGAGCCATTCTCTTTATTCAATTTATTTTATTTATTCAATATGAAGTGACCACACCTCTTTCTATTGAATATTTGTTTTTATGTTATTTTAATTTTTTTATTTTAATTTTTTTAAGTTTATTTCTTTAGAAGAGACAGAGACAGAGCATGAGCAGGGGAGGGGCAGAGAGAGAGGGCGACACGGCATCCGAAGCAGGCTCCAGGCTCTGAGCTGTCAGCACAGAGCGCGACGCGGGGCTTGAACTCACGGACATGAGATGGTGACCTGGGCCGACGTCGGACGCTCAACCGACTGGGCCACCCAGGTGCCCCTGTTATTTTAATTTTTGACATTTATTGTTGAAGTACAGTTGTCATTGCTGAACACTCTGCATGGCTAAGTGTGATACATCTGGGCTCGGGCTCCCCTGAATTTGATCGTCACCAGGTGTGTGACCTTGGGCAAGTCGCGGACTCCGTGAGCCTCAGCGTCTTCAGCTGTACAAGGGGACAATGATGGGACCTGCCTCTTTGGGTCCTGGGAGTTTAAATGAGATACACAGGACGTAAATGGGAAACCCGGGCCTGGGCCTGGCCTACAGAATCCTCTCTGCTGGCATTGCTGTCTCTGCTACCGGCCCATTACCAGTGATTCTGTTCTAGAACAAGGGTTTCAGAATAAAGATCCAGCCCACCATTGCCCATCACCCAGCCTTCCCTTCTGCCTTCACGCAGCCCAGAGACGGAGACGGTCTGAGTTAGCCACGCCTCATGTTTGCCACCGTGATGTTCCCTCCTGTCACCTGGGCTGTTAACCACGTGGGTCCACGCGTCAGGTGAGAAGAGCTGGTGATGATTCCCCCGGGAGCCGGGGCAGGCCTGGCGGGAGGAAAGAGTTTTGACACAACGGCATAAAACGGAGCATTTTTGTAAGTTTCCCAGGAATGGCGTGTTTGGGGGTGGCTCGGTTGGTTAACTGTCTGTCTTTGGCTCAGGATCTCGAGGTTGGTGGGTTCAATCCCCACATCAGGCTCTGTGCTGACAGCTTGGAGCCTGCTTCGGATTCTGTGTCTCCCTCTGTCTCTGCCCCTCCCTGCTCCTACTCGGTCTCTGTCCCTCTCAAAAATCAAGATTAAAAAAAAATTTTTTTTAAGTTTCCCAGGAATTAAAGCAGAGAAAAGGAAAAGAAAGGCGCTCTAGGTAGCCTCCTTTGGTATAATTTTCTCCTTTTTGTATCTGATAATAACCACCTTGCCCTGTGTCCTACTGATTGGTCTCATAATAGCACAAATGGAATAATTTGTTCACTCTTTCACGCATGCATTTTTATCTCGAGAATCTGCTTTGTGCCAGCACCGTTTTAGATACTGGGTTTGTTGAGACAAAGACGACAGAGACACTGTCCATCCTCAGGAACGTTCGGTCTAGTGGTTTGGAGACTGCAAAAAGCGACTCATGAAAGCATTTCAGACTCTGACACATGTTATTACAAACACAGACCTGGGACAGTAGTTGCAGATTATAAAAGGGTCTCAAGGAAGGAAACCTGCAGGGTGAGACTGAGCCAGCCATGGGAAGGTCCGGAACAGTAGCTCTAAGCAGACGGAACAGCGAGTGTGAGGGCCATGAGGTTCTAACGAGGGACGTTCACAGATCAGACAGGCCTCCACAGAGTGTGGCAAGCATGTACGCTCCCTGATCCAGCAATTCGATGAGACAGGCGTTACTTTCCTCCCCATTTTATGGATGAAACAATCGAGGCAGGAATACACATTCTGCTCATGCACACATGGAACACGCACCAGATCAACCGCATTCCGGGCCATGAAACACAGAGGCACCGACTCTAAAGAATGGCAATCGTACAATGTCTGCTCGGAAGCCACAATGCAACTGAACAGAAATCAAGGGCAAAGGTAGTTGGCAAATCCCCAAATTAGAGAGATTAAACAACGCGCTTCCAAATAATACCCGGGTCGAAGAAGACATCTCGGGAGAAATTAAAAACTATTCTGAGCTTAATGAAAATGAAACCACGAGCATGCGCAGGATCGAGCAAAAGCAGGGATAGACGGGACTGGATAGCATTGAACGCTTATGTCAGGAAAGAAAGAAAGATCGAAGAACAGCCATCTGTGTTTTCCACCTTGGGAAACTAGAAAGAGAAGAGCAAGTTAAACCCAAAGTAAGCAGAAGAAAAAGAAGCAATGTGAATTGGAAAAGAAACCAATGAGGGGCGCCTGGGTGGCTTAGTTGGTTGAGCGTCTGACTGTTGGTTTCGGCTCACAGTTCATGGCCTCACAGTTCATGGGTTCGAGCCCCACGTCGGGCTCTGCACTCACATGCAGAGCCTGCTTGGGATTCTCCCTCCCTCCCTCTCTCTCTCTCTCTGCCCCTCCCCCTCTCATGCTGTCTCTGTCTCTCTTGAAATAAATAAATTAATTAATTAAAAAAAAAAGAACAGAAATGGGTGAAATAAAAGCTAGGAAACCACTAGAGAAAATCATTGAAACCAAAAATTGGTTCTCTGAAAAGATCGATAAAATCAACCAGCCTCTAGCCAGGCTAAGGGAAAAGACACGAATCACTGATACCAGAGAATGAAAGAACATCACTACAGACCACATGGCAATTAAAAGGATTGTAAAGGAATGCTGTGAACAATAGCTAGCCAGTTGGGTAACCTGGATGAAATGGACCAATTCCCAGGAAAACACAATTTGCCCAAATTCACGTAAGATGAAACAGATCATTAATAGGCTTATATCTGTTAAGGAAATTGAATCAGGGTGCCTAGGTGACTCAGTTGGGTAAGCGTCCAACTCTGGATTTTGGCTCAGGTCATGATCTCGTGGTTCACGAGTTCAAGCCACATATTGGGCTCTGTGCTGACAGTGTGGAGCCTGCTTGGGATTCTCTCTCTCCCTCTTTCTGTGCCCCTCCCCTGCTTTCTCTCTCTCTGTCTCTCTCTCAAAAATAAATAGATATATAGGTAAATAAATAAATAAATAAATAAACTAAAAAAAGAAATTGAATCAAAATTTATAACCTCCCAAAACAGAAAGCTCCAGGCCCAGATGCAACGTAAATAAACTGTGGTCCATCCAGACAATGGAATATTATTCGGCATGAAAAAGAAATGAGCTTTCAAGCCATGAAAAGACAGAAAACGGAAATGCATATTCCTAAGGGAAAGAAGCCAATTGGGAAAGACTGCATAGGTGCCAGTCGAACCACATGGCAGCCGGGAAAAGGTAAAATTATGCAGACAGTAAAAAGGTTTCCAGGGATGGAGGGAGGGAAGGATGAATGGGCAGAACACAGAGAATTTTTAGGGCCTGGAAATACCCATCCGTAATGATGGATACATGTCATTACACATTGTCCAGACTCAGAATGCGCAAACCAGGAGTGAACCCCCTAAAACAAACCATGGATTTGGGGGGATGATGTCATGTTCATGTAGGTTTATCAGTTATAATGAATGTATCACCTGGTGGGGGATGATGATGATGAGGGAGGCTGTGCACGTGTGGAGGCAGAATATAATGAGAAATCTCTTTACTTTCCCTTCAATTCTGCTATAAACCTAAAATTGTAAAGAAGGAAGGAAGAAAGAAAGGGAAGGAAGGAAAAGAGAGAGAAAGAAAGAAAGAAAGAAAGAGAAAAAGAAAGGGGGAAGGAAGGAAGGAAGAAAAAGACAGAAAGAAAGAAAGAAAGAAAGAGAAGGAGGGAGGGAGGGAAGGAAGGAAAGAAGAAAAAGAGGAAGAAAGAAAGAGAGAGAGAAAGAAAGAAGGAAGGAAGGAAGGAAGGGGGAAGAAGGAAGGAAGGAAGAAGAAAGGAAGGAAGAAACTGAGACATGGAGAGGTTAACAACTTCCCCATAAGTGTGGGAAGTAGGAGTTCAGTTGAGATTCTGAGTCTTCCTTCCAGAACCTGGATGCTCCCTGACCTATCTGGGCAGGTCGCCCTCCATGTAGACACCCACCGGTGTGCTCCCAAGCAAGTGTCCCCAGATGACGGACACATGGTCAGGGCTGCCCCTCCCTCGTCCACCTGAGACCGTCTTGCTCAACATGTGGCCTCCCCATGAAACCCAGCAGTTACAATCTCCACTACCATAAACTCGGAGAGCCGAGCAGAGTGGGGAGTTGATCGATGGTGGATGCAGAATCCAAAAGAAGATGATTCTCACATTTATACAAGAAAATTCCAAGGTGGTAAGCAGGGGCTCTCTCTGCTTTTCCACTCAGTATTTTCGTATGTTCCTCCCCAACTTTCGTGCGGGGAGACCGCCGAGAGCTTTGAAGATGAATAACGTACTGTATTGATATCAACTTCTTTGTCCCTAAACCACAGGAAGGCTCAAATGTAAAAAGAGCTGTCGAATCTTTTATTTTTCCCACGACTTTGAAAAGGAGTTCACACAAGCCACTCGGGTTGTGCGTAAATTATCCCTGTCCCTGCTTGGGCGTTGGGTCTGGAGAAGAGAAAACCGGGCGCTCTGCACTCGTCGCCCATTAACAAGCTCATTCTAGCTGTGATACAAAGAACTCTGTTGGTGGATTAATTGAAGGTATTGCTGAGTGAGCTGGAGGAAGTCCGCTAATGACTTTGGAAAAGCACTCTAAACAATGACTAGCGGTTAACGAAACTAAACAGGATAATAAACACTGCTGGTGATGTTCTCATGGGGAAAGTCACAAGCCGGAGCAGCCCCTGTCTCAGCGTACAGAGGAGGGGGGGCAGATGGCCGGGACGTACAACGGCATCTACCTCTGCCTCACCCCTGATCCAAGGATGCGGTCTCCAGGGTCCCCAGGTGAAGCACGGGGTGTGCGTCCAGCACCCCCGGCAAGTGGCTCTCTGAATTCTAATCCTTGCCACCCTCCCGTCTCGCAGGGTTGGAAACAAGCCATGCTTTCCAGCATTGCCTTCCAGAGAAGAGGCCCCACCCTCTTCCGCAGAATTGCAAGCACGGAGCACACGTTGGTCTTATATGTAGCATTTCTTGATTGCTTATAAAGTGAACGATTATCCGTATGCTTAGTAGCCGTTTTGTGTGCTCTCTGAGAAGTATATCTTTGAAAACGCTACCAAGTGGACATTAATATCGGTCCACATGTATTTCTAACGACCTCTGTCCTTACGGCCGAGGCAGTGCAGATACAAACGCTTGATTTTGGCCATGACGGCAGGTGATGGTTGTGAAATACACATCCAAGCTCACTTTAGGAACTACGTGAAGACGACAGGATCAGTCAGTTCTCTGTCCTGGACACTTCGCTCCCGGGTCCTGCAGCTGCTATTTCCACGGTGCATAAGCTCGTCTGGGACAGAGCTGATATTCGTCAACGTTGTGGGGCACTGACTTACGGGAGGTAATTAAAACCCACAGATCAAACACAGGGATAGAATGCTGTTCTATTCTCGTGTCAACTATTCTTCAAAGCGTCATCAGAAAGTTTGTCTTCTTAGGAAAGCGACCTTCTCTGCCTTTCCTCCTTCCCTTTATGTCATGAAATAACATGCACGATAAAGATGTTCAGACACTTCAGCACTGATGAGTCTAGACTCGGATCCCGTAATAAGAGGAGCTTTGAACAAGTTTCTGTACCTGACTCTCGGATTTTTTGTTGTTGTTATTCACTCTGTTTTTGCTTTCCTTCCAGAAACAAGATCTCGCAGGGGCGTCCAAACATCACAAGTGTATTTTGTTACAGAGATTCTGACCTACAGTGGATACTGGAAGTGTGAGGATAATTTCGTTTCTTTCTTTTTTGTTTTTTAACATTTATTTATTCTTGGGAGACAGAGAGAGGCAGAGCATGGGCAGGGGAGGGGGAGAGACAGAGAGAGATACAGAATCTGAAGCAGGCTCCAGGCTCTGAGCTGTTTGTCAGCACAGAGCCCGACGCGGGGCTCGAACTCACGAACTGCGAGACCGTGACCTGAGCTAAAGTCGGACGCTCGACCGACTGAGCCACCCAGGAGCCCCAGGATAATTCAGTTTCTAAAGAGACCCAATTGTCGGGTCTTGCTGAGTATATTTAATAAAGACAATTATGCTATGTGAATTTATTGTGGCTTGATAATTACTGGATGAGAGACATTTTCAAAAAGATGATTTTTTTCATGGCTGCTGGGACACTCAGTGCCCTCCGCACACCTGTACCCCTGCACATGCTGTTTCCTCCCAGGACACCCTTCTCTATCTTTAATTTTGAGAGCACTGTGCACTTCCCCCTCCTCCCCCCTACTTTATGGCACACTCATTGAAGATTCCAGCTTGACATGGAGTCTTCCCATCCTCTGTGCTATGGGATAAGTTTGCAGAGACTTCTTCACAGAGACTCCTTTACCTGGTAGTGTCATCATCCCCTTCCTCTCTCCCAGGTAGTAAACTCTACAGGCATGACTTTGCACCACTGTTTACTGAGCTGTGATAGAATGAATTACCGATGCACGACTTAAATGGATGAGCGACTGAAACTAAGAGATACGTCTTTTAATGTGCCTGAGGACACGGTATGCACGATTTTATACATAGTGTTGCTTCTCAGGTAGTTTAATCGGTAGCAAATGGCAGGGCTTCTCGTGCTGTCTAATGGGTGCCGGTATGGGGCCCCATGAATATTTCATACCTTAAAGTATGCTTCCGCTCTAGGAAATTATCAACTACAATTTAAGATGGATATTTGCTTGTTAGACCCTCCATGTGAATTATGGCGCTGATGCCCTGGGAAGAGAACTTGTTCTTTCTGGAGCTTCTATCCGTCTTTGAAATAGGCACACGTCACCCCTTCAAGTGATATTTATAAGTCACCTGTTCGCTGATTGTAACCCCTAGAAGATTCCACAAATAATTTTTCAGTTGTGAAAATGGTAGCATACTCAGCGGGGTGGGGGTGGGGGAACCGGGGCTTTCGAGCAGCGTGTTATGTAACAGATGGGTCTTTTCTGGTGTCTTAGCGTCTACCCCGGCTCATCCTTTCGAGGCAGGTTGGAGGCATAAACGATGGACAGGGCGGGCAGGTGAAACATATCTTCCCGCCATGCTTTACAGACTGAAGTAATTTCAAGCTCCATTAAATAATGATTCATCTTTGCCTGGTGATGTACACATTATTCTGGCTTAATACATTTGTTTCTGTGAGCTGATATGCTTCAAAAATCATGTGCACAAGGGCTGGTCAGGACATTCTAGTTATTGTGAGGGTTTTAAAGCTGTTGAAAAATGTGTTGGTGGCTAAGAGTGATGTAATCTTGATATTTTAACTCTAAGCAGGGTGCTGAGCCATGACAGTATTTAATTATCTAGCTGTTGTAAGGCAAATGTTCTGCGATCTGTGCTGTATTTTTACAGAGCGACACTCGGCGGAAGAGGCCAGGACTGGTGTCATTCAAGCCGCCCCCTGCCTTCCCTGAGCATCTCTAGCAGTGCACCTGCTACAGATATAAAAGGGACCCATTTAAATGTTTCAGGAAGTCATGATCTCACAGTTCATGGGTTCGAGCCCCGCGTTGGGCTCTGTGCTGACAGCTTGGAGCCTGGAGCCTGCTTTGGATTCTGTGTCGCCCTCTCTCTCTGCCCCTGCCCCCCCCCTCTCTCTCTCTCAAAAATAAATAAGCATTGAAAAATTTAGAGAGGTAGCTCAAGGTGAGAGAAGTTCTAAAGATGCCTGACCCTTCAGAAGAAATTAATTCCATTTTGAGCACATCTAATCATGGAAGTTCGAGCAAAACGACTTTAATTGTATTGCCTTCCTTAAGCTCATAGTTGTTTTTCAGCCAACGTACACTCCTCAGTAGATATTCTCTATGAAAAGAAAGAAGCAAGAACTGAGGGTCTAACATGTAGCTTCCTAAAGTTATAGGCTCGCTTCAAGTCCGTGGGTAAATACTTTTTTTTTTTTATAAGCATAACTACACGAATCGGGCATCTTCCAAGGGCTAGGCGGGTGTCTCAGGATATTGCACGTTTCTCAACAGAAAGTTACTGCAGCCAACGCTGAAGAGGATGTGCTGTGTGCCAAGCACGGCCCTATGAAATACGCACGAGTCCTTTCTTTAATTCTTACGACAATCCGCGAGGTGGGTGGCCCTTGTTTTCGTTTCCTGTTGCCGCTGAAACAAATCACCACCAACAAGAAGCGTAAGATGACACAAATTTCTTATCTCGCGGTTTTGTACACAGATGTCACCTGGGGGTAACCAAGGTTTTGGCAGGGCTGAGTTCCTTGAAACTCTGGGGATGAACCCGCTTTGAAGCTCATTGAGGGGGTGTTGGCGGAATCGAGCTCCTCGAGGCTGTGAGGTCCCATTTCCTTGACAGCTGTCTTTGGGGGTCTTCCTGAACTTCTAGATCTGCCCACATTTCTGGGGCCGGGTGGTAGTGAGGAGGGGGGGAAGCTTTCCCTTCCCCCGCCTGGGTTCTCGGACTGGTTTTTTTCATGATTATGTATTTATTCTGAGGGAAAGAGATAGAGAGAAACAGAGAGAGAGAGAAAGCATGTGTGAGCAGAGGAGGGGCAGAGAGAGAAGGGGAGAGAATCCCAAGCAGACTCCACACTCAGCAAAGAGACCAATGCAGGGCTCCATTCCCTGACCCTGGGATCATGACCTGAGTTGAGATCAAGACTTAGATGCTGAACCAAATGAGCCACCCAGGTGCCCCAGAAACAGCGAATCTGTGAAGAATTAATGAGACAAAGAAATTTGAGCTTGGAGTAGTAAATCAGTGAAGTCACAAAGTTAGTTTATTCCACCCTCTGCGTCGTAATTTCCCTATTTCTGGTGATAAGAATGCCTTCTTATCGGGGCGCCTGGGTGGCTCGGTTGGTTAAGTGCCTGACTCTTGGTTTCAGCTCAGGTCATGATCTCGTGGCTTCATGGGCTCGAGCCCCACATCAGGCCTTGTGCTGGTAGTGTGGAGTGGAGCCTGCTTGGGATTCTCTCTCTCCCTCTCTCCGCTTCTCCCCACTTCATGCCATCTCTGTCTCACTCAAAATAAGTAAATAAACTGGGGCGCCTTGGTGGCTCAGTCGGTTAAGCGTCCAACTTCAGCTCAGGTCACGATCTCGCGGTCAGTGGGTTCAAGGCCCGCGTCGGGCTCTGTGCTGACAGCTCGGAGCCTGGATCCCGCTTCGGATTCTGTGTCTCCCTCTTTCTCTGCCCCTACCCCTGCTCATGCTCTGTCTCTCTCTGTCTCAAAAATAAAATAAAAACATTAAAAAAAATTAAAAATAAATAAATAAACTTAAAAAAAAAAAAAAAAAAAGCATGCCATCTACCCTGCTGGTACAGGGCGAGGGCCCGGGAGATTTATTTCCTGGTCTCAAGAAGACAGAGCACAGTCAGAGTGTCCTGTTTCTTAAGTAACTTTAGTTGAAGATAATCAATACGCCAACGCTGGCATATCTGGGGGTGGCATACTTCGTGCCCCTTTACTGGGTTCATGGCACGGCCTTCCGCCACCTCTAGGGCAGCTCCAGACCTGCAGTCTCTCTACTCCCCACTCTGTGGCATCTCGCCTCTCTGCCTTCCTGCTCTGCGTCTAGCCCAAGGCCTCCCCCCGGAGGAGGATCCCCGCTTGGAAGGGCTCATTGATTATATCCCTCACACCCAGATAATCCAAGATAACCTCCCCATCTCAAGAACCATTAACTTTGCTGCATCTGCACAACCCCCTTCGCTGTGGAACACAGCACATTTCACGGGGCACGGGTATCTCTCCTGGTTATTTTTCGGCCCTCTGCACCACTCAGTCTCCCAGCTGGAAGATGAAGGGCCCAGACTACAAGACGTTCATCTGCCCGACAAAGAGGAGCTGATGGATGGTCGCACCGGGAGTAATTCAAGCCCCTCTTCACCTCCGCTCCCACACACCTGTAACCTGCAGCCCATGGTTTATTTCATGCCTCCCTCCTGCCAATTCATGTTCCCTCCCAGACCTATCTGCCACTTGTGAAAATCCATCAGTCACGAAGCGTACGGATATACGGGCCGCCGGGAGAACGTCTTCGAGTATTTCGTCACATCGGCACGGTGTTATTTTCTGTCATCTTAACCCATCGGCAGAATTTCTTTTCTAATTAGCGTTTGGCCCATCTGCCCACGGAAAGCACTTAATCCAGCTCGCAGACGCTGGTGTTAAATGGAGGCAGTACTGACGTTAACCTCACCAGCTGTGTTTGCTCAACGTTGTGTGTCGAAACGTAGCTCTGACTTCCGTGGTGTTACTCTTCACAGGAGTGGAGCCCCTTTTCTGATCCAGTAAAAAGCTATGCTACCTGAAGCCACGGGGAGGATGGGGTTGGGCACATTGTAGGCACCAAGAACAGGGGCCACAGCCAGACGACCTGGGTCCAAATCCAGATCCCGTCGCTTATTCGATGGGGCTTTGACAAAGCTACCTAATCCCCCTTGAGCTGATTTGATCCACCCGTGTAATGGGTGCGGTACACACAGTCGGTTTGAGAATTAGCAGGCTTTCGACAGACAGCATTTATGGCAAAAGTCCCACAGAGGTGTTTTTACTTCAGACAGGGTGGGATTATTTTTATAATATTGCTTTTCCCCCAACTCTAATCACATACTCTACGGATTATTACTTAACCTTCTAATCATGACTCAATATAACAACTATAGACCTTCCTTTTGAGGCTGTGAAAAAACACGGAGGCAGACGTGGGCTTTATTGAGGTCAGTAGATATCTGTTCCAATAACAAGAGGCCAAAACTGATGCTTTGTTGAGTTCTTGTTTCTTCTCTGTGTGAAAGTGCGTGTCTGTGAATGTTTGTCTTGTTTTATTTTATTGTCTCTATTAGCTATCGCAGCACCTGTCTGTGGTTTAATTCTATTTCCTAATTTGCTGTTTCTTATCTGTGTGGGTTTAGGCACCAAATAATGAGCCTCAAGGTATTAAATGCAAAGTCATTCCTTTGAGGCTCTTTAGCATCCATCGGTATACAAATGAACTTCACAGGCGTGAGCGGCCGTTTTCACTGCACTGAGTTGTTTTTTTTTTTTTGCTTGTGCTCTGATTTGGGCACGTGTTCTCACACTCGAAAATTGAAGGGAGAGAGGAGATCTGGGAGGATTTTGCCCTGAATCTGCATATACGGATCTTCCTACGCTTAAAGTGGAGTTACGTTCCAAAATATCGAAGTCAACCACGCCTTTGACCCTACCCTAGGGAACACCGCAGCCTGGCCCGGCCCGCCTTAGACGTGCTCCGAACACGGACGGGAGCCTCCGGGTGGGCACAGCCACCCACCACAAAGCCAAGCCTGTTTTACGACGAGGTGTTGACGGTCGCGTGTAATTGAATCCTGTACCGCAAGTGACAAACGCGACAGCCGCGTGGGGGCAGGGGGCTGTCTGTGTACCACCTGCAGATCCCAGGGACCGCGTGTCTGATTGGAAGCTGGGGTCGCTGCCCAGTATGGCGGGAGAGGATGGGGCCTCAGATCGCTGGCCCGGGACGGGATCCAGATTCAAAATTGCAAGTATGGTGTTTCTACTGAATGTGTATTGCTTTTGCACCATCATAAAGTAAAAAAAAAAATGCAAGTTGCACCATGGTGAGTCGGGACCATCTGTACTGGAAATAGTATCACCATCAACTGCTCTTGGTATGTTAATGTTCCCTTCACAGCGTGCAATCCCGGGTTGCTGTG
Organism: Prionailurus viverrinus; assembly: GCF_022837055.1. Taxonomy (NCBI): domain Eukaryota; kingdom Metazoa; phylum Chordata; class Mammalia; order Carnivora; family Felidae; genus Prionailurus; species Prionailurus viverrinus. The sequence continues at coordinate 4,315,175 of NC_062572.1, read as the reverse complement.
CAAACACACTGCACTTCTCAGGCCCCCCTCCCCCGATGCCAACCCCCCCCCCCAATTTGGACAGTGTTAAGCAGCATTTACCAAGTTACAGCATGTTCAGAGATCTCATTAACTTCATTGATTCCATTTAAAGTATGACTGATTTATTGACACTTATGTGAGTTAACTAATTAGCCCATAACCAGAGGCCAGGATCCAAATGGAAGAGAAATTATTTCCAGATAGCAGACGGCACAGACTAAAATCTGTCTCAGAGACCCCAAAGCCGAAGAGTGTCAAAGATCCGGGGGTTTAATAATCCGGTTTATCAATCAATCTCACCTTACCTGACTCCTCTGCAAGCACTCTAAACCAAGATGATAAATAAATTTTAAAAATTACGGAGTACTTTTTTTCAGCGGTTATGCCCTCAGTTCTAAAATTTCCATTATGTTTCTCTCTGAGATTCCATGTCTGTAGAACTATTCTAGTCCCATTTGTCAAATATATTAATCATGATGCTTAAATCCATATCTAAACACTAAAATATTGCTTTTTAAAATTTATTTACTTTATTAAATGCTGACCATTTACATAAAACAAGTTAGAACTCTGGGCAATGTCGTATTCTTCCACAGCGGTTTTATTTTATTTTATTTTATTTTATTTTATTTTATTTTATTTTACTTTATTATTTATTTATTTTTTTAATATATGAAATTTATTGTCAGATTGGTTTCCATACAACACCCAGTGCTCATCCCAAAAGATGCCCTCTTCAATGCCCATCACCTACCCTTCCCTCCCTCCCACCCCCCATCAACCCTCAGTTTGTTCTCAGTTTTGAAGAGTCTCATGCTTTGGCTCTCTCCCACTCTAACCTCATTTTAGCGGTTTTATTTTAGCTGTGGCCGGCAGTCAGATCGGAAGTCGTCAACCTTTATCCAACCATCAATTGAGTAGATCTGAGGTTGCATTTTGGTCTTTCAAAGGCTTTGTTTCTGGTTCACTCTTAATCCTAAGTCATAGCCATGTAGTGCTTCCAATGGAAAACCTGTGTTTTGCATTAAAGCCCAACTTCTTGGTAGGTTGCGACACTGCCTTTTGGCCATTTTTGGCCAGTCAGAGCTCAGCTTCTCAGTCCCTAAGAGACGGCTTTCTGCTTATCTTCTTAGCACATCACCCGAGCAAACAGTGGCTCAGCTCTGGCTCACATCCTGTCTTTCCTTCTCTATGAGCCTGAAATTTTGGCTGCCTTGATAGCTCTGACCTCTAATTTTTGTCTCCCAAGCTCGTAAGATGTCCAGAAGCTCTACTTGGCTGCCATTTTGGGGTCCGTTTTCTGCTTGGCTCCTCAGGGTACTGTCCCATCAGTTTCAGGGGACAAACATACCTCAAAGAGAAAAGTGGCCTAGAAGGTTGAAATTCCGTCAGTGGGTTTTCTTTCTCTATGAGACCTCGATTGACTCTCGACTGTCTTGGTAGCTTTCTGACACCTTCCAACAGACTTTTTTCAATCCCGCTTTCCTAGCTGGGTTCAGTGGTGGGTGTAGTTACCTGCCACCTTGTCCACCCCTCGGTGAAATAAATGTTCTCTCCCAGACATTCTGTCTCGTTCAATCTCTAGTCCACGGACTTATTTTTATCTCCTCCCTCCCCCCACCCCCGCCACATTTTTCCGGTTGAGCTAGACCAACGGTTGAGTCGTCAAGCCTCCCAGAAAGTAATCCTGAGAAGGAGCCTCACCATCTGTACCAGACGCACACCTGACAAGGAAACAGATTCTTTCTCCATTTTTAGCCGACTTCGGTCAGCACGCTTGGAGCTTTATGCTTCATTGGGCTCCCTTCAGCGAGTCTACATGGAGCTAACTTTCCATTTGATTTTAAGGCAGTAAAACCCATCAAATAGCTTTTACGTCTCTAAAGGGAGGATTCTCATTCATAGTCGCAGGAAAGATCTCAGTGGAATCAAAGTGGCATGCAAGCCTGGGCACACAGGACAGCGGGAAAGGAAACTGCTAACAGTGATTGACATTATCAGGCTGTTTTTCTCAACCGACAGCATTTCTGGAACCTGGGGAAATGCCATGTTAGTTTTCCAAGGCTTATTTTGGATAAAATGGTGCAGGAAGAAAAAAAACCCCCAATTTACAAGATTGTGTATCTTACTAGTTACATGGTGCTGAACAACCTGTCTTTGAGCGCGTGTGACCATGACTTCACTTTGTAAAAGATCAGCGTGCTGTTTTCCCATCATGCTCGGCGTATTCTTCCAAAGCCAGAGCCCAGAGAATGTGCCAATAATGTCCAACAGAGGGATCGACTATGTTTCCCACCCAGAGACGCTGTTTACAAACTATGGTCCCAGAGGCATTCGTGTGCTCTTGCCTTTTGCAGAGCTCCATTCGGTCCTTGTTGTAGTCATCACTAAAATCATACCTGTGCCTTAGCTCCTCTTTGCTGGAGATGTGACACTTGCGTCCTGCCTCGTCAGAGAGACAATGGGTCCACCTGTCCATTCTAGCATTTTGAAGCCTCGTTAACTATCCCGGAAAAGACCATCCTTCTCCATTTCACTGGTGGAAAGATCAATATCAATTTTCAAAAACACCTTATTAAAGCAATGATAGGTTTAAATAGGAGGTGAGGGACGCCCGGGGGGGTTCAGTCGGTTGAGCGTCTAACTTTGGCTCAGGTCATGATCTCACAGTTCACGCGGTGGAGACAGCTCGCAGCCTGGAGCCTGCTTCAGATTCTGTGTCTCCCTCTCTCTCTGCCCTTCCCCCGCTCATGCTCTGTCTCTCTCAAAAATACATAAACATTAAAAAAACACAAAAGTTGTCTCTAAAAAAACTTTTTTAAATAAATAGATGAAACCAGAAGTTGGACAGAAAAATCAACACAGGATGACAAATTTACCAAAATAACATGTGATTCAAAATTCTTGTTATCGGAATGCCCAGCTCTCCAGCACTTCCCCCCACACACACAGTCCCCACTGTCCCTGCTCATGAAGACTGCAGTCGTCCGGTGTCGACTCCGGAGGTAGCTCTATCATTCGCCGTGTCCTTTCTGAACTTGACAGCAAAGGAGAAAATATGGGTTCTCCCCCTGGATGGATTATTAGCCTCCACTCTGCAGCTGATAACTCAGGATTTCTGATGCTCAAGTGACGTTTCCCGTGGCAGCTGCTCCAAAGTGATGGATGAAACACACCTGAGGACCCGGGCTGCAAGCGTCCCCTGTGCCTGCCCCCACTCACTACCTGCCTTCCTTCTTGCATCTCGGAACTTCTGCACCTCCACTGAATGTGTGTACGTGTGTTTCCATGGCAACTGCATCAGGCAATCGGGGTGGGGGGCAAGGGGTTCAGGGTACCTCTGTTTGTGATGAATTTACCCACATCGCTGAAATGTGGGAGCACAAGTGTTTGAGCTTGCAAAAAAAAAAATCAATAGCTTCCATTCCTTTAAAAGGAACCTTCCAGAGACTTTGCTTGTTGGTCCCAGGGAAACCAATCCGGTAAACATCTGTTCAGCCAGTCTTAAGACTCATCGCGTGAAGTCTAAAGTAGAGGGTATGAGATGCAGAGTAAGTTAAGGAATTTAAAGTTTTTAGGATACAATATGATGTGATTGTTGGGAAAGCCTCAAAGAGCGATTGCACGCACAGTGAAGAAAACTCTCTTCCCCCAAGGAAGCCACGGCCGGCACTCTGGTGGCCTTCTAGACCCGGATTAACAGTTCTAGCGAGGAGCAGGTGACCACCAGCCCCGGTCACTCGGGGTCATGCCAAGGACAGTAGACACATTTGTGGCCGGCCTTCCCTCTGCCCACAGAACTTTCTTCTCTCACTGCTTGTTTTCATTCAAGTCTCTGCTGAAATGTTGCTTCCACGGAAAGGACTTTCCCGACCACCCCAAGTAGCAAGCAGCCACCCCTCCAGCCTCCTGTCGTCTCCACCTTTCCCTGCTCGGTGTCCCTTCCGAGCACGATCATGTCATCTGCGCTGAGATACGGACCCTGCACTACTTTGCAAGGATAGTGGGCTGGTGTGCAACGTACAGGCAGTAACATCCGTGACCCTGGGCCCACATCTCGTCCACAAAATAGTGTGGGAGTCATTCTTTTTTTTTACTTTTTTTTTTTAAGGTTTAGTTATTTTTGAAGGACAGAGAGAGTGTGAGCGGGGAGGGGCAGAGAGAGAGGGAGACACAGAATCCCAAGCAGGCTCCAGGTTCTGAGCTGTCAGCAGAGAGCCCGACGCGGGGCTCGAACCCACAAACTGTGAGATCATGACCCGAGCTGAAGTCAGACGCTCATCTGACTGAGCCACCCAGGCGCCCCGGGAATCATTCTTCACAGAATGAAAATCCGAGGTCTGGAACAGTGAAAGCTGAGATTAGCACATCAGGTTCTCCGAGAGGAAAAACAACAGACATGTTGGTGGTTATGCTCTATCTCCAAGGATACGTGGATGCCGGGGGAGGAGTCATCCTAACGATGCGAATATGTCGCTGAGTTACCTTAACTTGCGTGTCTCTCTATTGAAAATGGTATCAGAGATTTTGGGAAATCCATATCCCCATGACGTCTCTGTGTCTGTCTCTTTGCCTCAGTCTACCTACCCCTACCCCGTCTCTCTCTCTCTCTCTCTCTCACACACACACACACACACACACACACACCCTCACCTAACCACGCATTTCCATGTTGTCTGGTGTGGTGCAGTCATCGGATTGAACAGAGCAGTTGAGGAAACCCCGCTGGCTCTCGCTCAGTCCCCAGCACCCCGCCCGTCCATTCTCTGGTTTATAAGCACCCACAACCTCTTTCTCTGGCATACGAAGCAAAAGGTGTGAAAGGGCTAGGGAGGCAGATAATACGATTGCTGATCTTACCAAAATCCATTTGTGGACCCTTCTGAGTAACAGTGAAATGGTGCCTTGGTTAGAAAACCTGGTGACATCTCGCTGGTCGGGGACAGTCTCTTTCTCTAGAGACCTTCCCCGACAGCTCCAAGGGGGACACTGGCTGGGGGAATCTGAGAAAATGAGCAGGTCTTGGTGAATCCTAAATCTCCAGGTTCAACCAAAATACTCCCACCGGTGAGCAAGTTGGGTCTGGCAAACCCTCAGTGACTGAGAAAGGGTGGGTTCCTCACCTGCAAATGGGGGAGACGGTGTGTCGCTAAAATGGGGAACAGACTTAGCTGACTCAGTTGCCTTTAGTTTACATTATTAGCCAGTGCCTGAATCAGATCTTGCTTGGTTGCAGTCTGTGGGCCCTTGGGTTTGCTGCAGAGGACAGTGGGGATGCCTGGATGTGTCTGTTTCTGTGGGGCTCTGCCCAACACTCAGAACTGCTATTCATCCTCTGAGCTGCGGGGCATGGTTAGAACCAACATGCAGAGAGAATCTTAACTCTACTCTGTCTGAAAATACATCGTCCCGGATCCCCCAACACCCACTCCTGTGAATGTGCTCGGCACCAGGAGGAAACATGGCCGCAACGTGGCTCAGGGGGCAGGGGCACTGCGCTGGGGACCCGCTCAGTGGGCCACGTGTCCAGAACCCTGTGCCCATTTTCCATCCCATGAGCACCCTAGCGGGTCCTAACCACCTCGTGGATTTCAGGTTTGTGGGAATGAGGTGTGGGAGACAGTAGTGTGTCTGGGATTCTGCTGGCCACAGGATTGCAGACACCCAGCCTATCCCCCTCCCTCCTCCAGGCAGCGGAAACAGGGCTTCTGTTCCCGGTCATGGCCTCCACTGCTACGCCCTGCCTGTCTGCCCACTGGTGGGGAACCCGGGACAGCAGCCATGTCCCCCTTTTGTATCTGCAAGAGGACACAGATTGGGAGGGCATTTCAGTCATTTATTTATTATAAGAGTTCCTGGCAATCAAAGGGAGCAGAGCACACACGAATCAAACAGAAGGTCTGCACGATGTCCCCCTCTGCTTCTGAGTGGCTGGGGTGTAGGCACACTCTGGGGCACCCCTGAGCCTCGTGCCCTGCCCTCAGCGCCACAAATGCCTGCCTCCCATCAGCCCACACTCCCGGGCATCAGTCTGAGCGAGACACTGCCTCTAACACAAAAGGGGCTTCTACCAGAGAAACGGAGGAGCTTGTTAATGATGAGACTAGAAACAGAGCCATAATGAGCTACTGTATCATAACGGAGTGCAAATCACACTGTCCCTGCTATTTACAATTTTCACATGGCACCGGGCGGCGCCCTCATTATGTCCGTGCAATTACTCTATTCAGTGGACTTTTCAGTAAGGGGCTCTCACCACGGCCAGACCCATTTGGAAGCTTCTGTTTCGCATGGAAGTTAGAACCTGCTATAAACATTGAGGCACTGTGTATTTATGAGACAGAGTTGTGGCTCGTGGCTTTAAGGATGAACCAATTTGTGCGGATGTGAAGCTCTAAGTAGAGAGAAAACTCTTAATGTTGTGGTCTGCCTGTGTGGTAGACGGACGAGCACATTGCATTACACTCACTATATCTGTCTGGTCAGCATAAGCCTTCCCAGAGAAAGTGCAGTCTGGCCAATAACCTGCAGCTGTGAGCTTTACAAGCTTTGCAAATCCTTGGGACAGCGTTCGATATATTGTAAGCATATGGCACAGGTTACTGTTAAGGACACTCAATAGTATCCTTTTGTACAGCATGCTCACTACGGTTAATAATAAATACTGTGTTGCATATTTGAAATTTGCTAAGAGGGAGGATATAAAAAGTTCTCATCACAAGAAAAAAAGTAATTGTAACTATGTGAGGTGATGGATGTTCAGTACACTTATGTGGTGATGGTTTCCCAACATCCACAGATGTTGAATCCTTAGGTTGTACCTGGGAAGATAGTATAATGTGGTATGTCAATTATACCTCAATAAAAAAGTACAGTAAAACCTTGGTTTGCAAGCATAATTCATTCTGGAAACACGTTTGTAATCCAAAGCATTTGTATGTCAAAGTGAATTTCCCCATGAGAAATAATGGAAACTCAGATGATTCGTTTCACAACCCAAACATATTCATATAAAAATGATTACAATACTGTAATATAACACAAAATAATAAAGAAAATACAAAGCATAGAGAAAAATAAACAAATTAACCTGAACTTACTTTTGAAAACCTTTGTGGCTGGTGTGAGGGAGACGAGAGTGGAGGGTTATTTTGTAGGACAACTTTCACAATCACTAACAGAATCACTGCTATCTACTGGCTCCATGGAACCTTTTTCTGCATGGGGCCATTGAATATGCTCACATGGATGTTGACTTTATTAACAAACTCTTGTCATATTCTGTATTTAATGTAACTGGCAATGAGGTGGCAGAGGAACGGGTCTATATCCGCAGGCAGCCTGACCTGGAATGAAGCAAAGCATTCCTAAGCTCAGTCTTGGATGGAAAAACAAAGGACTGTCCACAGGTGCTTTGAGGTGACAGAAAACCCACCAGTGCCAGTTTCGGGCACCTTCCAAAGTTCTGAAAAATCACTGATTTCTGCCAGACACTGTGGCCTGAGACTGAGCATCTGAGCATGGGAGATGATCACCCACAATCCTGCAGAGAGAGAGAGAGAGAGAGAGGGAGAGAGAGAGAGAGAGAGAGAGGAAACAACCACTGGCTCATTTGTGATCCTGTGACATTCGTGTCACGTACACGACATGGTGTCACGTACGACTCGTATTGCAAGACATCGCTCGTTTATCGAGTTAAGAGTTATTGGGAATGTCTGCCCATCTTGCAGAACACGCACAGAGCAAGTGACTTGCAATCCGCGGTTTTACTGTTTTCTTTTAAGGACTTTCAAATATAGGTTGAGGACACCTTAAAATTTAGCATTGCTTGCTATCACCAAGTTTCTGGTAAACATTCAAAACTCTGCAAAAATTTAATTTGGGATAAGCGAGCACTGTGCTTTCTCCCCTTAAATTAACACATCAGGCTTTTATATCCAACCTGTTTCCATTGAACTCAACAAATCTTATAATTAGACGATTTTTCTCCAAACTGCCCAAGGCCCTTATTCTGACAGACAGAGCCCAGCTTCCGGGGCGGGGGGGGGGGAGCTAAACTCAATAGCTGCCCAGACAAAGCAAATCTTGGTTTTGTCGAAAAGCTGAGTTCGGCCACCAGCCTTACGGAAAACCAAAGTGTTGGTTGAAGGAAGTAAACTGAGGTTTTAGTGTCATAAGAGTGAACGTGAAGCTTCCAGCCACTGTAATGAAGGTAAGAACAGAAGGCTTTCACATGAGATTAACCTGCACAGGACGTTCTGAGCCCGGAAAGCTCCGACTGCCTGGGCCTGGACTCACTGTGAAGGCCAGGGTGTGGGCAGTGGCCCCCTGTTCTGGCCAGGTCCCCGGCCAGCTCAGACGTGAGCACACCTGTAGGCGACTGAGGCACCGGGTGGGCTGGCTGAGCCCCAGTCCCCGCTGTGTCCCACTGCCCGGCCCCGGTCCCTACTGCATCCCATGAAGAGCAGGGGCTCCGGGCCCACGTTGGGAGCAGAAGGCTTCTGTCAAACAGAGCCTGTGAGCCCAGTGTCTGTGCCCCAAGAGTTACAGCCTCCTGGCATTTCCTGTCGCCTCTTTCTTGCAGCCTGGTCTCTGCCGTGGACACTGGGGCAGGCTGGTGCCCTCAGGGTGGGTCTCGAAGGAGCTGGACGGTCTGCAGCACAACCAGAAGACAGAGCCCCGCCTCAAGAGTGATGCACCACAAGTCAGTGCAAGGTCCTCCCCAGGGACACGCTGAGCATGAGCCGTCACAGCCAGAGACAGAGGAGGGGCGTGTGTGGTGTGGGTGGGTGCGTGTGTACGCGTGTGTGTGCGTGTGCATGTGGATGTGTGTGAGTGTGGGGGGCGGGGTCTTTGAGGAGGTGGGAGAAAAGCATGAGAGAATGTTTAGGGATCCCCTGAAGGAATCATTACATCTCATCTCTGCGGGAAAAACAGCCCCCGAGCACCTATGTACAGCTTAAACACACTCCATTCAGAAATTTTGGTTATTTTTAGGGCACAAATTTAGGCATTTTATCCAACTGGCTTTGCTGCTCCAGGAGCGATGACCATCCCCATTTGACAGACAAGAAAACTGAGGTGCAGGGACGCCGAGACCCTGCCAGAGTTCACGGGCGGGCAGCAGGAGGGCTGGGATTCAGACCCGGGCAGTCTGACCCCGAGCCCGAACTGTCCGCTGCTCCCATTCAGGGTCCTGCTGTTCTGTCCCACAGCCGGGTGCCCTGGAAGAGCCCCGTCTTGCCTCTGAACCTCAATTTGCTCTTACTTAGAGTGGGATGAGACCATTTCATGGTGAGTGTCATCGAGATAGGAAGTAGGCTTACGAGCTGTCGTGCCCCGGACACTATGGGCTAACCATCCGAGTCACGCCCCGCTTGGCAGCCCTGTATGCCCAACCCCAGCTGGGCCACCCGGGCCCCCTGCACCTCCACAGACTACCCACGAGGGGAGCTGCCCCCTCCCTCAGCCCCCTGCACCACGTACACCCCTCCGTTCCCTCCCTCCTGCCACCGCTCCCACCTGAAGCGTTCCCTCTGGGGATCCAGGGACAGTCCATTCTTCACGGACACCACGGATGACGTCACGTCCACCGACTCTTACGGCTTCAAACTGCAATGGCGCAGACGGTCTACACTGCAGTCATGCCCTTGAGACCTGTCTACACTCTCTGTATGTTTGTGTCTTGTCTTGCCAACCAAACTGCAAGCTGTCCAAGCGGCAACTAGGAGAATTTTGCAACATCTAAGGTGCCCAGCGTGGAGCCGGCTTCTCAATGGGTCACGAAAGGGATGCGCTGAACTTTGATAGATCTGACCATGCCACTCACGGATGTCCCACCTCCTGGACTGCTGCTGGTGACCATTGTATTCCAAAGCCAGTGTATTATTATCAATAATTCACATCTTGTTCTGTCACCAACTCACTACTCACGTAGCGGCCACTCTCCAACCAGAGTGTTGCGGGATGGTTACCCCCCAGCAGCGGGTAGAGGGCTTTGGGGGCCAACCCAGACGCCCATGTGGGCTGTGCATTTGCCCCCCGATAACAAGCGTATGTTTTTCCACACGCTAACTGCAAGCTTTCCCCTCCATGTGTTCACACTCAGTCCAAGGAGACGTATCTCTGAGAAAGTATTTTTTAAATAAAAATTGGGGTTACTATGAATGCCGTTGAAAATTCAGGAGAATATGAACCCAGTATCCCTGCTCAGAATTATGCCCTGTCTCTGAAAACTGGCATATGCAATTACAAATCCTCAGCAGGCCGTTCAGCCATAAAAGGAGGGATGTACTGGCTCTTGAAAATTATTTTTCGGCCTCAACAGCGCTTAGAATCCAGTTTTTACTGGCGGGGATATTTGTCCGTGGCTCTTTCACGGTGGGCAGAGAGGAGCCATCACATGTGTCGACCTCGCTGACTTCCTGCCTATTCATGGTTACAAGAGACGTACAGGAAACACATTTTCTGTGACGGCTCTGTGCTTCAGGCCAAGTGAAAAACACAGGAAAACAGAAGCACCTAATGAGTCCCAACCTTACACAGCATTGCTGAGCATACGGGGGAATCGTGCACAGGGACGTGTGTGGGGAGCCTCAAGAATTTTCTTCCCATGAAATGTTGTTCATCAGAAACCCCTTACCCTCCTAATGGAAATGAACAAGAGGATCGTCCACCTGGGAGTTGTTGTTTTATTTACTACTTAACCAATAGACGTTTCTCTTTTGTTGGTTTGTTTTCCCCTTCCTTTTAAAGAAATTACTGTGAAAAATGTCCAGCACACAAAAAGCCGTGAAGAATAAAAGACACGGGTGTATCACAATATTTAGCCCCCAGAAAATAAAAGTACAAATAGAGGTAAAGCCCACTGTATACTTTTTCCAAATTTCCGTCTGTTCCTTCCCCCTCCAGAGGTAAAATCTGTCCTAAATTGGCTATTTCCCTGTGCTTTTAGTTAATAATATAGAGCAAAGGTACCAAAATATAGGTAATAAAGAATCACCTTGGAGGGGCGCCTGGGTGGCTCAGGTGGTTGGACACCCAACTTCGTCTCAGGTCATGATCTTGCAGTCCACGGTTTGAGCTCTGCATCGGGCTCTGTGCTGATAGCTCAGAGCCTGGAACCTGCTTTGAATTCTGTGTCTCCCTCTGTCTCTCCCCCTTCCCTGCTCATGCTCTGTCTCTCTCAAAAATAAATCAACACTAAAAAAAAAAAATTAAAAAAAAAAAGAATCGCCTTGGAAAGACATTGATCATAGACTTTGCCCCAGCACCTTAGCTCTCTGAGTCTTTAGAAGCTCCCCTCAGACCTGGTTCCGGGTTCCTGATCCTCAGCTTATGAGAAATAAAGAGAAATAGAGTGACCCCTCCCCGCAGCCAGTCACTTTGCAAAGGTGTCCACCAGGGGCGCCGAAGACGAAGTTGGACAAACAGTGAGCACTCCCACAACCAGGGAACGAAAATGACCAATCGTGCAATCTTAACATCGTCATGTCTACAGAGCAGTGCTCGGTGTGGTCATTCAAGGTTTAACTCTGCTTTCGGTTTCCGGGAAAGCTTGTGAACTCCCATCCTCAACCCAGGGCCATCAGAAGGTCCTCTGTGAAGGTTTCCTTTTTCTTTTCAGTACGACAGAGGGTCTCTCGATAACATTAGCAAGGCAGGGAGTTACGGACTAGCCGCGAGGATGTTCACGTACCTGAAAGGTGGGCCGCGACGGGAGACCACACTCGACGGGCTGCAGGTTCGAGTCTGATCACAGGTGTTTCAATTCTTGCCTGACCTCGTTCAAGTCTTTGGGTTCCAGGGGAAGACATCCCAGGGACGGATGCCTCTCTCCCTTGGCCTTTCCAACCAAGATCACATCCGACATGGGAAGAGTTTCATCTCCAAGAGAACACCCAGTCCCTGTTAACAGAAAAGAACAGATATTGGCTGGTTTAGGAGTCCAGACGTCAGTCAGTGAGTGGATGTCAGGAATGATGAAGCAACGGTATTTTTGACATCTCCTTTATGCCCAGAATAAAGGTAGATAGTGATATTAATAGTAACGGGTGAAGGCGGTCAAAAGGTACAGATTTCTCACTACGAGGGAGTAAGTCCTAGGGTGTAATGCACGGCATGGTGAGTGTGGTTAACAACACTGGACAAATTGCATATTTGAAACTTGCTGAGAGAGTGGATCTTAAACACTCTCACCACAAGAAATCAATGTGTATCTATGTGAGGTGATGGATGGTGACTAAACCCTGTGGTCATTTTGCCACTATTCTTAGATGGAATCATTAGGCAGGCCCCCTAAAATAGATACAATGCTATACATCAATTATATCTCCACTTTTTTAAATAACAAATTTTTAATTTTTTTAATGACTATTTATTTTTGAGAGAGAGAGAGAGAGAGCATGAGCAGGGGAGAGACAGAGAGACTGGGAGACACAGAATCCGAAGCAGGCTCCAGGCTCTGAGCTGTCAGCACAGAGTCCGACATGGGGCTTGAACCCAGGAACTGTGAGATCATGACCTGAGCTGAAGTCGGATGCTTAAATGCTTAACTGACTGAGCCACCCAGGCACCCCTAAATAACAAATTTTTTAAAAATAACATAAGATGCTTGGAGAACACAGACGTAGTAATAACTAACGATTGTTAAGCATTTGCTCTATGCTGTGTCTGTTATAAGCACTTAACATGTACAGACTCTCTTAACTCCACGACCACACTACGTGGTAAATAGCTACTTTTAGCCTCACCTTTAAGATGAAGAAAGACAGAGAAGGCACACGGCAAGTGAGCAGAGCCAGAACTAAGTCCCAGGAATCTCGCTAGAATCTGAGGTTCTGTACCTCTACCTTGGACGGCATTTTGAGACGCAGAGATGAGTCAGAGAGCTCAACTGCTATAAAAACACCAACCACAGAACTCCATTTTTGTTTCTTTTTTTTTTTTTTAGGCAGGCTCCACACCCTGGGGAGCATGAGCAAGGGAGGGGCAGAGCGAGAGGGAGACACAGAACCCGAAGCAGGCTCCAGGCTCTGAGCTGTCAGCACAGAGCCCGACGCGGGGCTCGATCTCACGGACCGCGAGATCATGACTTGAGCCGAAGTCGGACGCTCAACCGACTGAGCCTCCCAGGCGCCCCTAGAATTGGCATTTTTAAAAATCTCCACAAATAAAAATTAACTTCTTTGAAAGCATCTCCTCTCCTCTCCCTCGTCTTCTTTGTATTCAATGTTTGAGCTACAAACAACAAACACACTTAGCGAAAATTAATTTGAACTCATCTGTGCTTAAGGCCAGGACGCTGATCGCTGACAAAGAGGCCAGTGTTAAGTGACAGTAAGGAGTAATTTTCATCCTCTTTTGGGAGAGAAATCTCAGCCACATCATTCTTACTGTCCCATACCTTGTTGAAAACCCTCTTCCAGGTCTCCCGTGGGTGTACGGACGAACAATCCATACAGTGAGATATGGTTCAGGAGAAAGAAACGAGCTATCAAGCCACGAAGAGACGCAGAGGAACCTAAAATGCGTATTACTAAGTGAAAAAAGCCAGTCTGAAGGGGCTACACACCGTATGCTTCCCGAGATAGGACGTTCTGGAAAAGGCACTGCTAGGAAGACAGTAAAAGGATCAGTGGTGTCCGGGGGCCGGGGGTGAAGGAGGGGACAAACGGATGAATGACAGAGCATTTTTAGTGCAGCGACGCTATTCTGTACGACCCTATGGAGGACACGTGTCCTTATACACTTGTCAAAACCCACGCAGTGGGCAACGCGGGCAGACAACTCTGATGTGCTCCGTGGACTTTAGTGGACATCTCTGTATCAGTCATTTGCTCACCAGTTGTCACAGACCCGCCCCACCCATGTCAGATGCTAGCGACGGGGAGGCTGTGCGGTCGGGGGAGGGGGGGAGACTGTGTATGGAAACTCTCTACTTCCTGCTCAGTTTTTCCATAAACCTAGAACTGCTCTAAAAATAGTCTATTAATTAAAAAAAAAAAAAAAACTATGCTGAAAACAGTAAGTGCTATATTTGCAGCCCTGCATTCCGGAGTCAGTCATAACAATATAATTAAATCTTTTCAAGCATGGCGTTTAAAAAAACCCTCTGGGTTCATCTCTCAAGTTCACGTTACACCACTCAAAATATTTTTGCTGATTTTCTGCAGCAGCATTGGCGAAAGCCAACCGAATGAAGTGCCTCCTTGTCTTTTAGGTAACAGAACACATTTGCCTACCTGAAGCGCTCCTGGGAATCCCAGCAAATAGATCCAGAAATCACTCGGGGTAGAAGGGATGGGAGAAGGTGTGTTTTTTCCAGGCATCCTCAATGGTCTCAAGCTTCACTGGCTCCTAGTTCCGATAGTGGGAACGACCTGGTGCCATGACGGGCTGTCGTTGACATAAACACCTTGCCTTCTTTGGTTCATTCCTGCTTTGGAACCCCATCATTTTTCATGTGGCGACAAAGCTCCTCGAAGTAATTGTTCTAGGATCTATTTCCAGTAAAGTATAATTTATCCGAAGCAGAGAGCCACTGTGAACTCTGGCAGGAGACCCTTTTGCAAAGTTGCAAGGTCGGAAATAAGCAAGTGCGTCAATCAGGGAAAGTGGTCCCCTCTGCTGGGAAAATGCAGTCCTTTATTGCACAGAACGGTGTCCCTAACTCTGGCTAAGCATCGACATCATCTTGGAGCATTTCCTGAAAATCGGTTTCGGGGGGGGGGGGGGTCTGCTTGGGTCCATGTAAATCTGCAAGGAGCTGACATCATCCAAGTTTGCAAGCCACCAGATGCCCCCCCTCTCCCGCCGCCCCAGCTCTCCAGCTGCCTTTATCACTTGGTTTGGTGGCATTTGGCCACTCTGATACCGGCCAAAATACACACGCTGAGGGATTTTTTTCTCCCCTAAAGCCATATTTCCCCCAGGAAAGAGGAGGCATCTTACATCAGAGCTCTCCCAGTCTCTAGTGTCGCTGACTTCTCAGACATTTGATTTTGAGGAACAACAGCAAAAAATAATGTTTGGAGAAAACACGTTCAACCCGAGATGGCTTGAATTAATGCCAGGTTTGGATGCTTATAGATCCTGGAGCTTGAGGCTGAGCAGGGAGAGGAAGATGAGTGGTAGGGGGGAGAAGAGGGCGGAGGAAAGGGAGACAGAAGGGAAGGAGGAAGTGGGGGCAGGGGAATAAAGACAGTGGAGGGAGGGACAGACAGAGGAACTGAGATTCTACAGATTTCGTAGCCGTTCCTGCATGTGATCGTTGATTGTTATCAGCAGCCTTTCCTTTTTTCTTTTATTTTTCTTCCCTTATTTTTTTCAACGGCCCTTAAAAAAAGATCATTGAGAGAAAGAAATACTGTCACTGATGCCCCCCAGGCAATAAAACACGTGTGCTCGTGTCATACGAATACAAGTGCGCTGCATGGACCACTCGTCCAGGAGCAACTCACGCACCGATGTGAAATGTTCTGAACAGTCTAGCAAAATGTGAAAACCGTGGTGATCCGGAAAGCCACCTTAGACCAGCGCTCTGGACAGATGGACCGTGATGCCAAGTATATGCATGGTGAATTTAAATAGAGCGCTCCGGGAAAGATGGGAGTGGAGAGGGCAATACCCCTAAATTGCTAATTTAAAAGAGGTACATATGATTCAGTCATTAAATATTGACTTTCTTGGGGCGCCTGGGTGGCTCGGTCGGTGAAGCGCCCGACTTCGGCTCAGGTCATGATCTCACGGTTCATGGGTTCGAGCCCCGCGTCGGGCTCCGTGCTGACAGCTATTTAGGCTGAAATGGAGAATACAGAGACTATTTCAAGAATGCAGAGCCCAGGTGGACAGGTTCTGACATGCATTTCTATTTGCCGCCCTTCCCCCGGGTGCAACCTGCTATTTCTTGGGAACTGCAGGGGCCATCTCCTTCCCTACCACCCGGGGGACTTTTCAAATTGCCTCTGGCTGTCCAGAGGGAAGAGTTGATGCATTTTTAAGCATGTAGAATGTCGATATATCAATTATACCTCAGTAAAGCTGTTAAAATAAATGAAAGAGAAAAGTCATCTCTCCGTGATGCATCTGAATATTAGAAGTCGATTCACCAGAAACACGTAGGAAGCTTACTTTTGTCGAGTACAATGCAATTGTCAAGACTAACCAGCAATCCGCACGTTTCTTTTTTTTTTTAACATTTGTTTATTATTGAGAGACAGAGTATGAGCGGGGGAGGGGCAGAGAGAGGATGAGACACGGAATCCGAAACAGGATCCAGGCTCCGAGCTGTCAGCACAGAGCCCGACGTGGGGCTCGAACCCACGAACCGTGAGATCATGACCTGAGCCGAAGTCAGACGCTTCACCCACTGAGCCACCCAGGCGCCCCGCAATCCACACGTTTCTAAGAACTTTCCGTGGATTCATGGATTCATGGTCATGTGAGCTAGAATCAGGCCCTCTGCTCCCAGATGTAACGTACTTATTTGCAGTACGGACTGTTCTAGAGTCATCCCACAGAACCGTGACAGGGCGTGTTTGGGGATTTTGCTGAGGCAGATCTTGGTGTCGGCTGCTGGGGAGCCCAAGTGCAGGAGTACGTCCCCTGGCAGTGGTCCAGCCTGACCCCATGCTCACCCGGCTGCCTTTCATTCTCAGGACTCATGGGAAAGAATCCTCGTGTTAAGCACGCTAAAATAAACCACTGTTTCTTTTTGTAAAACGGCCATCAATTCAGGGAGACAGATTCAACCAAAGTTGGAAAGATTACGACTTAAGTGCCAGGACCTACTCAGGAGGCATCCCGCTGAGAGGTCATTCGGGATAGAGCCACGAACCTGTGCACATGTTTTCATGCCTCCTGGAAGGGTCTCCTGTTGTGCCTGTGCTTCCTGAGCACCTGTTACGTGTCAGGACGCAGACACGTGCCAGACAGTGGACATTCGTGGGAGAGTAGACCCTCTTTGCCATCTCGCTGCCAAATCAGGAGGTGGGGGATATAAAAACAGGAAGACAAAGAATAACTTTTAACAGGGACGCCGGCAGAAGGCCAAAGAGTAAACCAGTCTCGGAGGGCCAGAGGATTCATTGCTGGAATGGATCTGGAAGTGTCATTTGGAAAACGAGCAGGCTGAGGAGGGGGGACAGGGACGAGGGATGTGCGGCTGAGCTCAGAACGTAAGCAAAGGTCCA
The DNA here is from genome assembly GCF_022837055.1 of Prionailurus viverrinus. Lineage (NCBI taxonomy): Eukaryota > Metazoa > Chordata > Mammalia > Carnivora > Felidae > Prionailurus > Prionailurus viverrinus. The sequence goes on along the minus strand of NC_062572.1, from coordinate 4,297,962 downwards.
AAAAAGCCTATCCTATCCTGTTCCTGGGAGAACAGTCTGGTGCCCCAGGACACTTTGCCTTTCGGATACCTCGGTAAACTTGGGGTACCTACTCCCACTGGCCTCGTGCACCCCATTCTATCACGGGTAAACCAAGCATGGGAGCCAAGAGTCTGTGTCTTACTCCAGCGTAGTGTTTAATGACAAGGTCTAAAGCGATTATGTCATAAGCCCTGAAGCGCCCACGAAGGGCTCCCCCACATTAGTTTCCCTCTGCTTCCCTGCTCCTGAACTCGGAATGCGGTTCGTGCTGCATGACTTTGAGCAAAAGAAACTGGAAAGTAGAATTTCAACCTTTAAAATGAACTTCATGAGAGAATTTTCTATTTTGACGCAGGAAAGTGTCAATGCTGCTGCCCGCCCCCCCGTCTGTATGAAGTCAAAGTCACTTTGTAATTTATTTTTGTGACATTCTCAGAAAAGTCCGAAGGGACTTTCCAGGTTTTCAGGTTTTTCTAGACTCAGTGAAGAGTGGAGCAGGTTCACGTCAGAGGGATTACTTGACCCACAAAGATCTCCCTGGAGGCCACCTCTGTACCCTCCCCCCCCCCCGCCACCCCCCCTGTGCTGTCCAGGCTCTCTGAGCCAAAGGTGCAGACATTCGACCCACGGAAGACCCATCAGGTTCTATCCTCACAGAATCTCAAGCTCGGAATGAAGCCTTCCGGCATGAAACGTGGGTGGAGCCAAGTCACAGGGACAGTTGCAGGACGGAGAAGGGACACGTGAAGTTTTGTCGTTGACAATACTTGATGAAATTGACCACCTGTGTTGTAACGGTCCCTATTACTTTCCTTGTTCATTGGGCCTGTTACCAAAACTTTCCAAATTCTCAAAAGCAGGGTAAGTGACTTTGTTCCTTCCACGCAGGCTCGGTCCCTACAAGAAATGACCCTGCTGGGCCCCCAAGCCGGGTGCTGGACAGCCCAGTAGCTCCTTCATAGACTTTCTCCAGGAGGGAGTTTAGCAGACTGGTTGCACAGCCTCTCCTGACCCAGACGAACCTCCCAGTCTAAGTCCGAGGGAGTCTCCTGGCTGCTTTGTCCCACACAGGAGGGGCGTGAGTCCCCAGACCCAAACGCGACCCCGATTGCCTTCAGATCATCTTCCGTGAAACACTTGGATGACACCAGTGAAGTTGAAAGTTGCCACGTGAGGGTGGCCATCTTTTCAAATAAACGTGCATCTTTCTCATCCACCACAGTCAGCCGGGGCTGCATTTGGTCGGGATGGTGCGGAGGGCGTGACAGTGTGTGTGGATCACGCTGGCGTTGCCTTCTTGTGCCTCTGAACCTGGCCCTTGTTTGCACTTTACCTTCCTCCTCCCCACCCCCCCCAGGACCCTCCCCGGGCCGGGTTGGAGGAGACAGCGGCCCTTTGCGGACACCGTGTCCAGGGGGCAGATTCCACATTTAACAAGAATAAATGACCATTTCCCCCTACCCGGGTTTAAAAATAGAGCGGGAAACTAGGTAAAGAAGTTCAGAAGTCCTGCATGTCTCTGTGCCTTGAATTTCAAGAGTGTGCAGTGGGACAGTTTGCCTCACACACGGAGGCTGTGGGCCGGAAGGTGATTAGTTCCCCCTCCCTCCCGGTTCACTTTGCTGCGGACAGGTGACCTTTTGTATAAAAATCTCAAAGTAGTATGTCCATTTCTACCAACGTTCTGCAATAGGAAAAGCGATTTTGAAGCTCTGGGCAGAAAACCACAGTTATTGTGCTCAAACCCCTTCATTTGCCGTCTGATGGCAGAAGGCAAGAATTGGGGGCTGTGACGTGTCGATCCGTTTTGCCCCGTCCTTTCTATCAATGCTGCTGACCGACAAGCCTCCAGCCTAAAAGAATTCCATTCAGACACCTTGCGTCCGGGTCCCAGTTTTCAGGAAAAAAACAAAAAAAAAAGAGTGACCTCAAGGATCACAAAGAAAAGCCCAGAGCCACAGATGACCCTTGATTTTCCACTGGCCACTCAATGGGACTCAGTTTAACAGCATGAGCTGGGATTTTATAAAAGCTATAACCAGCTATAATAAATTTCCCAGGATGCTTGGAAAGTGATATTGATAAATCCAGCCACGGTATTAATTAACCTCATTCTAGCAATGAAAAAAATGTACTTCGGTTTCAAATAACTTCCAATAGGAAGAACGCAACATAATGAAAGTATAATTTACATCCCTGGTTCACAGATGAAATAAATTGCAATGCTGGCATTTGGTTGTGGAACCAGAATTAAGACTCATTCTCTAGGACTCATTGGGACCAAATTGGTATCTAGACCAGGCAATGGGTCCAGGTGGGTTTTCTGAGTTTTGGAATACATCTGCATGAATTCTTTCAGAGGCTCTTACACAATACTCTAGCAGTTAATTATTTGCTCTGAAAACCAGAAAATAATCATTTATCTAATTAAAAAAAATTTTTTTTAATATTTACTTATTTTTGAGACAGACAGAGACAGAGCATGGACGGGGGAGGGTCAGAGAGAGAGGGAGACACAGAATCCGAAACAGGCTCCAGGCTCTGAGTGGTCAGCACAGAGCCTGACGCGGGACTCGAACTCACGGACCGCGAGATCATGACCTGAGCCGAAGTCGGACGCTCAACCGACTGAGCCACCCAGGAGCCCCTTATCTTATTTCTTAAATGACGTATTTCAACCATGGTAGATCGATATAACCACTTAATTAAATTGTGTCAAATTATTCATCCACAGCCACAATAAACTGGCATATAAGTAATATGGTGTGAAATCAATATTATTTCTTCTAAATAGACCATATAGGGAAGGACATTTGCAGAAAAGAAAAAAAAGACATTTCAAGCTTAAAATTTTCTTTTATTTTTTTAAGTGACTACCTTAATACAGATTGTCGTGGCCTCAGATCAATGATTCTCAAATGCTTTCTTACAAATTTTCTTACTTTCTTATAAAAATAAGAGCCTTCAAATTCTTTTTGAATGAATACAAAACAAAGATACATTCATTGTGGAAAATTAGGAAAAAAAATAACTTGCAATTGAAACAACCAGATACCCGCCAAGAATAACTGTTTTATTGTATGTTCTTATATCTTTATAAATGTGTAAATTTTATTTTTATAAATGTGTACATTTCTTTATCACGTTGTATGTGTAAAACTATAGCCTGTTCTTTCCACTTAACAAGAAATCATGAATACGTTCAGTGTATTAAGTACTTGTCTACAAGTGTCTGTTTTATTGCCTTCATCGAATTCTATCATAGATGGATTCTATTTTTTAAACTTTTTTAACATTTATTTATTTTTGAGAGACAGAGACAGAGAGTGAGCAGGGGAGGGTCAGAGAGAGAGGGAGACACAGAATCTGAAGCAGGCTCTAGGCTCTGAGCTGTCGGCACAGAGCCCGATGTGGGGCTCGAACCCATGAATGGTGAGATCATGACGTTTGCCAAAGTTGGACGCCTAACGGACTGAGCCACGTAGGCACCCCACATGGATTCTATTTTCTGGGCTTAGTCCCCTAATATTGAAACTTTAGAGTACTTCCTGCCTTCAGTATTATGTATGTTTCTTTGATGATTCCATCATTCATGATATCTTTGAACGTTGCACCCTAGGATACTTTCTGGAAGTGGAATGACTGGGTTGTGCACACATTTGCCTTCCAAACGTACCGTTCAAGGCATTTCTCCACAACCACTCATTTTCCCCTGGGAGGAGTTGTCCTCCTGAAATCGTCCCCTTGGTTTGTAGATTAGCAACACCTGGAAAACGCAGGCTTGTTGCAAACTAGGTCAAGCTAATGTCTCCATGCAGAGGGATTCTCTCTCTCCCAGGATGGGCTCCAAGTTGTCTCGTTTGCAGACCGGGGCTCCTGCTGGCGGGTGGGGAATCTCCAGGACGTGCATCGAGTAAGACATTGTTGGCAGGGAGAAAGCTCCCCAGTCTGTCCCAAGCCAGCCTGATCATGTGTGCACACAAAATGTGCACTCCACAGATACACCAAGAAGGCAAGAAGCAAACGAGCAAACAAACAAAAGCGAAATGTAAGCAGCAAGCACAATACTGAACTGAGGTCAAACCAATTAACCCACCCGTCCAGTTGTTTGGTTTGTGTGTGTGTACCTGGCTTCTTTTGCAAAACATCGTGGCACATGTCACTGCAGCTGGTTGATTCTGGTTGCTGCGGAGTGTCCCTGAGTATGATTAGACCCCAACTTGGTTATCCGTTCTGTCCCCAGTGATCATTTTACTGTTCTCCATATCGTTCGCACAAATGCTACCTTAGAATCTGCTGCGGCCAGACAGCTTCCTAGGTTCTAAGAATAGTACACCGACCTGGGCAGAGGAAGCTCACATTGTTTAGAGGAGACAGGCACAAACGAGTAATAACTTTGGGGGAAGATAGGTCCTCCGTGGAAAATAACGCAGGTGAGGGGAAGGAATGGGATGCGCTGGGTAGGATGTATGATGAGAGGTCGCCGTGCATACCTCCAAAGAGGGGGTGTTTGAGTTGAGTTCCAAATGGAGACCAGGCGACCAGCTAACTAAGGTAGAGTGCCGGATCCTTCCATAAAAAGAGAATGATGAGCCCAGAGGCCCTGGGCTGGGAGCAAACCGAGCCCGTCTGAGGTTCAGAAAGGAAGGCAGTGAGGCTAGAACACGGTGGAAAAGGAGAGAAGGGTGCATGATGGAGTTAAGAGGTTGTGGGACCAAGTGATGCAGGCTCCCCAAGGCCATGATGAAGAGCAGGGTTTTATTCTAAGGGGAGGGGGAGGCCATCTGGTTGCTTTTGAGCAAAGGGGTGACATAATCTTATAGACTATGGAATTCTTTTGTTTTAAGTTTATTTTGCGAGAGAGAGAGAGAGAGCATGGGTGTGCAAGTGAGACAGGGGCAGGGAGAGAGGGAGAGGGAGATTCTTAAGCAGGTTCCACACTCAGCACAGAGCCCGATGCAGGGCTCCAACTCATGAACCATGAGATCATGACGCAAGCCAGAATCAAGAGTCGGAGGCTTATCCAGCTGAGCCATCCAGGCCCCCCTAGACTGTGGAGTTCTGACTCATTCTCTGTACTCTGTCATCTTAACCATGGTTACAAATAAATGACAAAAGAAGTAGGAACACAAGAGAATACACAGGTTTTATTAGGGGATAGGAATTGCAATTTAAATAACATAAGCTCATTTCAAGAAATCGCTTTTCTAGCTTAGCAGGGAGACTGAACACAAATTAAATTCACTCAGGGAAATGCTGGGAAAGTGTACAAAACCCCGTCTCTCTCTCTAACATTCACTTCCCAAATGGGCCACCCCTTATAGCTCAGAGGCGGGGGGTACATGAGTCTAAGGTCACACTTACTGTTACACTATTTATACCCTTGCCAAGCTACCAAATGCATTTCCGTGAGACGAGCACAGACTCCTGGGTTTCCTTTTTTTTACAGGGAGAGGAAGAAGTCTTGTTTAAAATAGAAACCATCCAGGTCAATCGATTGCTTTAAAGATGAGTTATGGACACAGATCTTACAAGAAACAATTATTCACCTCTAGGCGAAGTGGATGCATTTTTCCCTGTAGCTAAATTCCAAAAATGCTGTTCCAGGCGTTCTGTCTTGTCTAATTCTGAACATCTAACCCTGTTACCTGTGAATTTCTTCCTACGATCACACCTGCCCTTCGTAATTTCGCCCAATTTGGCACTTTTTTTATCTTTATTAGCAAGCTGTACTAGAACTCATTTTTTATTCGTTTTTGGGGCATACAAAGATTTATTTAGGACTAATTGTTTTTTTTTTTAGGATTCTGGGGGTTTTTTTTGAATTTTTTAAATGTTTATTTTTGAGAGAGACAGAGCACAAGTGGGGGAGGGGCGGAGAGAGAGGGGACACAGAATCCGAAGCAGGCTCCACACTCTGAGCCATCAGCACAGAGCCCGATGCGGGACTCGAACTCATGAACTGTGAGATCATCACCTGAGCCGAAGTTGGATGCTTAACTGACTGAGCATCCAGGTGTCCCAGGATTCTGCTTTGTTTTTCTTATAAATCAATAAGGAAGTCATGTAGGAAACTACTTGTCTGACTGGAGTCCACATGAATTTATTCACTTATTATCCATGCAGTAAATAAGGTCGAGGCTTTTTTTATGGTCTCCACACTGACCTGGCCAATAAGGTTACAGAGATAAATTAGAAAAACCCAATTCCTGCCCTTAGGAAACTTAGCAGTGAAGGAAAACAAGAGACGGTGTGATCATTACAGCTGTTAGGAGTGCCGTGCGGAGGAAGCAGAGGTCCTCTAAGCCCACGCCGGAAGGCAAGCCAGGTGCCTTCCTTACAAGAGGGCACTCCCACTTGGAAACCCGGGTCCCTTGCTGCTAGAACCAACAGTTTCATGCGACGTGTTAAAAATGCGTTTACGTATTTTACTCACCCTGCTTATTTTGCCTGGCTAGTCCTTTTAACCTCCGGTGTTAAACATACAGAAGGAATGCTAAAGACTTTTCAAAGAAAACGCAAGTTTCATCTGTGTACCCTGATGCCACGCATCATGCTAGGCACGATCGATGAACATCCTGAAAACGGTAAGCTGTATGCACCTGCCGGGAGGAAGGAGACGTCAGCTAGGAAACACAGAGAAAGAAGTGTGTGTGCATGTGTGTGTGTGTGTGTGTGTGTGTGTGTTCTACAGCGAGTTGTTACTTCCTTTTATTTTTTACAAATCAAATGCAGGTGGGAGCTTCTTCTGGAGGAAGTAATAGAGAGTGGTTTGCATGAAAAAGTAATTAAAATAATCAAACAAATACACGAAGCAGTGCAAAATCCATCAGGTGTAGGGGGACCTCGGTGGCTCAGTCCGGGAGGCATCCGACTCTTGGTTTCGGCTCAGTTCATGATCTCATGGTTTGTGAGTTCGAGCCCCTCGTCGGGCTCTGTGCTGACGGTGTGGAGCCTGCTTGGGATTCTCTCTCCCTCTCTCCCTGCCTCTCCCCTATTCTGTCTCTCTTTCTCTCTCTCTCTCTTTCTCTCTGTCTCTCACAATAAATAAACTTAATAAAATAAAACAAAATGAAATATATTAGGGGTATGCAAAAAGGGTAGTGATTCTTGAGAGAAGGAAAACTAAAGAGACAAGCCTTGAAATCACCCCTGGGCACTGCCTAGGACCTGGATGGGGAGCTCAGGAAAGTCCGTGAGACTGCCTCAGCTAAGGAGACAGAACATAGAGTCCCAGGTGGGGGTGGGGGGGGGTGTGACAGAGAACCAGAGAGACCCCTGGAGATGTGTGGGAAGGTCCCTTCAGGGGCTCAGCAGAAAACTGAGCTGCACGTACATGCAGGAACAGGTTGAGGTCAAGGATAAACACGCCTCCCCACCCCACCACCGCTGTGCTGACAGCTCAGAGCCTGGAACCTGCTTTGGATTCTGTGTCTCCCTCTCTCTCCCTCTGCCCCTTCGACACTCAAGCTTTGTCTCTCTCTGTCTCTCAAAAATAAATAAACATTAAATTTTTTTTTTTAATTAGCGGTCACGCAAAGAAGCAGGCATGTATGACACACAGTGTCGCGCGTCAATTATCCAAGTGGACTTGGAACGGACTGAGGCGTGAGGCTCAGACAAGAAAGGCATTAACAATTATTCCGAGTGTCCAAAACTCTAGGCGAAAGGCTGAGGACGTGACATGGCAGGGAGAGAAAAAGGAACGAGGACTCACAAATTATATCAGTGGCAGTAGCTACCATGAGTGGACGAAACGAACGTGTCCCCGGAGTGAATGGCAGATTTGACATTGCAGAAGAGACTCCCTGATACCCAAGTTGCACTGATGCCCACATTGGCCAAAGTCAACCCCAGAGAAGCGGGGCGGGGGGCGGGGGGAAGGCACCTGCAAACACGGACACAACAGCAAAACCAGAACAAAGGTTCATCATATGTACTAGGTGTAGCCCCATGAAGGTTGAAGCGGGGTTCCCAAAACTCAGGGCCAGGAGCAAAAATATCTTCATAAATAACGTACTGAGGGTATAAGCTCACAAACCCAATAGGCTCGTAAGACCCACGCACTGGCAGCATGACTAACACAGCACAAAAGAGTATCATAATCCAGTTGCCCACAATTAGTGACACAGAGAAATATCTTAAAAAGAGCCGGCATAGGGGCGCCTGGGTGGCGCAGTCGGTTGGGCGTCCGACTTCAGCCAGGTCACGATCTCGCGGTCCGTGAGTTCGAGCCCCGCGTCGGGCTCTGGGCTGATGGCTCGGAGCCTGGAGCCTGTTTCCGATTCTGTGTCTCCCTCTCTCTCTGCCCCTCCCCCGTTCATGCTCTGTCTCTCTCTGTCCCAAAAAATAAATAAACGTTGAAAAAAAAGATAAAAAAAAAAAAAAAAGAGCCGGCATAAAAAGAAACGTTACATAGAAGCGAGACCTCTAAGAATTCCAACATAACCCTTGTGAACAAAACTGCGCAAGAGAAGGCAATGGGGTCCCCTTTGTCAAGTTACAATTTTATATCCCGAAATGTGTTTTCTTTTTTAACTGAAGAGGAAATGAAGACATTTGCAGATGGACAAAAGCTTGGAGGGATTCATCAGTAGACTTCATTGCAAAAGATGACAGAGGAAATCCCTATCACAGAAGAGAATCTGACTCTGGAAGGAAACAATGGAATTTAATCAAGCAATAGAACTCAGCATAAGGATCACAACTGGCATGTGTTTGAGTCTTGCTTTATTGTGGAGATCACTTAAAAAGGAGAACTGACGGTAATTCACACAACAAATCCTTATGAAGCACCGATTAGTCCCTGGGCGCGTAACCCGGATCTTGGGAACACCACGGTACAGCTGCTGGGAAAAAAATAGCTTCCGAGAGGGTTGCATACAAGCTGCGTGCTAGAATATAAAATAATATACGATTCATGTTCTTCACAGCTGCTTGTGTTACTGGAAAGACCAACGTAAGCAGTCAAGGAACACACACTGAGTCACAACAAGCACCCGTGTACGATGGCCACGCACATCAGCCAACGCCGTACGCAGTGACTTCCGAATCCTCGGAGAGGCATGAATTAGTGTGTAACGAAGGCCTTACCAAGGGCTTTTGGAACAGTTCTTGGCTTAAGGAAACGCTTTATTTAGACTGATTTCTCTTGGCATTGGCCAAAAGATCGCCAGTCGCTGAAAATTGCAAAGTTACTTTGATTGACTTGCAAAAATTCTATGTAGGTATTGACAGAACGGATGTGTTGTTCAATCAGTGTTTTCCGGATCTGTTACTCTTTTCTCAACCAGTCTGTCAGACAAGTTACTTGTCTTGAGAGCCCCACACCCAACTGTCAAAGTGAAGGCATGTGGGCAGTCTTGATGGGAGGGTCCTCAACAGGAAGGCTCAGGGAATGACGCAGAGGCTGCGGGGTCAGGGAGATCTGTGTGTCATTTACTGCCCCATCACTTACTAGTTTTATGACTAGATTAATTCCCTAAGCTGCTGTACCAAAGTTTGAAACACCAGGGGACTTTATTTATTTTTTTAAATGTTTATTTATTCTCAGAGAGAGCGCAAGGGAGGGGTAGAGAGAGAGGAAGAGAGAGAATCCCAAGAAGGCTCCATGCTGTCAGCGCAGAGCCTGATGCAGGGGTTCAGACTCATGGACCGTGAGATCATGACCTGGGCTGATATCAAGATTTAGACGCTCAACTGAATGAACCACCAAGGTGTCCCCCAAATGCCAGAGGACTTCAGACAACAAAAGTGTGTTCTCTCACAGATCGAGAGGCTGGAAGTCTGCAAGCAGATCCATGTTCCTTCCGAAGGCTCCGGGGGAAGGTCCTGCCCTGCCTCTTTGGTTTCGGGGGGCCCTGGGAATTCCTTGGCTTGTGACTGCATTACTACTGTCTCTGCCTTTGTCATCATGGGGCCATCTTCCCTCAGTGGGTCTCCACATTGTCGTCTATCTGTGCATCTCTGACCCGTGTCCAAATTCCCTCTTCTTTTTTTTAAGGTAATTTATTTATTTTGAGAGAGAGAAAGAGAGAGCAGAGGAGGAAGGGAGAGACAGGGAGAGAGACAGAGAATCCCTAGCAGGATCCATGCTCTCAGCACAGAACCCAACGCGGTGCTCGAACTCACAAACTGTGAGATCATGTCCTGAGCCAAAAGCAAGAGTTGGACGCTTAACCGACTAAGCCACCCAGGTGCCCCCAAATTCCCTCTTCTTATAAGGACACTAGTCATATTAGATTAAGTCCTACCTTCATTACCTCATCTGAACCCAGTTACACCTGCAAAGACCCTTTCCAAAGAAGGTGACATTCATAGGTACTAAGGGTTAGGACTTCGATGGATCTTTACAACCCATAAGAACGACCGCGAGCATGGTCCTGACTTCTCTCGGCCTCGGGTCCCACATCGGTGAAATAGAAGCAATATCAGCAATGATTACTGGGTTATTCTAAGACCCAAATGAGAGCAGTGGGGTGTAAGCCGTGTGGTTCTGAAATGATGGTGCTCGGTAGCAGAAGGGATTGGGTGACACGAGAACACTTGTTCCCCGTTCGGGGTTTCCAGGAGGAAGAAGGTGGTGGGGAAGGTGTCGGGCGGCAGGAGGTGGTTGGGGGTGAGTCAGAAAAAAGCATTTCACTTTTGAAGGCTCTACTGAACATAGTGAAACAGGAATTTAAAAAGGGGAAAGTCTTCTCCTAATTTGGGAGATCATGGCATTTCAGGTCTTTGAAGAAATTGAAGATCGGCTAAGTTGGAGCAGAAAAGGAGAGAATGTTGTTTGAAAATAGTCTGCACCAGGGTGCCTGGGTGGCTCGGTCAGTTGAGAGTCCGACTCTTGATTTTGGCTCAGGTCATGATCCCAGGGTCATGGGATCGAGCCCCGTGTCGGGCTCCATGCTGAGCATGGAACTTGCTTAAGATTCTCTGTCTCTGTCTCTGTCTCTCGCTTTCTACCTCTGCACCCTCCCCTGCTTGTGCCCTCTCCCTCTCTGAAACAAAAGAAAATTAAAAAAAGGAAACAGTCTGAATTGTGCTTTATTACTAAGTGATCCCAGTGTAAACAGGGAAAATCTTACCTATTCATAGGGTCACAACACTCAGCAGATACAACTAAAACCTGTTAATTTGTCTAAACGGGCTGTTTTTTCTGAATCAGATTCCAAACTCTCACTTTATTCTCAGATATATCTCCAGGTCCCCACTCACTTGGTTTTTGCTCAGGGGGAGACCCCTTGGCTTAGCACCAAGTGGGAGCACTCGCTTCTCCTTCAGGATCTTCTCGGAGCTCACCCGATTCAAGACCTCCATGCAACGAGATCTCCGTGTGTTCTCACGTCAGACATCCGAATGGCCCCCGTGGGTGATTCCCCAGGAGGGATGAAGGAGATTGCCCATCCCAACAAAGCATTGCCCACCCGTGCTTTGTTCTAACTCTCCATTTCCAGATGCAAATTTGCCAACAACCCACAGACGTACCCTGCATGAGTAAATGCCCATGCCCCCCATGAACAATGCAAGACCCAATTACTCTAATACCTTCAGTCCCAAGATGACCATCTGTGTGCCTGTTAGAATTCCACGCTCTTCTGCTAACAGCTTGCAAAACTCTAAAACCAGGGCCTGCCACGTATAGAGGAATGTTTGCAGAGAACGTGGAGAGAAGACAGAAATGTGCAACGCCAGCGACATGTCAATAGCCTAGCTTGACTGTCATGTGTAGACTTTACTCGCTGAAAGCCACCGTCCAAGCGGCTCACGTTCAAAGGGAAACAATCCTCTCCTTCTGACACTAGAAAATCGACCCAGATTGCGGGCTGGGGCCAGGTAGTCCTAAGTGACTGAGCACTGTTGTAAGTTGCAGACTTTTGGCAAGGCGTGTGGATCTTTGGGGCTCATTTGCACAAGTAGCTTACACGGCTTTCTCTCTTGAGCCTTTCTTCCGTGCCGAGGTATCTCTGGGCATTAGAGTGTGTCGCTGAGGTTTAACGCCACCGACCGTGGTCGATCCCATTTCCAGAACGCCTCGTACACTTGTGTGTGACGGAAGATGCAGGGGGTGTGGAACCAGGGCTTACTTTAGATCCTTTGAATGTCCTTTTTGGAGACCGCCCCTTATTTGGGCAGCGGAAAGGCAGCTAGGAACCAGGCGTTTTCCCTGAGCTACATGAATCTGTCTTTTCTCCTGAGGTCTTGTCGTGAGCCTAGTAACCGAGCACAGACTCACAGCTCCAGAGATTAGCTTCCAGGTATCTCTTTCATATCTCAGAGACTGATGTGCCTGGCAGTCATGTCCCAGGCTTCGAGACCGACATGAATCCTGCTGTCCCTTCTACCTGGGGACCCAATCTTCCCTCCTAGAGCACCGATTAGTCTATCTGTCTTATTGGGACTTGAGCGATTAAAATTCACATCCCTCACAGCTGTTTCCCACTGTCAGCAGCCAACGAAGGGGTGCGGGAGGCAGAGATTAAAAACCAGCACGTGACTTGACTCGAATTTAGGCCGTATCTGTCACCTGTCTTCCAAGGCTATCGATACACCCACCTGCTCCCCGAGATCTAGCTCACCACCTGCCCTCCACAGAGCAGCCCAGCGATCTACTTAAAACATCCAGGTATTATCCCTCCCTGCATCACGTCCTCTGCAGATTCCCCGCCTTCTGCTTACGCTAACATTCAAACACCTCAGTGCGACCGACCAGGCCTCCCGGTGTGGCCCTACTCTTGTCCCCCCTCCCATCATCCTCGTCTTCACTGCCTCCCCGCCGCCCCCAGCCACACTGACTCCTCCACAGGCATCCCCGAGCCACTTTAGACGAGTGACCAGAATAAAAGCCTCTAAGATGAAAACCCGGCTCCCTGTTAGCACAAAAGTCCTTTTGGGCACAGACACATTTTGCCTATTTCTTTTCTTCCACTGCATTTCTTCCACCGGCACAGTGATGGGTCATAGCTTGAACAGGTGCAGATTTCTAAGTTCCGAACGCAAGTGGAAAACCCCCTGGAGAAAACGGCTCTTGAAAATCTCTTGAAATGCCTCTAAAGTACGCAGTTCACGGTTTTTGTTATATATGTAAGTGTTCTCCGTCATAATTATTGCCCACAGAGGACGAAAGTCCCCAAGACACAACAAAGAAAGAAATAAAACAAGACTATGAGCAGATACTGGAACATCCAAACCACTCCTTTTTTAAAGATAAATGTCAAATCCTGAGTTGTCAACGAGACATGGTAGAGTGCCCCCCAGGATTCCAGCCTGTCTCAAGGTTTACCCCTTTCTGTTTCATACTCAGCCTCTATCACCTGAGCACGTGTTAATAGATTTCCTTTGGGGAGGATTAAGTGAGATCGCAGGGTAAGACCTCACCCGTGGATTAGGTATTAATCCCAGCAAGTAAGTACCCTTGCTTTGTAGACGTATCATTCTTCGTAGAAGATGCCCAACGTGTGTGAAGCAGGAAGCGTTGACCGAAAGTCACGATTTCTAAAATAAGGCAACGGACCAAAGTGCAAATTCGCAAAGAAATATCTGGAGACTTGTTCAATAATTCTTAAAGCCTCTCAACCATTTCAAGAGCATAAAAGAGGCAGAAGGGAAGAGACGGGGAGTGGGCAGCGGGGGTTGAAGGATTTCTGGGCTGAGCAAGGAAACGTGGTCCCAAGACGGCACAGGCACAGACGAGTTTCGTTTGGATGACACTCTGACAGGAAGTTCCTCAGCAAGAGACGGTCCAGAGGCCACTTCTGCCCTTCGGAGCTCTCTGATCCAGAGACTCCCACCTCACCTGACCCAGAAGCTTCTTCTCCAGGGGACTGCCTTGCTCTCTTCTTCTGGGTGGTGTGTGGGGAGGCAAACAGAAGAGTGCTAATCTCCACAGATGCTCAACAAGACATTGACACAATTCAACATACAAAACGTGGGAAAGGGGTGCCTGAGTGGCTTAGTTAGTTGGGCGTCCAACTTCGGCTTAGGTCGTGATCTCACAGTTCATGGGTTCGAGCTCTGCATCGGGTTCTGTGCAGGTCATGCAGAGCCTGCTTGGGGTTCTCTCTCTCTCTCTCTCTGCCTCAAAATAAATAAGTAAAAGTTTTTAAAAATTAAAAAAAAATAAAATGTGGGGCACACAAAAATGGTGGCTCTATACCTCAGCATGAAAGCCACTAATTTGCAGAATGAGGGAATCCAAGAAGGTTTTCCACTGAGATCAGGAAGAAGACAAGAATGTCCACCATTTCCCTTGTATTTAACAATGTTCCTGAGACACTAGTCAAGGCAGTGAGACTAACGGAAATGGTCAAGGGCATAAATATAGGGAAGAAAATATTACAAATATCTCCTTTTGCAGAGGACCTAATCATATACCTAGTGAGTCAGTGATGAATTAACTCAAATTCTAGAAGGACCCAGCAAGAGAGCAACAAGAAATTAATGCAAAAATCAATAACACTTATATAAACATATAATAACTAGGTAGGAGATAGATGAATCCATGAATCTCGATTATAATAGTAACAAGGTAGAGACATATTTAAGGATAAACACAAGCAGAAATGTTCAAAGTCAAAATACAGAAAACTATAAAACACCCCTAAAGGCAAAGCCACTTGAACAGATATGTTCTCTCTCGTTCTGGATAAGATGCCATGACATCCGCAGTATTTTAATTCTCTAGTCTAATGTGATCCCAGTAACAATATTTATGAATTTTTCTTGCAGTGACAAACTGACCCTGAATTTTATGTAGAAAATCAACACACAAGAATAGTCAGGGAAATACTATAAGACTGAAGAGGGGATTAGACATATCAGGTGGTTTTCTTGTGGTGGTTTTGTCTGTCTGTCTGTTTGTTTGTTTTAAAAGGAGCCGTCATGGGGCGTCTGGGTGGCTCAGTCAGTTAAGTGTCGGACTTCAGCTCAGGTCATGATCTCACGGTTCGTGAGCTCGAGCCCCACGTGGGGCTCTGTGCTGACAGCTCAGAGCCTGGAGCCTGCTTCGGATTCTGTCTCTTGCTCTCTCTGCCCCTCCCCTGCTTGTGCTCTGTCTCTCTGTCTCTAAAATAAATAAACATTAAAAAAAAAAAAGGAGCCGTGAGAGCTGGTGCATGAACAGTGAGATCAATGAATGGAATCAGAAGCCCAGAACACACTTAATGTGTATCGTTACCTGGTACACGGTTCACATCATATGTCAAAACATGGGGGCAAAGTGTGTCTTTATAATAAATGGTGTTGTAGTAAGTGAATAGTTACTTGAAGGAAGAGCTATACTTAGATCCATTCCTCACATCACACCCAAGAAAAGCTTCCATATGGCTCCCAACTAAATGATCAATCAATCAACCAATCAATCAACAGAAATAAAATGGAATTCCCAGTGGATCCCAATATCATCCGAGTCTAGGGAAAACGTTTCCAACTATGACGGGGGCTCATGGTGGGACCCACAGAGAAAGCAGCATTCAGGACCAAGACCAGCTCCCCATCGCCCGCCCAACCCCCTTCCCCTGACCCTCCAGATACACCTGCTGCGTGCCCAAGACCCTACTGTCTCCCGAGAGAGCTAAAATAAAAGCTAGATTTCAAGGAGTGCAATTATTCTCAAATGCCAGGTGAGGCACAAAACCTTCACCAGCTTATTTGCAGCTAAGCAAGAAGCAGCATTACCAGCAGCTCCGGTGCAGACAAATCACGTTTCTGCTTCTGTAAGTCAGCAGAAAGGTCTGCTGCCTGGAATAGTGAATTAGTTGCTGTGTGTTCCTCCAGAGACCCAGAGCAGAAAGGAGCCATTTGCTGCTGGTCTGCACATTTTCTTCCTTCTCTAATTAAAATGGAATCCCTATTTACGATTTTTAAAAAGGCAATACAGTGATAGGGGAAAAACACAATGTTTCCCCCATTATAAGTAAATTTATTATTCGTTTTAAAAATGCTTTTTTCTCGTCTAAATTGTAATAGTAAGATCGTAGTCATTTATGAACAGAGGTGATTAAAACCAGCTTCCCTTTTCTGAACCCAAAGATTGGTAAGAATATAAGGGAGAGAAGAAGGGCACCTGGGTGGCTCAGTTGGTTGAGTGTCTGACTCTTGGTTTCGGTTCAGGTCCTGATCTCACAGTTGCGTGAGTTCAAGCCCCGCATCGGGCTCTGCACTGACAGCGGGCAGCCTGCTCGACGTCCTCCCTCTCTCTCTGCCTCTCCCCCGCTCACACTCTCTCTGGCTCGCTCAAAATAAATAAATAAACTGAAAAAAATGTAAAAAAAAAAAAAAGCTCTACTGTTTTAAAACAAAGACTATAAGAACAAATAAAATATAAAAAGAGAAAAATAGTGTGTGTGTGTGTGTGTGTGTGTGTGTGTGTTTTCTGGGGCAGAGGCCAAATCTGTAGGTGCACTGAGTCTACGTTTGCAAAACCAACCGTGGGTGGCCAGGCTCGGTGTGAACACCGAGAATGGAATTTCTGGCTAGTGGCCCTGCTCTAGTCACAGGCTAGAGTTCTGGGCAGGTAACAGGTGCACACTGTCCAGGTAACAGGTGCACACTGTCCAGGTAACAGGTGTAGACTCTCTCTCTGTCTCTCCCTGACTCACACTCGCTCTCTGTCTCTCTCAAAATAAACAATAAACTTTTAAGAAATTATCTGGTTTTCATTTTTTTCTCCTACCCCTAGACCTTCTGATCACACCCAACTCGCTAAATGTCCTATGACCAAGAAAACAGGCAGATTTCTTTTTCTCTCCACAAGAGCCTTGTGTTCCTTAACATGGTCGTCTCTGTTAAATGGAAGACAGAGAGGAAAAGAGGGAGGCTCCTCTAAGAAATAATCGTATGTGCCCGTTTTGTCTCTGGTTACCTGTATTTGGTAGTAAAGAGTCAGCGGGATCCACACCGTCCTTCCGTGAAATGTTAATACCGCCGCTGAACACAGTATCATGAAATTACCCTTCCATTAAGACAAAGAGGTGGCCCTGGAGTGTTTCTTTCTCTCGTCTCGTTTCCTATGAAAAGTGCTCTGAAAACCCTGGCTGGGTTTTCTAGGCCACGGTGGCTACAGTTCGTATCTGTGCGTTTCACAAATGTTCACGGCTGCTGGAATCATCACGCTGGGGGCGTGCGGGGATTCCAGACGCTGCCTGCCTTTTTCTGGGATTGCTACGCCAATAGCTTGTCCCGAGAGTCTTTCCCAGGTGAGTCCGTGTTGTTTAAAAGGGACAGAAACGTGGGCATTGGCACCAACTGCCAGGAACACGGGATTTAAGAGACATTCATTCCTAGGTGTTGATCTGTAGGGCAGAAAGTGGCTGGGGTGGGGAAGAGGGTGGTTTTGTTGAATTCTATTAAAATTCGTCTATATGCTGTGCTTTTGTGGATTATCAGTGTTAGATTATCTGCTGCCTTTAACCTGAAATTGCCCTCTGGTCACACGTACCGGTGTGGTGATCTCCTGGAAGCTGATCTGTGCCCCTCTGCTGTGCTGGCTGTTTCTACGCCGTGTCCCCGGCACCTAGGCAGCCCCCCTCCGCCCGCGTGGTCCCCTCCTAGCACTTCTCGAGTAGTCACCGTTGCTCAGCCCCTCGCGCTACAAGGCCCTCAGGGAACAGGACTTTTGTCTCATTAACACTGACCATTCCGCGATTAGGGCAGTCCCCATCAGTTTGCAAGCCACTGGATATATGTCTGAAATGAGAGAATCAGAAGACAGCCGTTCTGAAGTCTCTGCTGTTTTATCGTACTTATGAGTAATGATTGATTAAATCTGCCTCTCCTGGGCGGACGTGATTCCCCATCCCTTCCCCGGGAGCGCTGGGCCCTCGGAGCTGGGAGATCCGCTGTTCTGACAATGGGCTGCTACTCCAGGGACTGGGGGCTTTCCTCCTCTCTCCTGGACACGGCTGGCTGCTGGATGGGAACTCCTATCCCCGCCCCCACTGTCTGCACAGTTATCACGTCTACACTGGCTACCATGAGCGCTCTAGCCTGGATGCATCTGTCTCCCTCCCAAATTCGTGTGGACATTGTAGCCCTTCAAGTGACCTTGGGAGATGGGGGCTTTGGGGAGCAATTAGATCATGCGGGGGGGGGGAGGGGGGCAGGTGGAGGTCCCGAGAAAGCCCCCTTGCCTCGTGAGGAGACAGCAAGAAAACAACCATCAATGAAGAAGGGGCCCCCACCAGACTGCTGCCGGCACCTTGCCCTTGGACTTTCCGACCTCCAGAAACATAGGCAATAAATTTCTCTTGTTTATTAGCTGCCTGCTTTATGGCACTTTGTGATGATAGCCCAGATGGACTAAGACAACGGGCTTGTGAAAAGTCGTGGGGAAGAGGCCCTCTTTACTGGAGTAATTAATGTCACTTGCTGCAAGTGGTAAATTCTGGAGTCTTCGTGGCCCAAAACAGTGAGGTTTTAGCTCTCCTGTAAGTCCGGCGGGCCAGGCAGCTCTCTTCTACATCACGGTCAGGTCACTGCGGCCACAGAGAGAGAATCAGAGAGGAAACCCAGGCCCCCGACCACCTCCTCCCCATCTCAGGGGTACCTGGGATCTGACTGGAGATCAAACCTGACAGCAGGAGATACAGGGCCTGACTCAGTAGAGGGGGAACCTGTAAGGAGGGGGACTACATGGAAAAGTCGGTATTAATCCAGCCTGCACCTGCCATCATGTGGACAGCCCACCCCATACCAGGGGCCATTTGAATTTGGGAGAGCCAGAACTTTTGTGGAAAGTGTTCATCTTTTTTGTCTTTATGTATTTAGGAATTCTGCTGTCTGACTCTTTTTTTTTTTAATTTTTTAAATGTTTGTTTGGTTTTGAGACAGAGAGAGACAGAACACGAGCAGAGGAGGGGCAGAGAGAGAGGGAGAGACACAGAATCCGAAGCAGGCTCCAGGCTCCGAGCTGTCAGCACAGAGCCTGACGCGGGGCTCGAACTCACAAAACGTGAGATCATGACATGAACCGAAGTCAGACGCTTAACCGACTGAGCCATCCAGGCGCCCCTGCTGATGTCTGGTTCTTAGAAAGGCTTTTTTCCCCCCCCAATCTGAGGGTTGAATGCGAATATTCTTGGAGAAAGAACAGACAGAAGCAAAGGAATGACTCACCACACTCCTTGTAACACTGGTGGGAAAGCCAGTGCTCTGACCGTGCAGAGAAGACACCGGTGCTTTGGGCACGACTCTGCTCTCCAGCAAGTCCCGACTCCACCAGAACTGTGGGACAGGGACACCCTTGACTTTGACGTTACGTTCTTTCGTCAAGGATAGAAGTGGTCACAGGAAGTTGGAAAAACCACAGATCTGGGTCCTTTGACAACAGGAAGGTGTACCCACTCTAAATATCGGTGTGTGTGATATAGGATCCCCAAAGTGGTAGTTTCCACTGGGCACAGCACAAGGGGTGAGACGTTTCGGAGGGAGGGCACGAGCTGGTGCAAGGTCACACCATTCGTTGACAGCCCTCTCCTTACAACCATATAATATTTACAAGTCTCAGTGTGCAGAGCCTAAAAGAAGGTTCCTAAGAACGAGCATCAGTGAGGGAGAGTAGATAAGATTTAGTTCACTCGATGCATCGCTACCGTGTCCCTGGTTCTGGGAAGCAGCCTGACATAAAACTGGTTAGAGCTGGCATATTCAATTTGGTAATTATCATTAATATAAATGATTACTAATAAATGAGATTTTTGTAACGTGGTCATGATGTGGGAAACTTTTTTTTTTTTTGGTACGGTGGACAATTAACCACGAAGAGAATAATTCTAGACCTCGTAAGTAAAAATCAAATTAAATAATTGTGTATGCTTAGGGGACTATAAAATGTTCTACTCATTAGTTTTCATAATTAAGAGCAAGAAACAAAAGTGCTCAGGAATGTAATGATAAATAATGGAGTCTTTATTTTGACTCTATATTATGGTAAATTAGAAAGAAAGTTAGGATAAAGGAGACACCTTGGAACATCCAGAAGGGTTTAGGGAACAGCAGTGAGTCTGGGGACGTGGGGGGCTAAGGAGTCTGCACTTTTACTGCAAGAGATCATTGTGAGTTTGCTCCTGCTGCAAAACCGTAGAACAGAACTCTGGTCTTTTTGGTGTTGTCTAGAGCTATGTGTGAAATGGAGTCAGAGAGAAAAGGAAAAGAGAGAGAGAAAGAGAGACAGAGAAGCTTCGGTAACTCTCTTCTGATGACAGACACAACTGGTAAACAGATTCTTGTCTTTTCTTTTCTTTTTTAAATTTTGTTAATGTTTATTTTTGAGAGAGACAGAGAAAGAGAGAGAAAGCATAAGCAGGAGAGGGGCAGAGGGAGGGAGACACAGAATCCAAAGCAGACTCCAGGCTCTGAGCTGTCAGCACAGAGTCCAATGCGGGGCTTGAACTCACAAACCATGAGATCGGGAACTGAGCTGAAGTTGGATGCTTAACCGACTGAGCCACCCAGGTGTCCCAAAAACATGTTCTTTTCACGGACTCACTGAACATTTACCAATATAGACCATCCGCGGGGTCATAGGGAAAATTTCAAGTAATTTCAAAGGATTGAAATTATACGAATTATATTCTCTGAGCAAAATGGCACCGAATTAGAAATCAACAAGATCTAGAAAGGTCTACGAAAAATTCCCCGATACTTGCAAATTGCATACCACAATTCTAAATAATAGCTCAAACCAGAAAGTAGAAAGAATTTTCAGCTGAATAGAAATGAAAAGTGAGATGTTGAAATCCGTTTGACATTGTGAAGATCGTAAATCCGGGAAACGCCTGTTGCGATGATGCCTGTATTAGAAAAGAAGAAAGTCGGGGTGCCTGGGTGGCCAGCGTCCGACTTCGCTCGGGTCATGATCTCACGGTTCGTGGGTTTGAGGCCCACGTCGGGCTCTGTGCTGACAGCTCAGAGCCTGGAGCCTGTTTCAGATTCTGTGTCTCCCTCTCTCTGTGCTCCTCCCCCGCTCATGCTGTGTCTCTCTCTCTCCTTCAAAAATAAAGTAAAAAACATTAAAAAGATTTTTAAAAAAAAGACAAGAAGAAAGTTCGTAAATTAACGAGCTCAGCTTTCGCCTTAAAAAACACACAGATAGGGGCGCCTGGGTGGCGCAGTCGGTTGAGCGTCCGACTTCAGCCAGGTCACGATCTCGCGAGATCACGCGAGATCACGCGAGATCTCGCGAGATCTCGCGTGATCTCGCGTGATCTCGCGTGATCTCGCGTGATCTCGCGTGAGTTCGAGCCCTGCGTCGGGCTCTGGGCTGACGGCTCAGAGCCTGGAGCCTGTTTCCGATTCTGTGTCTCCCTCTCTCTCTGCCCCTCCCCCGTTCATGCTCTGTCTCTCTCTGTCCCAAAAATAAATAAACGTTGGGAAAAAAAAAAGAAACACACAGATAAAAAAAGAGGAGGCGGGATAAAATGGAACCCGAAGCAAGCAGAAGAGAATAAATAACAAAGATCAGAATAGGAAGCCGTAGACTCGTGAAGGAAAAGCAAACAGAGGAAGAAATCAATGAACCAAAAGCTGGCTCTTTGGGAAGATAAAGAAAATGGAAAGTCCTTAGTCGGATGTGGAAGAAACACGAGGGAAGACACACGTTTCCTGTGTGAGCGAGAAGAGCTCTGAGTTCACAGCGGGTTCCACAAAGCAAGGGGATAAGAAGGAAGTGTGACAGAGACCCACAAGCCTATATGTTCAACAACTTAGTTGAAATAAGTTCCTTGAAACACCAACTACCAAAGCACCGTCAGAAACAATCAGAGCCACTAACTCTCCCTTTGTTTTTTTTTTTCTGTTTTTTTTTTTAATTTTTTTTAACATTTATTTATTTTTGAGACAGAGAGAGACAGAGCATGAACAGGGGAGGGGCAGAGAGAGAGAGGGAGACACAGAATCGGAAGCAGGCTCCAGGCTCTGAGCTGTCAGCACAGAGCCCGACACGGGGCTTGAACTCACGGACTGTGAGATCGTGACCTGAGCTGAAGTCGGACGCTTAACCAACCAAGCCACCCAGGTGCCCCTCTCCCTTTGTTTAATGAAGAAACTGGATACATACTGGAGACCTTCCCACAAGTCAAGTCCAGGCTCAGAATTCCAGCGAATTCTATCAAATATTAAAAAAAAAGAAATGATAGCCATTCTATCTGACATCTTCTAGAAGATTGAAGAGATTTCCTTTGCGACTCATGGTACAAGGGAGGCGATATCTTGATACCAAAACCTGCCACACACAGCATAAAAACAAGAGCTATAAACTAAGAGTTTTCAAGAAAATAGATGAAAAGCTCTAACCGAATTTAGCAAATCTAATCCCACAATATGCATACATGATAATTCATCATCATCAACTGATGTTTATTTCAGGAATGCAAAGTTGTCTTAACTTTTGAAGATTAGTCAATGCAATCAATTTATTAATGGACTGGAAAATAAAAGTCTGGCTGTAAAGGACAGAAATCTAATTAGGGTGGCTCACAATACAAAGGCATTCGTCACCGATGTCATGATGTAATGAAATGTCCAGCAGTGGCTATCACAGGGTTCGTGGTGGCTATAAGGTGTTATCAGGAACATAGGCTTCTCCCGTTCTTTCTTTCTAATATAGTCAACTTTCTGTCTTCCCCCTCATGCATGATGCCTCACCGTCCCAAAAGGGTTGCCTGAGAGCCAGCCGTCACACTCACAGACCTCACACCAAGCAGTACAGAATATCAGATGGATGAAAAAGATTTCCTTGTGTATCTTTTTTTTTTTTTTTAATCAGGAAGAGCATTCTTCCCCAGAGCTCATCAGTTCTGACTTCGTATGTGCCATTGCCCAGAAACGAGTCCCATGCGGCCCAAGGCCAATCTCTGGGAGGGCAACAGGATTATAGTAACTGTATTAGACTAGTCATGACTGATCCCCTGGGTTGGAAACGTGGTTAGCCTAACATGGCCAGGTTTGGTCAAGTGGGAGAAGACCAGAATGCCTGCTGGGTGTTGGCCACAGGAGATAATAGTTTTGGGTAATTTTAAACACGGGTAAGTTCCCGACAGGGTGTGGAGAGAGGAAGAAGGGTTGTGTGGGAGAGCTAACTGTCAAAAGGGCTTATTAATGAGCACTAATTAAGGTAAAAAAAAAAAAAAATTACCCGAAGTCACTCTTTGCCCTCAGAGATTAAACAGTGCAGGTGGAAATTAGCTGCTTTCTTAATCTAAGCCTGCATTTCATAGGAGCTCCCTTTCTGGGCATATCTCACCCCAGAAAACTCGAGCTTTTTGTCCACATGAAATGTGATCAACCTTACAGCCACATCCATCCATTAGCACCTGTCTTAGCTTGTCTGGATTGTTCTGACAGAACGGCATAGATCAAGGGGCTTACAAACAACACTGACTTAGTTCTCACGGTTCTGGAGGCTGAAAGCCCAAAGTCAGGTGCCCACAAATTCGGTGTCTGTCTAGACCACTTCCTGGTTCACATGTGCTCTCCTCTCCCTGTGTCCTCACGAGGCAGAGGGGGTGAGGGAGCTCCCTGGGGTCTCCTTTACAAGGGCATTAATCCCCTTCCTGGGTCTGCACCCTCCTCAATGACCCCACCTCCTCAGACCATCCCCTTGGGAAATAGGGCTTCAACATATGAATTTGTGGGGCACAAGCCTTTGGTCGATAGCATCCAAAGAGAGATTTGGGGGAGTGGAATGATAAGACTTTAAAAAAACCTTTTTAATGTTCATTTATTTTTGAGAGTTGGGGGGAGCAGGGAACGGGCGGAGAGAGAGAGAAACACAGAATCCAAAGCAGGCTCCAGGCTCTGAGCTGTCAGCACAGAGCCCCACACGAGGCTCGAACCCACAAACCGTGAGATCACGACCTGAGCCAAAGGTGGACATTTAACCGACTGAGCCACCCATGGATCCCAAGACTTTTTCAAATGAGCTTTGATTTTGCATTGTAGACAGAATGATTTCAAGATTCCCTGAGCAAATAAAAAATGTCCGAGTCACTTTTAGGCAGAAAGAGGACGTTTCCTTTCAAGACACATAAACAACCCAACAGACATGATTTATAACCTCGTTATCACTTCTGTTGAGTTTTCCAGGTTAAATCTGATCATTTCCTGACAAACCATCTCCCCACGGATGGTCATTGAAAGCGATTTGGGGTGGTTTGTTGTGAGTTGCAAAGATGACCACAATTATAAATTTGACAATTCAGCCAAATATACCCTTAGCATAATGTGAAAAATCCATACAGCACGGTGCCACTCACTCTGCAAAAATGTTAGCTGTTTATCACAGAGGTCTCAGACGCGGTGTGGGACTCACGCACGTGAACTTGTTTTGGTCATGGTTATAGCTGAATCTCTGAGAGAGACCGCGGGAAATTATAGGGCACTCATTCAGATGCTTCTGCCTCAGTTGTGATCACTCAGCAATGCTCCATGAGTCTGAGACTGTTCAGGGAACAAAAGATCATGTGGGAGGCACGAGCTGGTGTGAGGGGCACATCCAGCTCTGCACTGACAGCACGGAGCCTGCCTGGGGTCCTCTCTCTCCCTCTGTCTCTCCCTCAAAATGAATGAACAAAAAACGAAAGCAAACAAAATATTAAATACAACAATATGCATTGATTTAGAAAAAAAAAAATGCCTAGAAAGTACAAATTAGAAAAGAAAAGGAAAATCAATAAAGTCCTACCAGCCAGGGGAAAAGATATGTATATGTCAGTGAGTTTTCCCAACGGGTGCCCTCAGTTACTAAACTCAGGGCGTTTGAAACCGACATTTTTGAGAATGATATCACCAATACAGAAAAAATCAGAGGTGGTTTCTCCGTTTCCCCACCGATGATGTGATAACTGCGTATTCAGCAGACCGACTCTGGGCTGGCCACGACCCCTGTCACCCGTAAGCTGACTCTCGCCACCCCCGCCCCCCGAGGCCGTTTTCAACCGTTGGATTCCCGTGGGTCTGCTCTGCCCAGCTTCCTCTTTACAAGACGTGCTGTCATTAGTCACAGGCCAAGGCGGCACCTTATAAATAAGTCCCCCGGATGGAAATCAATAATCCATTAGCACAGTGGGTCGTCCACATCTGGGCAAGCGTTGCTGTTTCCGATGGTCTCAGTGGGACACCTTTGGACCCTGGAAACTGACCACTTCCAGCCGACCACTCGCCCTGACACAGTGACCCTGGCTGGCCCAGTTTGGAGGTAAGGGACAGTGGTTATAAAGCTCAAACAGCCGGAGTTTCCACATTTTTTTTTTTTCAAAGAAACGGTTTCACCAAATCACTTCCTCTCCAAACGGGTAGGCAGGTGGCTGCAATGTCCACCAGCTGAGCTTGACCCGGTGTCGTCACTCTTCCTCCTTTCTGGCAGCTTTCCCACAGAACGACGATGCACCAACATTTATGCCACTCGCTTTCCTGCCTCCGTCTCCTCCGTTGTCTCCAGCAGAGAAAGTTTTAGTCAGAAACGTAAGCACGACCCACCAGAAAACCGCTAAGCAAAATAATGAATGCATTCCTTTTTTTTTCCCCCCCTAAGGGGGAAAAATGTATATCTAAATAGATCACTTGTGGAAAATTATGAGTGAGGACGGATTATGATTTCACATTGCGGGATTGTGCAATTTTCTCCTGCCGGGCCCTGAGCTATCATCATCATCAGAATTCTTCTTGAAAAATGGACATGAAATTTCTAAGTTTCTACGTGGCGCGGGATGAGGCAGACAGCAGCTAATGGAGCAAGTTCACGGGAACTTGGGTGAGCGGAAAATGCTGGGTGATTACGAAAGGAGAGGAGGTGTCCCGCCATCCCGTAACTCCTCCTCTTGCAGAGATATGGAGGGACCTGAGCTGGTGTTTGCAGAAATCATTTCAAAATTAAAAAAAAAAGGGGGGGGGTGCCTGGGCGGCTCAGTTGGTTGAGCGTCCAACTTCAGTTCAGGTCATGATCTCGCGGTTTGTGGGTTCGAGCCCCACATCGGGTTCTGTGCCGACCGCTCGGAGCCCGGAGCCTGCTTCGGATTCCGTGTCTCCCTCTCTCTCTGCCCCCCCACCCCTGCCCTGCTCACCTCTGTCTCTCCCTATCTCTCAAAAATAAATAAACATTATAAAATTTTTTTAAAAACCTGAACACCACGCACTGGCTCTGTCTACACAGCTGTAAACAGCAGGAATGAGCATCTCCCCATCCCCATAAGGTAGGACGTGTTTGAGCAGCTGAAATTTTCCAGGTGGGTGTATGAGCCAACACCACACGACCTTGCGCACAGCCACCCCCATCCGCACCCCTGTCGCAGCGGATCCCCGCAGTGGCCTGGCTGAGCCCTCGCGGCTTCTAGAACCCCCGCATGAACCTGCCTCCCCCAGATCCTCCGGGGCCAGCAAGACTCCCCTGCCTTTGCCCCCTGATCCAAACACCCCCAAGCCACCACGCGGCTTAAGTGAGTCACCCTCTTGTGGTCACGGGACCGATCAGCAAGGGCATTCACACTGAATTTTCTCCTGTTCTGGAGACCACGATGGCATTGACACAGCCCGTTGCACGTGTATTATGGCTGATATTCCCAAATATGCATATTTTGAAAAGTCAGTGAAGGACGTACTTCCACACCCATTGATATAACCCTAACAGTAACATTCTCAACGCAACTGCATTCTTGTTCATGTTTGAAAGTCCCGCTCCTGGATAACTAATTGCAAAGCTGAACTGCGGATCCAACCCTAAGCCGAAAATTATTTGATTGTCTCCTTTTAAGAAACCAGCAGCCTATCGAAATGATTAACCTGATAAACTACAACAAGATTAAGCAAAGAAGTTACTTTTTAGAAATTTTAAATGCGGTTCCCTGTATTTGTCCAAGAAGTAATTCCCATGTAGTCGTTTATTTCCACACTTACAGGATGTTAAATAGTCTTTAAAAATACCTTTTTTTTTTTTCATCCCATGGATATTACTAAATAATAGAAATAAATTTGAATTTGGCACAGAAATTAAATTCTGCATTTATGCTCAGAGGAGGAAAGGACTATTGTACAGAAGCACAGAAACATTGACAAGAGAGAGATTGGGGGGGGGGTGTCTCTTTTTAAGATGGGAAAATTGATACAAGAGTCTTAGATCTAAATATCAGTTCCAGAAGCACACATCTGGCGCATTTCTTCTCTTATGTATCATCTGCCCTGTTTGGTCTTAGGCATTCTTGCAATTCCCCGGCTTGATAAAGCGTTCCTAATCATGAGGCTGGATAGTCCTCCGCTGGCTCCCTAGGTTCTATCACTTCTTGAATGGCAGAGGGCTGCTGTTGAAATTGTAAGAAAGTAAGTGGAAGGGGTTGTTCTGAAATGTTGTATCATAAGCTTCCTGACTTCGATTAACCATGACCTGGAAAACTCTTTAATCTCTGCCGCCCCCTGGCCACGTCGGAAAGAAACAGTCTAGAAATTAGTAGCTTTCTCGGTATGTATAGATGTATATATACCAAAGTGAATTTCATATGGGAACTTCCTATGCAATGAAATTCACTTTGGTACATACATACCAGATGTAAGCGATCTTTGATCTTGGTGGGTGATTTGAGGAGGAATCAAGAGATTCCAAGGGATCAGAGAATACCCTTCCAGGGTCAGGTAAGAATGACATTAACAAAACAATAGGAATCACGGTTTATTTCATTCAGCTACGCTCTGGATCCCGGCACATAGTTGTGTAGGCTGCTCCGTGCCTCCTTAATCTTTTTCTCATGAAAAAACCCCCAATTTTGCCCCCCCCCTCCCCGGGGCAGAGTAAACACTGCACTTCCTGCCTCCCTTGCAACTCTATGTGGTGTTGTGACTCAATTTGGGCCCCTCTGGAAAACAATGCGTGCATCTTCTGGGTCAGAGTTTTAAAAGGAGCAGACACACCCTTCTCCCCCTCAGGCTGAAATTAGAATGTGAGACGCGTCGCCCTGAACTCTTTAAATAATGACAGTATCCAAGGGATGGTCAAGCAGGAAAACAGAGGAGGCCCCGGCATGCACATTCATTAAAGAATGCCTAATGATTCCAGAAACCCAAACAAGTATGGGGTCATCATGCAGTCTACAAAGCTGAGAGCCTGACGATCAGGGAGGGGCACTGCGTTAGCTCTGGAAGTCAGATTTTCCAACCAGGGCTCTCGATAGGGTGGTGACAGGGAGAGATAAGAGTTTTAAAAGCTAACAAAAGCAAATTTCCGGCGAGAGCCGGTATTTCATTTTAAGTGGCAAAGGATTTAATGCTGGAGGTGGTGAGATAATCCATCAGCGCTGAAAAAAGCTTTAAATTCCTGAGTAGCACGTATAGATCTCCGACTCCAACAGTATTACTGGCCATAAAACACGTCCTCTCCTCTCATCCCGCCTCATAAGACCTCTCGCATGGCAGGCAGAATTATGGCGACCCTCTTGCGATCAGGGAATTAATACCTAAGTGTTGGGAGCATTTGGCCAAGGGCCGGATGTGACAAAATAAAAGCAGAGAGAGCCGAAGTTACTTAGTTTTGCTTTTGTCCAAGGACGCAGGGATGGCTTCGAGGTTCCCCCCCCATGAAGCCCTTGCTTGTTCACGGACTTCGATCTCCACACATCTGGTTCCAATCCAGCTGGAGTGGAGTTCATCTGCCTTACTCTGACAGAGGAGAATTAAAAAAATGGGCTCCTTTCTGCAAGCAGGAAGCTGAGAAAAACACCGGCTGCCACGTCGCACTGGTACATACCCTGCATCATCCTGGCAGGTTAGGCTCTTAATTAGACTGTATGTTGGCTCTTGGTTGAGTTATTACTTCTCTCTTTTTAAGGAAGCGAGAGACAGATTTCCAGAACGGTTCAGATGGGCAGATACCCAAGCAGTTGGTCTCAGATGTATATACACGGATGTCTAACGGGAGAAAAATCCCCCGTGTTGCCCCAAACAAAATCCGGGCAGCTGTTCGTGAGGTTAAAATCTGGCCTTGTGCGAAATGGATGAGGCAGTGATGTCGCTGAGATTAATGATAAGATCTGATTATTCACATTGAGCCTTTTGTCGCCTGGTACTTTGTATTTAAGAAGATGCTTCTGCTGGCCTCTCAAAAGATGAAATCGGCCAACCTTTCCTGCCCATGTCTGGCTACAAGGGCCAAGTAAATGGCTAGATTAAATACTGAGCGTGAATACCCAGAACACCGTTCATTTTCCTGAAAAGAGGTTCGAACTTTACATTTGGCCCCTAACACTTGACCCCAAAGTAAAAAGGAGTATTTTCTCAACCAACTATTGTTAATATAATTATATCAGATGTAATTTTATATTATGTAGTTATGTTATTAATGTGTATATGTACTTACACACATATTTTTTGACCATACAAATCCAAATTGGAGACATGGTTAGTTAATGATACTCTTTTTTGAGTATGATTTCAAAATACCGGTACTCAATTCCTACCTTCAATACTTTGTACGGAATCCATTCTCAAATCAATAGCTTTGCTAGGACAAAGACCAACATTCTAGGAGTTCAGATATTTTCTGATTAGAATATGAAAGAGCTAAATTAAAAATGCATCCTAAGAGAACCGCATTCGGGTTCTGAACAGGCATGTGGGATTTGAATAGGCATTGCTCTCAAGAACATCTACAAACAGTCAATAAGTACATGAAAAGATGCTCCATATCATTAGTCACCAGGGAAGCGTAAATCAAAGCCACAATGAGATACCACCTTCCACCCATCAGGACGGTTATAATAAAGGAGGCGGGAGATAAGAAATGTCAGTGAACATATGGGATAATTGGCGGTGGGAATCTAAAAAGGGGCAGCCACTTTGGAAAACGAAATCGGCCGTGCCTCCAACGTACCTTAAACACGCATATTAAACAGTTAGCATATTGTACCTTAAACAGTTAGTACCTTACACAGTTAGCATATTGTCCAGAGATCTCACTCCTAGGTATTTATCCTAGATCATTAGGACTATACGTCCACAGAAACAATGGAGCAAGTGGGTATGGCAGCCTAACTCGTAATTACCAGGAAGCAGAAATGACCAGATGGCCATCAGCTGATGAATAAACAGAAGATTGTATCCCAACAATGGACCCCGTTTGGCCATAAAAATGAATTAGGGATTCATACAACACGGAGGAGACTTGAAAGCATTACGTTAAGTGAAAGATGCCAGTCACAAAAAGCCGTATGCGATACGGCTCCACTTTGATGAAACAAACAGAAAAGGCAAATCCATAGGGACGGAAAGCCAAGTAGAGGTTTCCAGAAGCGGCAGGGAGGACGGGAGAAGCTGCCAATGGGGATGAGGTCTCTTTTTGGGGTGATGGAATGTTCTGGAATTACACAGTTGTGATGGTTGCATGGCCTTATGAATATACTAAAAACATTGAATTATACACTTTAGAAGAGTGGATTTCATAATATGTGTATTTGATTTTTCTTTTAAAAAATTATCATAGCATCCTTTTCTAAAATTTTTTTTAACGTTTATTTTATTTTTGAGAGAGAGAGACAGAGCAGGAGCAGGGGAGAGGCGGAGAGAGGGAGGCACAGAATCCGAAGCAGGGTCCAGACTCCGAGCTGTCAGTACAGAGCCTGACGCGGGGCTCGAACTCGCAAACCTTGAGACGACCTCGAACTCGCAAACCTTGAGATGAAACTCGCAAACCTTGAGACGACCTCGAACTCGCAAACCTTGAGTGACCTGAGCCAAGGCCAGATGCTTAACCACTGAGCCACCCAGACACCCCTATCAGGGTATCCATTATCGGCTCCTTTCCCTTTTCTGTCCCATGCCCCACTCCACCACAGTTTCCTGGGACACTTCCGACATAAACTACTGGTATTTCATTCATTGTCTCAGGGTTGGGTTAAAGTACTGCAAATTAAGACAAAATCCACCTGACAACCAGCGGAAGGAAAAGGAAACAGCAGGGGTCACAACACTCTGACACGCTCCAAAGAAACCCCCTCTAGCAGGTGGCCTCTGGGACCCTCAGTCCGTGTGCCCTCGAATGTGGACACCATTGTCACCACGGTGGCCTCACACGTCTCTTTGGAAAGCGGGGCTTCTTACCTCCTGGTTGCTTTCCTGAACCCTGAAGTTCCTTTACGGTGTTCTATTACAAATGTGAAAGTAAAAGCAACATTCATGGCGACTTTAGGAATTATTATATACAGCGTAACATATTACATATTGGTCTGTAATATAACACATGTAGAATAATATGTAATTATATGTAATATTCAATATGCGATACATGATATATGATATATAATATATTGGAAGACACCACTTCCAATATATATCTATTATATATGTAAATATAACTATTTATATATTCTGTAAATTATTATATAATTATATGCATTATAAAAATGCATACTGATATATAGATTATATATTAGATATATACATTTTATATATATTAGATATAATAGATAGTAGATATATGTAGGAAGTGGAAGGTGGTATCTCATTGTGGTTTTGATTTGTCTTTCCCTGATGACTAATGATATGAGCATCTTTATATAATTATATATTATATAATGCATATTGATTTATAATATATGATATATATTATATTGTGTATTATATTATTATAAATACATTATTATAAATACATATAAATATCACATAGAGATGCCTTGTCTCTCTCCCCTTTCCAGATCTTCCCGGTCCCGAAATTGGTGCTAGACATTTCCAGAAGCCCTGTCAACTTGGGGTTCGGGGCACTTCTTGGCATGAGAGCTTAAACACATCATTCACAATTTGAAATAAAGTATCCACAAAGGAGGGACTTCAAATTTAGACTTACAGTTACCAGATCTCATGCGTTTTAATTTTTCCTCGAGAAACAATCTATTTCACTACGATTTAATTTATGTGACCTAACAAATCCTTATTCACGGGCCATGCTGACAAATTCAGGAGGACTTTATAAATCATTCATCAATGGCCAGTTTGTCCTGAATTCACTCCAACTTTAGGAACAAGCCTGGGAGGTAATTTGGTGCTGCTTCTTGCAAATGATCCATAATTTATAATACCTGTTTTCTTGGGGCACCTGACTTTGGCTCAGGTCATGATCGCACAGTCCGTGAGTTCGAGCCCCACGTCGGGCTCTGGGCTGACAGCTCGGAGCCTGGAGCCTGTTTCGGATTCTGTGTCTCCCTCTCTCTCTGCCCCTCCCCCGCTCATGCTCTGTCTCTCTCTGTCTCAGAAATAAATAAACATTAAAAAATTATAATACCTGTTTTCTTCAGATGTGACAGGTATGTGATTCTGTAAAATGGCAAAGTTTGCTGACCACACTTGTGCACACGCACATTTCCTTAAAAAAAATACCGGGGACTCTCCAAAGGCAGGATGTTGCCAGCAAAAAATTTTTTAAAGGTACTCGAGGGGAAATAAGAGCAGTTTTTAGAGAAAAAAAAAAAAAACAGAACAAAACGTGTGTTAGAATAACAGAAACCTGTGAGCACAATTCCTATTGCCTATTCCAGCACAAAGGTGTGAGTTTAAGTTTTATGATCGCTGGTCGTATATGACCAGAATAACTTCTTGTGTGGTGAAAGCTGAAATTTATTTCAGATGTTCCGACGGGTAAATTGAAAGCCCTGGGAATTTCAGCACCATAAATTTCTGGTGTGGCTTTGGAATAAACGGGGGTATATTGACTTTATCCTTCCTTTCAGACTCGAAAACTTATTTATCTGGCATAGGCGTGGTAAGTAGCAATACTGCGATGTGTTCAATGCTGAGAGAGGCCACATACGTTATCCTACCTGGAACCCTTAACCTCCTTCCTAGCGTGTGAACCGTAGCTTTAAACATATTTTTCTGATTTGTGAACTCCAAAGAAACAACTTACTTAAGCCTCGGAGACCATAACAAGTTCTTCCTTGTTAAAAATGTAACACGAAAACCAGTATCTGTCTTTAGAGGGTAAGATGTGACCTGCTAGGATGTTTTCTCTCCAGAAACACTGTTACCCAGTAATTGGGAACAATACACGGACAGACCGGAAAGGGCTTAAGGGCGCAATTAATCTGAATTCAACGAGGGCACACTCTCAAGGTTCTTTCCCATTCAGAGACGGTTGGATACACTCCCAATTAGTTCTCCAGACCCTGGAAATAATATTCTTTAAAAACGAAACAAAACAAAAACCTAAGAGAGTTACCAGTGCTTAGCAATCAATTTCCAACCTGCTTGCTCGTCTCCAACCAGGATAATGGTTGATATTCAGAAGCTGCTGTGGTCAATAAACTTTTATCTGAAACGGTCAACATTTCCAAGGCACGCACATGCATGGGTTTCCTTCTAATGAAAACAGAGTTCACAGCGTGTATTGATTTCCGAGTGAGAGCTATTACAGAGATCAATGAGTAAATAAGGTAAGGGGACCAGATGGGGACCAGTGGCCTCTGGCGAGGACTGCCTGTGTCTACGGCCCGGTTAAAAGAAAAAGCGAGTCAATTGAATAAATCTGAAAATCTAGTTGGCTTTCTTTAATAAGCGATTCGCGAATCAGCATCCTATCTAGCAAGATGCTGGGAGGAGTTGTACAAAGTGGAAAGTTTTGATGGCAAGGGGGTGGGGGAAAGCAGTCATTAGCAAAAGAAAAGAAAGGATTGTTTTAGGCAAGGTCAACCTTCCCTCGTGGGGAAGGGCAGGGAGTTTATTAGGTGGACTCCCTTATCTTCCTTTGGAGGGAGGGCCCATGGGACACGTGACCTCATTGGTGCTGATCAGAAAATTCCCGAGGACAGATTGAAACTACAATTCTGGGGAAGGAGGCTGGAACTTCAGTTAGATTAAGCCTTAGCCCGGGTTTGGGGACTTGGCCTAAGTGATTCCATTTTGAGTCTGTGGTTTTTTTTTTAACAAGACCGATGTCCAGAAGGTGGCCCCGAGCCTAACAAACACAGGGCTACGTGCCTTAATGGTGCCCTTGGAGCAAGCTCTCTTCAGCTCCCTGCTGACCGTGAGGAATAGAACCCTGCCTGACCTTGCCACCTGCACCAACATTCACCCCCTCCTCATGGGGACCGTCTCCTTGTACGACGTCCTGACATCTGCACACGCAGATTCTATCGCAATCGACAGTTTATTCCCACATCAGGGACGAGACAGGTCCGGACATCCCACTTTGAACATGCCAATACATGCGGTGATATTTTCAATAATTTATGGATAAAAAATATTTTAATTTTTCAATGAAGAAATGGCAACGTAGGGTTTACGACGCCCTGATCCATTGTAAATACATACATTTCCGAAATTCGTTCCTTTAACACGTAAGATACTTCTCTTGTAGATATGCTACGCCCGAGACAGTTATGACACCTGAAACTGTGAATTCGGAGCACTTGGTAGATATTTTTAGCTTGATGATGGCTCATGATTTTAAGGCAGTTGAACATTGTCATTGGCCAGGAGCCTCTAGCCCTTCTTCACTGTGGTTCTGCGTTTATAACATCAAATACGCAGGTAATGAGTGGCTTAGTCTGTGGCCTTCTTGAAGAGTGTCCGTGCAGGGGCGCCTGGGTGGCTCAGTCAGTTAAGCGTCCGCCTTCGGCTCAGGTCAGGATCTCAGAGTTCGTGAGTTCGAGCCCCGCGTCGGGCTCTGTGCTGACAGCTGGGAGCCTGGAGCCTGCTTCCGATTCTGTGTCTCCCTTTCTCTCCACCCCTCCCTCACTTGTGCTCTGTCTCTCTCTGTCTCTCCAAAATATATCAATGTTAAAAAGAAAGAAAGAAAGAAAGAAAGAAAGAAAGAAAGAAAGAGAATGTCTGTGCAAGCAGTCCCTTCTGGTGTTTGCCATTTACCCACACCCCACAAATGGACCTGATGAAAACTGTCTCCATTAGTGGTTAAAAAAACAGGTCTGGAGAAAAAGGAAAATTTCCCAGAGCTATATCCTTTATTATAAAACCTAAAGGTGTTGAATGAAATGATGTCCATTTTTCCAGCTCAGACTTTCAACTCAATGTGTCAACGTAACGCCAGCCGGCTGGATTTAATGCTCGTTTTCAAGCCTGCAACCGTCCCCTTGTCTCCAGGGCCTTGTTTTTAGCAGAAAATATTTGTGCTGGAAATGGACATTCTGCAAGAGGGCGTAATGAGACCTTCGCTCAGTTTCCAATTTTTCAGGCTGTTCCTGGTTAGAATGTAAGAGGAGAAATTTGAGTTGGCGTCATTGGTTGCAAAGTAAGACAGAGCGCAACTTGAAAACTGTAATTAGGGGAATGACTATTGATGAAAAGTTTTGTCAACTAAAGGAGGAGAAGAAGAAGAAGAAGAAAGCATAAAACCGCAGTGATTCTATTTCCGTCCAGGTTTCTGCCTCGTCTGACTACAGAACAGACAGGAAAGTGTAAGAGGCATCTGGGGATCACCTGGCTGTTGAACCAAAGACCCAGAGTGGCAGTGACGGAGACGAGAAAGTAATTTCCCAGGAGAAGCGGGAAAGGGGGAGTGTGAGACGGGGTCATGGTGCCTGTGGTGAACAGTATTGTACTCCCAAGAAAAGAGCCCAAAATGAGATCATTTTTTTTTAATTTTTTTTTTCAACGTTTATTTATTTTTGGGACAGAGAGAGACAGAGCATGAACGGGGGAGGGGCAGAGAGAGAGGGAGACACAGAATCGGAAACAGGCTCCAGGCTCTGAGCCATCAGCCCAGAGACCGACGCGGGGCTCGAACTCACGGACCACGAGATCGTGACCTGGCTGAAGTCGGACGCCCAACCGACTGCACCACCCAGGAGCCCCGAGGAGATCATTTTTAAAGCTTCTTCAAAGCCTCAGTGTAAGCCCCCTGAGCGTATGCCTTAAACTCTCGAACACCAAACGAAGGAAATGCGTCTGGATCCGTGGGCTCGACGTACTCTTTCTTTACACACAACCGCAGGACATTTGACTATCCCTTCAAAACGCGCTTCCTGATTAATTAAAAGTGCCCTGGCCCCGTGCTAATGAGGCACTAGGTGGGCAGGATGCGGAAGGGGGGTCCCTTCGGGAGCTCACGGTCTGGAGGCCGTGTGGTCTCCTGGGCACAGGTGGTTTACAAGCAACAAACCGGAAGACCGAATGACCACACACAGCGCGTGGCAGGGACACCAGAAAAATCAACGACCAGTCTTCAGCGAGCTTGTTCTCCGGGCCATCTGAAAAGGGGACGCACAGGCTGACGTCACAGGCCCAGGGACCGTCACTGCGCCCCACGCTGCTTGCAGCGAGAGCCAATGCACACGGGACGCTTCTCACTCTGCACCCAAAGTGGCCCCCATTCTGCTTACTTTAAGATCGCGAGAACGCAGCATGTTTTCAGGTCCGTGGACTCCCCGTGAAAACCCGGTTATTACGAAGTTTTTCCGTTTGTTCGTTTTTGTGGATTTTTTAAATTAATTAATTTATTTTTGAGAGAGAGAGAGAGAGAGAGAGCGTGCAGGGGAGGGGCAGAGAGAGAGGGGAGAGGGAGAGAATCCCAAGCAGGCTCCAAGCTGTCAGCACAGAGCTGAAGCACGGCTCAATCTCGCAAATCGCGACACCAAGACCTGAGCCGAAATCGAGAGTCTGAAGATCAAGAGAGTGAGCCGCCCAGGCGCCCCCGTGAAAGTTTGATATTTAAAAACACCTACTTTTGGGGCACCTGGGTGGCTCAGTCGGTTAAGCGGCCGATGTCGGCTCAGGTCATGATTTCGCGGTCCGTGAGTTCAAGCCCTGCGTCGGGCTCTGTGCTGACAGCTCAGAGGCTGGAGCCTGCTTTGGAATCTGTGTCTCCCTCTCTCTGACCCTCCCCCGTTCATGCTCTGTCTCTCTCTGTCTCAAAAATAAATAAACGTTAAAAAAATTTTTAAAAAATTAAAAAAAAATAAAAACACCTACTTTTGCTGTAACATACAATCATACAGTCCCTCCGTCGTATCCTTGCTGGACACGTGGTTTTTCTCATCACCTCCTGCCAAGGCTTCCGCTCTTTTCGTCACGCCAGCATCGGCACGGGTGGCTAACTTACCAGGAACGCTTTTAACTCCCCCATCCTCCTTGGCCCGTGGCCCTGGCACACGATCCTATCCACCTGGCTCAGCACCCACAGATGACGGCTGAGCAGGCAAAGCCTGGAGAGCCAGCCGTGTCCCCGGGCCCCGTGCTCTGACAGACACACTCCTGCTGGGCTGCCTGGGGAGGGGAGGCTAGCGCTGACCCCGTCCTGCTGAGCAGGTGCATGTGGGAGCGGCCGGACCAGCGTCGAGAAACTGAGCCCTTATTTCTGCGAACAGGTGCATAACTGAAGGCGAATCGAAA
This sequence comes from Prionailurus viverrinus, assembly GCF_022837055.1. Lineage (NCBI taxonomy): Eukaryota > Metazoa > Chordata > Mammalia > Carnivora > Felidae > Prionailurus > Prionailurus viverrinus. The sequence goes on along the minus strand of NC_062572.1, from coordinate 4,260,639 downwards.
TTTAAGCAGGCGGTGGCAGGCACATTCCAGATTGGAGTTACGTTCACTGACATGATTTCCCAGAGCAGGACTGTTCCCGAATTGCAACTCTGGGGCAGACCTGCAGCCTGGGGTAAACCACGTGCAGATACCGTCCTCCAGGAAAGAGCCCCGAAGTTACGAGCTGCACGGAGCGACAGGGGGCACAGAGGCCCGTCATTGCAGTAGGTATGACGTCGTTCAGTTTTCCAGAATGCGTACCGCTCCTGCCCCGAACCGGAAACGTAAGCGGAGCTGTACTCTATTTCTGTAAATACCTCCAACACCCACGGGAAGCGTGCAGATCCCAGCCCCACAGTCTAACGTCTGCAGCCCCAGCGAGAGGACGTCCCGAGGCCCAGAGGGGTGACAGGACAGACACACGCCAGCTGTGTTCTGGATGGCCTCCAGGCCGGTGATGATCAGTCTTCTGCGCGTGAGGTTTCATTAGCTTCTCCAGGACCCAGCGATGCCCTTGAGTCCTGTTCTCTGGGCAAGCGGATGGCAATCGTGGCGGAAATCAGCGAAAGGTCTGATTTTCCAGCAGAGGGGGAGAAAGGTGACGGGTGGAAAATAAAGATCAGATAATGGCTGTAGGCAATGAGGAGCAAACTCGACCAGGAAAGCATGACTTGTTTAAATCCAGGCAGCGAGGCTGACGTGAAAAGGGGCGACTGGTTTCTAACGCACGGGAGCCCCGTTACTAGACGAGAGCAGGGATCTCGGATCCTTAGTGTCTTTCTCTAGTTGTACTTTGTGATGGAAAGACCCCCAAATCCCGGCGGGTCCGGCAAGCGGGGGAGAGGAGGAAGGAAGGGAGGCACACGTACCTCTCGATGTTTGCTTTTAATCCGGTCAAGAAAAAGTCTGTAATCCTCCAAACTGAAATCATTGAGCATCAGACCTAATCCATCACACCCAAATCCCCACCTCGTTGTAGGAAATGAGTAACTTTTTCACGGAGTGGGTACGCTGATAAGGCAACAACAGTGGAATAACGCATTTTGTTTTAAGTTTACTTAGTTATTTTGAGAGAGGGACAGACAGAGTGCGAGCAGGGGAGGGGCAGAGAGAGAGAGAGAATCCCAAGCAGACTCCACCCTGTCAGCGCAGAGCCCGACGTGGGGCTCGAACCCAGGAAACTGCAAATCGTGACCCGAGCCAAAACCACATGTTGGTCACCTAGCCGACTGCGCCACCCAGGCGCCCCTGGGTGGCCCCTGGGTCAAGGGAATGAGTCATTTGATTTGTGAAGGTGAAACGAACAGTTTACTCCCCGGGGGGCTTACATGTTCAAGCACGTGATCTTACTTCCCGGTGACAGAGAATCTCCAGAGAGGACGAGCCTCTTGATGGGGGTAAATGAGCTCAGCACGCACAGGGGCCACACGCCCAGCAAGCCCAGGCCGAAAATTAATAAGCCCGTGGTGGTTTATTGCCTTGTTTGCTCTGTTCTGTCTCCTCTTCCTTTTCCGTTCTTCGCCACGGCTTGGAGTTTTCTTCATTCTTTTCTTCTCCCTCACAACGTTTTTAAACAGCTGTCTAGAAGGCACTAGAATCTAGAGAATGGGACGTGATGAGAGGAGAGGCCAGAGCTCGCTGTGAACTGAATCATTACCCTCCCACGCGGTTTTCAGGTCGCCTGCACGAGGGGACGTCACTCCAAAGAAAGTGGGGAGAGTTTAAGGCATCAGGATTTTCACTCTCTCCCCAAATGAAAAGAAGAATTAGGGGTGGGGGGAATGCGTTCATTTTATTTCTTTTAGGCCCCAACATGTACGGACGGAGGGAACGGAGGGTGTACGAGACGGACGCGCATTTTGGAAGCTGAATCAAATGCCAGAGGTGGGGCGATCCACGGGAAGAAATCGATACGGTTCAGGAACAAATGACTAAACAGAGAATCCCGGTTCCTGCAGTGCTGGGCTGAGCCAGTGTCTCTGGGCCCGCGAACCTAACGGGAGTATCCCACCGAGGAGAGGGGAGGCGGGCAGGTCAGCCCCTCACCCGGCCCCTAGCGTGGGAGGTGGCTGTGTGTCCCCTGGACCAGAAAAGGCCCGTCTTCTGTTGCTGCTTCTAACCTCGCCCCCTCCGCTCTGTCCGGGGAGGAACAGTGGGCACGCTGCCTCCTTGGCCAGGATCTCCTTGAAACATCCCCAGGCCAGTGCTCCTGCCGCTACGGGTTCCCTTACGGTCCCAGGACCCAACTTGGCGCCCTCCAGAGGGTCACGTTCTCTCCCCTGCTCCCCCAGACTCAGCCCTCTGAGCTGCCAGCAGAGGCCACATTCGCTTCCTCGGTGTGTTGGGTACCTGCCTCCCTGCAGGGGAGACGCGCGTCCGGCTCCGCAAGTGTCCTGGAGAAGCTGCTGTCACCGGACCACGGTTGGTTTTCCGGCTCGCGGTGCCATGGGACTTATGGTGCAGCTTTGCTCCCGGGAGCCCTCCTCTCCGCCTCCTCACCGCCCCACTCTGGCCCATCACCATGTCCAACAAGGGAGCCTCATCTCACTGGTCATCAGTAAGTGATTGTGGAAGGTCCACGCGGTGGCCTTTTGTGAGGCTCACTGAGGATTCTGTTATCTATCCCTTCTTCTAACCGTGCAGTGTGCCATCCTGTTGCCATATTTAACAGAAAATTCCTGTTTCCAAGTCCACATCTCCCAACACACTGGGAATCTCCGAAATCAGAGACAAGGTTGTATTCGTGGCTGTGTCACTGAGTCCTAGCAAAGGGACTATTGGAAGGCAAGTTCTCAGGAGCCACTTGTGAATTAGATGTCTGAGGGCCTTATAATTGAGGAAATAACATGAGCATGATGAGAAAGGGCCTCATCCTGAAGTGTTGGAAAGGCTACGACATACAGTTGTACAGGTTGTGCACTGCTCAAATAAGGCACTATTCACATACATGATCATACAAAAGATGTTTCCTAGTGTTGATGGGGTATAATGTGAACAGTATCCCATGGAAAGAAGCCTTGTATGGGTCAAGGGACGGCAGATAAAATCATCTGTTTCTCTTAATCCCTTTCCCTTCAAGGCTGATCTTGGCCGATCTTCTCAGATAGAATCTCTGGCCAATCTTAGCAACTGAAGGTGTATCAGAGCACAGATGGTTCGAAAATGGTAAAAAGAACCGTAAAACTAAATCATAAAGCCAACTGTGCTTTCACAGCTTGGACTGTATTCAGCAGGATCAATTTCAAAACCATCTCAAGCAGTAAAATATTACTGTCTCATATCAAGATGTGAATAATTTGCACAAAAACTCTAATATGAATGCTGGATCCCCAAAGAGCTGGTAACACACACACACACACACACACACACACACAACGCTGGTCTTGACTCAGTGTTCGAATGCAGCATAATCTGAAAAGAAATCTCTTGACTAGGAATGATGAGACGTCCGGGTATATGCAAAGGAGTGGAATTCTCCGCCTCAGAGCCAGGAAGTGCAGAGAAGCCATTAAAAGGAATGTTCCTACCAACGGTTTGTTTTGATGCTTTCCCCAGTTGATTTAAACTCATAAACTGAATTGTATGTTTCAAAGGAAGAGTCGCGATGGACGCGTTTTTGTCTGTGAAGCTCGCGGTCGGTGGCGGGGCTGCTGACGTCTTTCTGGGAGACGGTTGCCGTGCACGACAGAGCCCTGGGCCAGGCACGGCTGGGCTCATCAAGAGGCAGAACAACGTGAACGAACGGAACGCTGAGCATCTCTCTCTCGGAGTAGAGGGCTCCAGCACGGAACGGAACGGAAGCCGCACACACACACACACACACACACACACACACACACTCTTCAGTGAGAACAAAATACATCTTCTCAGAGGAGTCACCAACTCGTAAATTACACTCACCAACAGGTTAACAATTAGACGTAACAATGCAAACGCGCTGCCATTTGGAGATAGAAACAGAATCCCACAGGCGGATGGGAAGAAAATGGGGAAAAGCATCAAATAAGCACAGAACTCCGACAGAGGCAGGGCTGGAGGGGAATAAGGAGAGCAAAAAAGGGAGAGGGGGTCCCTTTCCTCACTGATTCATGCCTCACATATGGCACCGCTCTGGGCTTGAGGGCGAACCGTGACCCTCAAGAATGGCCAGTGAGCGCACAGAATCTTCTCGAATGCTCGTGGTGGCCTCCATTACTGGCTCAGGGATACACAGGGGTCTGTAGAAACCCCACAGAGGCCAGCGTTGCTGGCTTGGGGGCAAAGGGCCCTCGGAAAAACCGAAAAGTGTTTGCGCGTTTATCAAGAGGCAGCAGGTTAGAGTTATTTGACGACTAGCTTCTTGACCCTTTAATTCCACGTAGCGTTGGGATAATGACATTCTGACTGTTCGAGGTGGGGTCCTGTTGGCCCTTAGGAAGTCCTGAGTAGAGGCTCACCAAGCTTCTTGCTTCCCCAACCAACTCCCCCTGAAATGCTGACCCAACTCATCAGAGATCTGCAAAAGCCGACCTGGGCCAGCCAGCTTGTTAGAACCTAACACTCGAGTTCAGCATCAGGGTCCCGCTAACCTTCCGGACCTGAAGACAGCCCCTCGAAACTATGTCTGATGACTTCCTGGGGACAGCTGTGCCTCAGTCCAGACAGGCGTTCTGGTACCTGAGCTGCAACATTCCGTTCCAGTGCACACCGGAGCGACTGTGTGTGTGTGTGTGTGTGTGTGTGTGTGTGTGTCTGTCCTCCCAAGAGAAACAGAGCCACTTGATGTATTTCGTAAAGTCAGGACCACGTATTTACCTTGGTCACTCTGGCTTTCCAAAGGTGAGAAAATATTGACCAAAATGTCTGCAGAAAGAAGGGAAGGGAGGGTGAAGGGGGGGGAGGGAAAAGAGATGGCAAGAGTGATATTTAGGTTCTAATTGAACAACCTAAGGAACAGGAAGGACCAGAAGCTGTTGGCCTGACAATTAGCATAAATATTTGTTCGACCCACAAGGCAAGATACACCTCGTGTGGATTTGCCACCATATCCCGTCAGGCGCCCGGCAACTAAACCTTTTCCTTTGAAACCTCATTTCAGAGAGTAATTTTGGTTGGATTGTAAATTATGTGGCTCAGCGGGTTTTGATAAACACAATTGTTCTAAACTGATACACCAGAAAAACGATTTCTAAAGACAATTAAAAATGAATTGTTTTCCACGCATTGAGAGGAAGCTCACTGGAGGTCCATCATGGGAATCTGGGTGGGCGATATCTGTAATCTATAACCGCAGCACGGGCGACCCCCTCCTGAGACCCCGATCCTGAAATTTTGGTCCTTTGTGGTCACAAAGAGCAAAATGAAATGAAGGATTCTGGGTCTGCACCAAAACACAACTTTTTTCTGTTGTTTGTTTATTTTATTTATTTATCTCTGAAAATTAAGAATGTCTATGCATGCTTTGTTTTTGAAAGAGGCAATACAGACGTGGAAAAGGGGAGTTACCCTGTGCCTGCTGGGCCCGTGGGGGGTGGGGGGGAGTGGGGATGCCACTGACTCAGAAGAGGCCGGCTGGGAAAGTGGTCCCTTGGGGAGCTCATTCGCCCAAAGTCAGACCCTACTCCGCTCCTGTGCCTGTCTTCCAGGTCGGTCAGCTTTTCTCACAAATCTGTTCATTTTCGATTGCTGCATAAAAAATTGCCATGGACGTGGTGGGATAAAACTCCCATTTTATTATCTCCCTGCTTCCCTGAATCAGAAGCCTAGGGTAGGCAGGCACAACGGGGGCGTTGTCTGCGGTGGGTCTCACGAGACAGAAGTGAATGTGTCGGCAGAGTGGCCCTTCCTTCCTGGAGACACGGCTTCCTGCCTCATCCAGAATCTTGGCGGGATTAATCTTCTTGTGACTTTCAAGTGACCCCTGAATCCTCATTTCAGCAACCACATATCAAACCCTTCTCGTTTCAAATCTCTCTGACTTCCTCTTCCTTGCTCGGCCAGTACAAAGCTCTGCTTTTAAGGGCTCGGTGACTAGTTGCCCCCCGCTTGGAGGACTCAGGATAATCTCCCTATTTTAAGAGCAACTAACCAGGAACCTGTGTGACATCTGCAAAGTCTCTGTTACCTTATAAGGTAGCACATTCCCACATGAGACATGAGGGGCGAAGGACAAAGGGACTGAAATTCTGCCCGCTGCAATGAGGGATTGAAACAGAACTCCTCAGAAGCCCGAGAACAACTCAGAAAAGGTGGCTTCGGTGGTAGAGAGAACATTGCAAGGAAAGAGCGGAGGTGACGGGAGCTGCCATAGCCCACTGGGCTGTCCGCACAATTTCCCTTCCTTTTTCCACTTTGGTAACTGAAATTAAATGTATCTGGTGAGACGGGAAATGTGCCCAGCTAATGGCTTCACTCCCTAGCCTCCATTACAGCCAGGTTTGCAATTGCGGCCGAGAGCTGGCCAAGGGAATATAAGAGGACTCCGTTGGTGGGATTTGAGAAAGGCGCCTGAGACCAGGTGACTCAGCCGAGGGATGGGAAAGCCACAGAGCATGAACAGGGGAGGGGCAGAGAGAGAATTCAAAGCAGGTTCCAGGCTCTGAGCTATCAGCACAGAGCCCAATGCAGAGCTCAAACCATGGACTGCGAGATCCTGACCTGAGACAAAGTTGGGTGTCCAACCACCTGAGCCACCCAGACGCCCCAAGGCACACTCGATTATAAACACACAGATTGTCCCTATTCTTTCCTGACATTTTCACTTCCCACGGAGAGATCTGGAATGCATTTTTACGTTCTGTGATGTTATCGACAATCTTGTTGGCATAAAGGGGTATCTGGTCATTGCTTGAATTTGTCTTTTTTTAAATTACTATTGAATTTGCCTCCTTTGACCCATTGCCAGCTCGGGCTTCAGAGATTTCCTATTCAATGTAACGTGGGGGATTTATAGTTCATGTTTTACATTGCGGGCTGTATTTTAAATCGCTGAGCTCACGTTCCGATTGCATTCTGATCCCCGTCAGCGGTGCCACATGCTGGACTCGATCATCACAACCTGCCTCATCCCGGGTTGTGTGGGGTGGGGGAGGGTGGGGGTCTAACAGTCTAACAGCCCGAACCTCACGGTCTCCCTCAGAAGAATATATGACGCTCCCCCCACCCTTTCTCCTCCGCAACACCCAGTACAGAAAGATGTGTAGTCAGCTCAGAAGACGGAAGACGGAACAAGAAATACGACAATCCTTAGCCACCACGTCCTTGTGGTGTACGGTGGGGAGTCTGCGTGGACATGGCACCCCGGGCGCAGGAAGGAGCTGTTGACCTGGGCCCGGGACACAGCTTCAGTCCTTGCTAGACTCTGACCCAGGCAAATCGCCCTCGGAGCCCTACTTCCCGCAGCTGAAAACAGGGTCATCGCACCTCTGCTGCCTTCTTCCCCACGGCTACAACCGGGTAGTAAAGTCGGAAGGCCACCGTGAGTAATGGAAGCATCTGTCACGGTGCCACCTTCCACTAAGGAGTCATCTCGAGAAATTAAATACCCTTAATGTTCTAGCAAATAAGACACTGCATCTAAAAGGGCTTTGAAGGTATGAGCTGTTCGATATAAATGTACAAGATCGCGCCTGAATCATCACCTCCCCGACGTGGCTCTCCTGTAAGTGTCAAGCTGAGAGACGCCCAACAAATGTGCAAATCTTCAATTTTGTACACGCGATGGGTTTATCTTTAGAGGCAAAATTTCTCCAAAGAGTGAGTGTCTGTGTGATTTCCATCCATCCATCTGTCCACGTGTATTCTATGTATCTCTCATCCATCCTGCCATCTATCATCTGTCTATCTATGTATCTATCTATCTATCTAATGTGCAACTAAACCTCTATCTGGAGACTCAGGAAGTGAAATTTCTGCTGGTGTCAGAGTCCTGTCTCACCCCGGGGTAAATCCTTTTATTTTTTTCACCCTGGGGTGGATAAAAAGGGTAGATGAGGTTCCAGACATTCCCAGGGACCTCTGCATGACCTGGCGTCCCACATGACAAAGACATTTGCATCTTTCTCCCGACGGCCAGCGCACACCCACTGTGACAGAGTAATTCTGCTTGGATCCATAATGTGGCTGTAAAAAGAAACGCCCACTAGAAAGAACTGTCAACATCGGACCTACTTAGGCTGTTAGGTATTCCCCATAACATGGTGTTCCAAGATCAAGTGTTCTGAATGAGCAGAAGTGGAAGAAACCAGTCTCCTAACACCTGATCCTAAAAGCTAGTATGGATTCATTGCTAGTAAATTCTATTCGTCCAGCAAGTACAGAACCTGCCAACATTCAGGGGAAGGAGACATAGACTCTACCTCTCGGAGAAAGACATGCCAAGGAATTGATGGTCACCTTTAATTTACCACACAGAGAGAGTGCTAAAGTTTAGTCTCCATTTACTCCCTCAACCGTGTGTACTTATTCAGTGAACAACCTGAAGAGCTGTGCATGACAGCCTTGACCAGGAGACTTCCCCAAACATGCAAGTTATTTCTCCTGGGCAGATTAAGATCAGGAACTTCTTTCAAGGGGTGCCTGGGTGGCTCAGTCAGTAGAGCATGTGACTATTGATCTTGCGGTTGTGAGTTCGAGCCCCGTGTAGGGTGTAGAGTTTAAAAAAAAGAGAGAGAGAGAGAGATGTGGGGCGCCTGGGTGGCTCAGTCGGTTAAGCATCCAACTTCGGCTCAGGTCATGATCTCATGATTCATGGGTCTGAGCCCCACCTTGGGCTTTGCACTGACAGTGCAGAGCCTGCTTTGGATTCTCCGTCTCCCTCTCTCTCTGCCTTTCTCCCACTCATGCTGTTTCTCTCAAAAAGATAGATAGATAGATAGATAGATAGATAAGATCGATAAGAAATTGCTGCTCAAATGTGTGGCAGTCCATTCCATATACAGTAGGTGGCCATGGCCATCCAGGAAATTGTTTCAGGTGAAGTCATCTGATAAATCTGATGCCCTAATTAAATTCTAGGTACCAGCCACTCGCCTTGCCCAACCTCGTAAGTAATGGCAGTTCAAACGTTAGGGAAACCAGTGATGAAATACCTTCGATGATACCGTGCGACTGAACTTTTCAGGACTTTGCTGGACAGTTCAGCACTGGAAGTCCAGCAGCAGGGGTCAGGCACAGGGTGGACCCGAGCACTTCTCCTGATCAGAAAGGAACCTGGGTCCTGGCTCCCTCATTCCGAATCGCTGGAGAAGACCTTCATCGGACCATCCTGTACACCTTGATTTTCTCTCTTCACCTCGAATGAAAGCAAATGGCCTTGCCGCGGGCGATGCGGGACTAAAATAGCCGAGGGCATTCCAACATTACCACGAACTGGGACCTTTTCTACCGAAGGCGTGGGGTGACAATGAGGGCGGAATCCGCTGACTTGATCGGATGTAGAATTTGTTCATCTGAGCTCCGAATGTATGGATGAAATCTGGCAGGAGGTTATTGCCAAATTGTCCGAAGCTCTAAAGAGAACTTGATCCAAATTGCTCCGAAAGGATGGCCCTTTCAAAGCTCCCTGAAGCCCGAGGCGGCCCCTCCTCGCTCACACAGGGCGCCATCCTGGAAGGACTGGGACAACAGGGTGTGGGAGCCCTGCCCCTGCCCCCCTTCATCACCCGCCCTCGCCTGCGTGATTGGTTAGGGCACAGACACGAGTCTAGGGGGCATTCGCGTGACCAAAGCCGGGTCAGCTGGAGAAGCCCCCTGGATGCTTCCTGTGGGGTGGGAAAGACAGCTTTCACGGTACAGCGTGTGGGGCATGGAGGCCGAGAGTTCAGCAGGATTTCCTCCTGGGGGATGGGGACCACGTGGTAGGACAGAGCTCAGGAAGTTCCTGCTGAGAGAACCACACAGGCGTTGAAGCAGCTCTGGGAACTACCACCAGGACGCGTCCCAGGGCTGCTCTGGGACAGCCCTGTGCGCTTACCAGGACTATTAAGGGCTTCTCTTAAGAAAGGATTGAGAAGGTTTTTTTTTTTTTTTTCTACTGCACTCCCCAAACCTCCTAACTGAATCAAGCCTGCACCAGTAATATGGGCAGGAATCCATGATCGATATTCCATCCCCCGAGAATGCTGGGCTCTAGCCGTCGGGTATTTTTCTCAAATAGGAGAGAAACCGAAAGAAAAGAGAAAGTTAGAGCAGGACAAGAGCTTCGCTTGAAGAAAAGAGGGTGCACCTGTTACGGGCGGGGTCTCGTGGGGCTGGCTCTCAGAGGGGAGACGGGTCCGCAGGGAGCTTCCCCGGAGGTGCCGTGGGGGACGGACCTCTGCAGAAAGCGAGGGAGGGCAGAAGCTTCTGGAAGAGGCAGGAGGCTGCTGTGTGGCAAGGACACAGGCCAGGCGTCCCCAGGAGGGTGAGTGGCCTTGGGACAGCGGCTCTCTCCATCCAGGCACCGTTTCTGCAGGAGGCTCTTGTGGAGCATCCAGGGGAGTCATTCCTGCCATCAGTGAGGGGGTCTGGGTGGTCCCTCTCACAGCCCCACAAGAAAGGACGCACTACCCCACCGGTGGTCAGCTTCCCCGTGTGTCCGCCCCCCCTCCCCATCTGCTTCTTTTCTACCCAGAGACGCCCTCCCCACGCCCACACCCTGCCTGCGTCCTCTTTGCTGGGACACCTGCCCGGTGACGGTGCGTTGAGGCGGGGGACGGGGCACGATTGTCGTAGCAGCACCTCCGCTCCCTCCAGGGTCCCACTGGACACCACGGGCCGCTCAGGTTTTTTGCCTTAAAATCCGAGGATCTAAGACTTTCCTTGGGATTCTTCGATTCACTCATTACCTCAAATACCTCTGTTTCACTTTCTTTTTCTTTGAAAGCTTAAAACTGATTCGCAGTCTTTGGCAAAACCATCCTTGCCTTGACGGCTGCAGGTGCACAGAATCAGACGTCGTGCTGCTCGGCCGCGGGCAGGAGTCAGATTTTAAAGCGCCTCTGTAGTTCCGATCGCAATCTGGTACGTGAAGTCGCAAAGGCAATCTGTTCAAGCAAACGACAGGGAAGGAAACACGGGGAATCGCTGCGTCCTTCTTACCGACTCTCCGTCCTAGGACAGCCTCGCCCTCCCCCAGAGGGAAATCGAGCATTCTGTGCGTATGTGCGTTTTCGTGGGCTTTTTCCCCTGGAACCTTCTCCGTGATGGGAGGAAGGCTCTGTGGTCTTGGCTCGCCCACCCAGGGCCTCCCGGATCATTTGGTCCGACCGCAGCCTCTTTGCAGGGGTGGGGGGTGGAGGGCCGATGGGGGGAAGGTGAAGGTGATGGCCTGGAGGGAGAGAGCGCATGCTCTCCTTAGCTCAGGGAGTCCACCCCCCTCTGCAGAGAGAAGCCCTCCCCCACCTCCTCCCCTGGGGTGAGACTCAGGGAAGGAAGGCAGAGCTGGAAAGGTAATGAACCCAGGGGAATAATTAGCTGCTAATGAGGATGTCAATTCCATCCCCAACATCATACCGAGGAGCCTGGTGGAGAGCAATGCAGACTGACTCCCTCTCCGTCTGAAACAAACACAAGGCGAACGGACACACAGCAATTATCTGCATTTTCTGCAGGCCCGTATGTGTGCGAAAACGCCCTGATGAAGGTCTGGAATAATCCGGACCCATATACTGATAACAGGTGATACAGGAGTTGGACACTAAATAAGGCTGGGACATATACATAGATCTTCACTGTTTATATTAGATTACAGTTGAACGTTAATTCAATATATTTCATATTTTTAGAATTTTTATATTGAAACCCCTTCCATTAAAATTTCCAATTTCAGGGCGGCTGGGTGGCTCAGTCAGCTAAGCTGTCCGGCTTCGGCTCAGGTCACGATCTCGCGGTCCGTGAGTTCAAGCCCCGCGTCGGGCTCTGTGCTGACGGCTAGGAGCCTGGAGCCTGCTTCCGATTCTGTGTCTCCCTCTCTCTCTGCCCCTCCCCTGCTCATGCTCTGTCTCTCTCTCTCTCTCTCTCTCTCTCTCTCTCTCTCAAAAATAAATAAATAAGCTTAAAATAATTAGCAAAACCTGAATCATTGTTTTATCCACGAGGACAGATGATGGGGCCATCAGGCTGGGCGTCTGCACCCGTCTCCCCCAGGGCTATCACCCTACAACTCAGCCAACAAGATACATCAGCCAAGAGAAACCCCTCCTGGAAATGTGGTGCTAAAGTGAATGTGCAAGTCCCGGGACCCAGTTAGTCACCGGGTCAGAGTCACGGGTGCTGTTGGTTGAACGTCCCCAAGCTCTCCCTCTGCCACAGTCTACGGAGGCTCCGTGTATAATTTCGGACCACGACATAAACATGGGGTCCCATAATGCGCTAGCCAGGGGGATGCTTTACTTTTGTGCATGGCCACCCGCTCTGCTCTGTGCTGAGGTCTGTCTTCCGGAAATGAGCTGCAAAGGTCGCTCACCGTGGGGCCCTGACGGCAGTGACTTCCGCAGACGATGGAGGAGGAGGGTTGGGGCTAGGACTTGGGTGGAGGGCAGCCTGGGAGCCAGGGGTCCTGTCCTCAGTCCCCCCTGTGTCGGCAGAGGTTGGCATCACACGGGGAAAGGAGCTCTGTCCTCGGCCTTGACGGACAGGAAGGAGATGTCTGTGGGCGACCCCTTGGAGGTGACTGACCCTGAGGGCGTCCTGAGGACGAACTGGCCACACGGAGCTCAGGACGCGGGAGCTCCCTCCCCGCGAGGCTCAGGGCACAGCGCCTAGTGGAGAGCTAAACATCTCCACGGCCCCCTGGGACCTGTTCCTCCCTGGATGCCCCACGGATCATCAGTTCCCATGGTCTCTGCCAGTCTCAGAGCCGAGAGGAAAAGGCACATGAAGGGGAGCGGGTGGCCAAGGGGAATGCGGACTCAGTTCCCACCACTGACCAGGGCCCCGGCTGGCGCCCCATCCCCCACTCCCGCCGCGTTCCTCTCGGCTTCTACGTCCCCTTTAACACTTAATTTATGGATACAATAACAGAAACCGATCAAGCGAGGCCCTGCGCACAGTGCCATGTTCAACAACAGATGTTTCCAGTGGTGACTGTGTTAGAATAATAACAACAGCCTGGTCATCAGTACTGGGTTGTGGGCTAACAAGACTGATGGTCTCACCAGAGCACGGCTGACGGACGAGCCTAGAGACGGACAAGACTTACACGAAATCCTGCAGGTGGTCCACCGGTCGGGCACGTAGTAAATCCGCAGCTAACATCTGCTTACCATTATTAACAGTACGATTGCCACGTATGACTGCTCCCATGTGATTTCTAGCCCTCTATCACTGCATCTGCACACGGGGCGGCCGTTGGGGCCAGTCTGTGCTTGGCTGCAAAGAACAGCTTCTTTGCTCTGCACACGTGACTCTTAAACTTTTAAATCTCAGGAACCCTTTGCACCCGTAAGAGTTTACCCAGAGACCTAACGTATGTCTGTTTAGGTGGCGTCTCTTCCCATGCCAGGGAATGCAGCCCCATTTAAATCCATCTGGCAAAAAGGCCTTGGCAGGCAGAGCGTTCAGATAAAGACGGGCCTGCCAGCTTGAGAGGCTGTGGCTGGCTTCCGGCTGGAAAGAAAAAGCAAAGCCAAAGTCCTCAGTAGATGCCCCCCAAGAGCCGCGGGCTGGGAGGCAGCAGGCTTGAGTTCCGATTCTGGTTATGTCCTGAGCTGCCGTGTGACCCCAGTGGGTAGCTGCCTCTCTGGTCGTGTGCTCGGCTGTGCCACGCGGAGGTCGGCGGAGAAGCACCTCTGTGTCTCCTGCAGCTGAGATGACTCAGCGGCCAATTCTTCCTCATCTGTTAGAAACGTCTGGTATCCACACTGAGGCACGGGTGTGAAGGAAGAAGGGCCGATTTGTCAGCCCAAGGGCACCAGAAGGAAGCCAAGGGGTGTGGCTTCACAAAGCCCCGGGGGTGGCTCTTGGTTCAACCACTCCTTCCCGGCTGCGTGACCTTGGGCAAGTCATCGCCTGTTCCCCCTGGGACCCCGGGACCCCACTTTCAGCTGGAGCCCCAGCCTGCAGTCCCGCAGAGAGAGGGGTGGCCACAGGAGTCTGCCAGCTGCAAGTCAAGGTCGGGATCTTTCCCGCTCACCAGAGGCCGTGCCCTGCTGGGAAGACTCCCAGGGCTGTGTGGTCTCAGGTCCCCATCAGCGGGAAGGTGTCCCTTCCTTCACTGAGCAAGGCCACGGTGCCTCCTGGAAGGGCTCTGGATAAGCAAAGACGAGGCTCATGTCCTAGCTCCGGTGCCCCCTGGTTCGACGGCAAGAGGCGGGTGGAGATTCTCCGGATGGAGGTGCTGGGTGGGTGCCCACCACTCTGGCTCGCCGTGCCAGGGCTGACGGCTTCAGTCTTCGTTTTGCTTCTGGTTGCGTGTGATCAACAGAACCCATACGCTCTGCCCACCATCAAAGCTGCACGGCGGAGTTTACATTGTGAACGGAGCCCCACACCATCGACGAGGGTCCCTTCCCCTCCCACTGAACGCACAACAAATATGTCTCCAGGAGCCCCGGACCTTGGACCCGAGATGGACAGAATGAGGCAGTAACATCCAAGCTGCCTGACAACTTATTCTTAGCCGCCTGGCTCCTGGTGGTGGGCAAAGGAAGGAAATTCATGCCCAGAAATAGAATAACAGTGTTCTCGGTAGGAATTTTTGCCAAGCATCGCTCAGAGAGAGAGACATCGCCTTAAGCCTCCTTTGGATTTCTCTGTGTCTCCTGCTAAATAAAATTCAGATCAGTCTGAGAGCTTCTTGGAAGCCCATTGCAGCCCAGAGCCGACAAGGACCCTTTCAGGAGAAGTCAGAGCAGAGACTGTTCTGAGCCCACCGCCTCGTCGGCACCTGGGGGGTCCTGACAGCGTCCCCCGTCCCACCCCCACCCGCGACCTCGGGGTGGGGGGCATCTTCCTCTCATTTACCTGCTGTCCCGGGGGCGGGAGGGCCAGACTGACAGCCCCCGGCAAGACGTGCTTACGGAGCTCTTTCAACGGAATGACTTCCCAACACTTAAAAATCAAAACTCTTACCCAAAGGTCTGGACTTCCAGACACATCCGTCTTTAAGTCTGTCTATAGGCGAGCGAAGAAACGGGAAGAAATGTCCGTCCACGTTTTGGTGCGATGAATTTGGACACCCGGCGGGCTGACGTTTGCTCAAAACCCACCGAGCACAGCTCCTCGGTTTCGAGCTGTAAGATTCGGTGACGCCCACACCCACCTCTGTGCCTTCTCTGAAACCAGCAGAGCGGAGTCTGGCCTGGTGTTGTGTGTGCCTAAGACGTGTGCTGCTGTGGCTGTTCACTCTGATGGACCCTGGGGACAGGGACACCCGTGGGACACAGACCCTGCCCTCGACATGCACAAGGACGGACAGTGTGCAGCGTCCCGAATCCGTAATTATCCACGCAGGGACACACGGAGGTGAGGACCCGTGGGGGCACACGACGGCGGGAAGGAGGTGGCCGCACTGAGTCGGGGCCCCCAGAGGACACCGGGATGCCCACAGGTGCAGGGCTTGGGGAGCAGGTGCCAGGCACAGGGAACAGCAGCAGCACAGGGAGAAAACGTGCAGGAACTCAGCCTACCCGGGGACCCGCGTGGGGTCAGGTGTTTTTGGCATACAGGGGGCTGGAAACGTCCCTGTGGATCTGCACCGCCCTGCTCCTCAATTCTTCCATCATGTATTTCCGGTTAAATTCGTCCCGTCTCCAGCCCAGAGGTCGATACACGACCCAGGCAACACCGAGGCTCGTATCCCATTTTTTGGCCACAGAGCCACTGGATCAAGAACGGACACTAGACCCAGTTCCGCTCAAGCTTGGGACTCTTGTTGACAGAGTTAGAGAAGAGAAGCTTCATTTTTCTGGCTTGAATATGAAGGGGCAGAAACCCCTGAGCGGCTGGGAGATGCGTACAGGAGGAGTCCATCTAAGAATACACGCGAGACAGAGGGTATCGGAACCAAGGGGCAGAGAGAAACCAAATCCTGGTCAGTTTCTGGTCCAATCTGGCTCGAAGTCATCCGGGACCCTGTTAGCAACGTGAGCCAACACATTCTCTTCAGGGGTTCCAGCAAGGGAGACCCGGGCTTCTGTGACTTGCAAACACGCAAACAAATTGCCCAAAAATAACTAATGAGAGAATTCGAGTTATTACCGCCAGACCCAACTAGCTACTACACCTGTCCAAGCGCCATCCATCTGAAGGATGGTATTCTTAGCTCAATGATGGCAGTTCGATCCTGTCTCTCGAGAGCATCGATTGATTCTAAGAAATACGTTCCTTCGGCTACACCTTGGAAGACTCAAACTTGACGAAAACTTGGCCACAGAGCCCTCTCGGAGCTGCCGAACGTTAACCCTGGAAATGCAGCGGGTATCTCAAAGCTGACGGTTTTCCCCAGGGGTGCCACAGGGCTCTGTGTGGTTGCCACGGATCACATCCAGCTGAAGACACTCGGCCTGGCGCACCGGCCGACGAAGGGGGTGCAGGGGACCTCACTTAAGGGACCAGCAGCACAGTCATTCATCAAATTAAGACCACAAGTCCACGAGCATGAGCTGACTAGGAAGACAGACGCTCAAAGATGACAATACATAGCCACACCCTGTCACACGATTTTCCGTCCCGTGAAGACTTCCAAAGACACTTGACTAAAATCGCAGAAGGTGTCTTCCTGGGGGTACGGTATTTTTACTGTTTGGAAAAGGGTGTGGCTGGCTGATTTCTCTGATGGGTGAGCGGTAGGCGTGGCCTTTCGCTACCAGCTCGTAAGAACCTCCCCCAGCACCCAGGGGTTAAGCCCCCAGGCCCTGGTGTCAGCCAGTTACACCGGAAGTCCGGGTGTCACACTCCCCAGCCGGGTGACCTTCAGGGAGATATCTAACCCCTCTGTGCCTCCATTACCGTGTCTACACAGCGTGAGTGGTAGTGTTACGTAGGCTGAGGGCTTGCTGTGAGGATTAAACACGTCAGCACTCGGGATGTGCTTTCTTGAAAGAGTACCTGTCCCATGAGGGCCCCGTGAATGTTGGCCACTAATATGCATTAACCACCACGTAAGCGCCTACTCATGGAAGCTGCTTCTGGTGCATCTTGGCGTGTTCTACGGCTCTGTACGTTTCCCTCCACGTTGCGCACGCACAGCAAGGGCTCCTAGAATAACAGCATTCCACATGAACGGAAGAAGACCTCCAACCATTGGAACTAAGGACTCAAGTTCAAGGCGGCACCCAACGTCCATCCCTTTGACCCAAGCCCGCCCACGTCTCTTTGAGGAGCTTCCCTGACAAGACGTTCACTCGCGACAGTCCGACAAACTGGATGGCATCCTTGAAACAGCTTTCTCCGTCTCTGAATCACTGTCTCATTTCTTCATTCACACGTTCAACCAATATTCCTTGGGGACCATATGTGTACCAGACCCTGGGCTGGCACATGGGACACATCATGAGTAAAGGGTCCTTCGGTCAACTACAGGTTCAGCTGTGTAGATATAAAGATACAGATGTCGATGCCATATAGATATAGATACAATATTTGCTGAAATAATGCACCTCCAGCACTGTGTGACCCTTTTATAAACATTATTTTATTTTACCTTCCCCCAGATCCCTCCCTGGAATGGTTTCATACACCATTCTAACCGTTTAATAATAATCCAAGTATCTATGCTCAGAATAAGTGTAGATTTCCTTCATAACACTTCCATCAGAAGATACAGAGGAGAAAAGAATATGACAGAGAGGGAAAAATTGAACATATTTTCAGCTTCTCCCTGATCTTATTTATTTGTGATTCTATCGACACCACCTGCAAATCTAACCCTGGCCATACGTTGCCGCAGGAAATTTGCCCAGGCCCCAAATGCAAGAAATTAAGGAGAAAAATAAACAAACACACCAACTGTTTTATGGGGGGAGCCTTCTAAAAGCCAAGGTGTCCTTGAAAGGATTTTCAGGGATTACCTTGATTATCTGCAAGTTTGCCTTACCTTCTGGTATTAGAACAAATCTTTCCACTATACAATTATCGTCTCGTTGTATGGGTCAGGACGCTGGGCTCAGAGATGTTAAGCAGTTTGTCCAAGGTCAAGTAGAGAGGAAGGTGGAGTCGGGATTTGAGCGGACATGGTCGGACTGAAATCTTGACCAGAGGATTCCCTGCCTCTGACTTCTTTGTCTTTCGACTGAGCTAGAACGGCTTCCTTTTGATTTCCACTCTGTGGACTTAAATGGCACAGATGTGCTCTGTCTCCCCAACGGTGGCCCCTGGAAGGCTTAGAGAGAGCTGTCCTGTGTCCCTCTTCACCCCACCCCTGTCCCTTTCCTTCTCACCAGGCCCCACGCTCACACGGGCTCCGACCACCCCTCTGTCACCGATACCCGGTACCTACCCCCCACAACACCCTTGAGCAGAATACAGTCCAGCGTCCAGTGCTGCCCCCCTGCCAAGAAAGACACAAGATTCCGGTCAGGGTGACTGAGTGAGATCAGCATTTTTGGCTGACTTTTTATAGAAACAGGGCACGAGAAATACCTCACTTTCCCCCGAAATGTGCTTTCAGAAAACCAGCAGCAAGAGGGCGATGAGAAATGACAAATGCCCTGCCAGCCTCCGTGGGGGAACAAGAGGGGGTGGGGGGAGAGGGGAGCCTGCGTCTGTCTACACATGGCTTGGACCCAGCAGCCCCAGAGGACGCTGACAGGCAGAAGTAAGGACCCAGGGTGGCCCAAACACGTTGTTGCCCAAGAGGAGCTGGGAATCCAGATTTCAAGGTGAAAAGGGCAGTTTGGGCACGGTGGTAGTTGATTCCATTTTAAAATTGCCAAACACACACACACGCACCCTCTCTGGGTTAGACCTGGCCTGTGGTCAGCACGTGTGTGACCTCTAACCCGGGGCCATGCACCGATTATTGCCCACGAAGATCAAGTCTGCCTTCACAACAATCTCCTCAAACAGTTGACTCACTGGGTGTCATCACCACTCGGAAAAATGTCAAGGCTTTTTCACACTGACGTTGCTGTTAAGCTGTGTCTCCCAAAGTCTGTGCTAGTGAGTGGCTCGGTCGGCTGAGCGTCCGACTTTGGCTCAGGCCATGATCTCACGGTTCGTGGGTTCGAGCCCCGCCTCGGGCTCTGGGCTGACAGCTCGGAGCCTGGAGCCTGCTTCGGATTCTGTGTCTCCCTCTCTCTCTGCACCTCCCCTGCTGGGGCTCTCTCTCTCTCTCTCTCTCAAAAATAAAATAAAACATGAAAATCAATCAATCAATCAATAAACACAAAAGTAGGACTTTTCTTCACCCTGTTAGATCAGGTCAAGTTTCCAGTGTCTGAACATCACTGCATTCTTCCAGATTCCAGACTTCGCGACGGCCCCCAGTGCCCCGCACACCCCACCCTGGTCCCAGGTCTGAGATCAAAAGTCAAGTTTGCCTTCAGGGTATCGCAGTGGACCTTTTCCCAAATGCACGCTTTCTCCCTGCAGCTGAAACCTCACTGCACAGGGTTTGCCCCATGGGCAATCTTCTGTTGCAGAATTTCTAGGAGACCCTGGCAATCCCCACAAGACTGTTCCCTGGGAATGGCCGGCCTTCTCTGCTCTTGCACAGGACTGAAAATACCACGGACCGGCGCAGGCGGGGGGACTTCTCCGCACGGTGCTGAAAAGCGTCTGCTGTTAGAGAGGCCCCTGGAACACACCATGCTGGCGGAAGGACAGCACAACTCTGGACACGGCCAGTCCCCTAGAGGTAGTGGCGAAACGCATCCCCAGGACTGGCATCACGGCCTGGAAAATGCCATACCGCTAATTAATTAAACCTTCTTGGTTGCTACGGGCCCCAAGGTTTGGAACAGAAGCTGGCACAGCCCACGGAGGGGATGAGGCAGCTGACTTTGGTGACTTCAGTATGTTCCTCTGAAGGTCAGGCTGTGCTTTTCTGGAAAGAAAGTCTCGTCTCCACGCAGCTGCGGGAGTGGCCACGGAGCACATCACTCCCGTTTTCCCAACTGGTTTGTCCGTCAAGTCGGGACAGAGGGTCTGTTGAACACGCTCCCATGAATACAGTGCAGGAATTGGAGACCAGCCGTCCAGGGGCTTGGCCTTGGCCTCCGGAGGGTGGAGTCCTACGGGGCAGGAGCCTGGGGACCCCATCCTGGGGAGGCCCTCGGGAGGGGGCACAGGTTTGGGGCGCCGCACAAGAGAGCCGTTTGCTTGGGCCCTGGCGACCTTAGGACACTGGTAGAGCCTGTCTCCAAACTCTGCGATTTCTGTCACCCTTCAGTGCAAATGACGTGGGAGTGATAAGCAACGTGGATTGTCGAAGGCGACAGAGGGAAATGAACCATCAGCCCTCTTGTCGTTGCCATTCTGGAACAGATGGCTGGTGGTGCGGAGTTTTCTAGACTCTGAATAGCCAAGGCTTCGGTTGGTCGGATCAAACGTGCCCAGGGGGGCAGGGCTGTGGGCACAGGCTTTAAGCAACACCCTCTCCTGTCTCCAGGGAGAAGTCATGTTCCAACACCAGGACTGGGCCGCCCCCAATTTGGGTTCCGTAGGGCTCGTTTGTAAATATGCCTTACACAAAACTCATTGCTTCTTCCCCAGGCATCTCTGACTTAAGGCACAGGCTCCATCAAAGGCTCGTGTACAATCAGCCCCTCCCAGACCAGAGAGCCCCTCCCAGACCCGTTCTCTCTGCTGCCAGAAAACACACTGCGAGTGAGGTCCTTAAGCCTGAGCCCCAGTTTCCTCCAACCTCTAAGCAGAGCCAGTGGAATGTCAGGAAAGACGGCACGCTCAGCATTATGGTTTTCTCTAAGATGAATGGGCCGTGGGGGTGCCCTTAGCGACTTAGGAGAGAAAAGACCTTCTGAGGCTTTGAGCCTTTTCTCCACGAAGCGTCTGCAGCACAGGAGGTGGCCAACCAGTGTGCCCAAGGTAGGCGGGAACTCTAAATCTGATGACGCAGGGAGAGAGCTCTGCAAGGAATCGGCGGGGCCGGTGCCTGGCTGAACGCGCGGTCTCGAACGATGGGACCGGCAGAGAGACCCCACCGCCGACTCCTCACACTGTGAGCCGGGACGTGATGCTCACGTTTGGTGGCACCTAACATGTTGTCACCAGTCATCCAATTTAATGCAAGTTAAAAAAAAAAAAGTACATCAAGGTCAAGGTTCTCTTGTCATGCAGTGAGGCTAAAATTGACCTCCCAGTTTAAAAAGTAAATCACTTAGAGAAAATACACTGGGAAATCGTGTACGACCTGGGGAGTTGGCACGATTTGAGAAGGTATTTGGAGACAGAGACAGAGACAGAGAAATATTTCTGCTCGAGATGCCGGGGGTCCCCACTCCGGGAGGGAAGCAGCGCACCTGCACGGCCCCTCCAGGTCCAGCCAGGCCCCCACTCCTCAGTGTGGTCACCCTGGCGCCAGCCCCCAGGACCCTGGGACAGGGGGAGGGGCCCCCCAGAGGCCCAGCGGAGAGGCCCCTTGTACCTTAATGACATCTTCATCCGCAGACCTGCACTCCACAGCCGCGGACACGTCCACCATGGAGCCGTCCTCCTGAATGGCCACGACCTTGACGGGAACCGAGACGGCCTTCCCGGTGAGGACGGCCGTGTTCAGCACCTCCGTGTCCTGCACGGGAGAGCAGAGGGCGCAGGTCACACACGGGGAGCCCGTGAGCAGGCCACTGCCACCGTCCCTCTCCCCGTGCCGTTGAGACTCCGTCT
The DNA here is from genome assembly GCF_022837055.1 of Prionailurus viverrinus. Lineage (NCBI taxonomy): Eukaryota > Metazoa > Chordata > Mammalia > Carnivora > Felidae > Prionailurus > Prionailurus viverrinus. The sequence continues at coordinate 4,238,916 of NC_062572.1, read as the reverse complement.
GCCTGGACCCGGTCCGGAGGCCCCGCGGCTCGGCAGTTCTGGGAAGCCGGGGACAGTGCATCCCAGGCTGAGCTCCCGGAGCCCGACAGCCGCGCTCCCTCCTCCGCCCCCAGGGACAGGGGCACGGTCACCCCTCCCAGGACCCTTCCTGCCACCAGCCCCCTGGCTCCAGCCTGCGGCCGGGCTCCCACACCACACGGGGTGCTCTCCAACAGTCCCCAGATCTCCGCTCCAGGGTCACTCGGCGGGCGGCCGCCTGTCCTCCCAGCTCATCAACACCGCGAACGCGGCCCTCGCTGTAGTTTCAAATTAAGACAGGTAACTGGGGCGCCTGGCGGTTCAGTCGGTTAAGCGGCCAGTGTTGGCTCGGGTCACGATCTCACAGCCTCACATCAGGCTCTGTGCTGTCAGCGTAGAGCCCGCTTGGGATCCTCTCTCTCCCTCTCTGCCCCTCCCCCACTAGCTCGCTCACACGCGCTCTCTCTCTCTGTCTCCCAAAAAGACACATTTAGAAAAAAGATTCTTTACAAAAAAGAAGAAGAAGAAAAAGAAGAGGAAGAAGAGGAAGAGGAAGAGGAAGAGGAGGAGGAGGAAAGTAACCACACACAGAACAAGGAGAACCGTTCGCGGAAAAGCAACCTCTGCCTTCCGGAGCCCACCGCCAGCCCCCTTCCTCCCCCAGGCCTCCCAGTCACCAGGGTCCCCTCCAAGCCCAGGGATCCGCGGGTGCCACGGCAGTGTCTGTCTTCCTCTGCTGATCCCCGGGGTCCCGCGGGGGCCACCTTCGGGACTTCTCCCCCGCCTGCCACCTTCTTGCTGCCCCCACGACCACCGCCACGGAGACCCTGTCCTGCCGCGTGGACAGCCACCACGGCTGCCTACCCACCTCCCGTGTCCACGCCCCCCACGACAGTTGAACAGCATCCTTTGTATCGCAACGGAACTCGCAGCGTTTCTCCCCTAGGTTGCAACTCTTGGAAAGCCTCCTGCCGTCTGTTGTTAAGATTAAGTCCACACTCGCGGCCTGCGGCCATCTGACCCTGACCCCGCCTCCAGCTCTCTCGCTCCCCCCACTCCCCCTCTCACGGGAGCCCCCCAGACCTCTCCCCAGTCCTCACCCTCACCCCTGCTCGCAGCCACGCAGAGCCCTCACCACACCCACGCGTCTCAGCCTCCACACCCGCGCGTCTCAGCCTCCACACCGGCTTCTTGGGGGGAGCAGGGCTCCTCTGCCTGCCACGGTGTGGACGGCGCGCTCAGTCTGCCCTGCGGGAACCCACCCCCAATGCTCACCCCATGTTCATCTGGTGCTTATGTTTCTATGTCTAACTACTCATCAGACCGTAGACTCCCCAAGGTCTCGGCCCCCTTTGTTCTGACCTTGTCACATCCCCGGAACCGGGGACGGAACCTGGTACGTGGGAAGCTGTGCGGGGGGAGGTCTCGCACCCAGGCTCCGGGACTGGACGGTCTGGCTTTGGGCCTGGCTCGGCCCCCGTGTCAGTGGATCCCAAGTCCCAGAAGGTCCGACTCAAGTGAAAGACCCATCGCGGGTTCGACTGCACCTGTCGCACGACCGGACTCTGGAGCCTCCGGCCGCCAACCCTGGTCCAGTGACCCCGCGAGGCCAGGGCTGCTTCTCTGCTGTTCTCCCGGCCACTCCCTCAAGCGAGCCAGACGGCGCCCGTCACACCGGCCATCTGTCCGCTGTCTCAGCAGGGGGAGGCAGGCTGGGGGAAGAGTGCACCCGCTCGTCCTCGCCGGGAAGTCCAAGCCTTGTCGCACGGGGAGCCACCTGCGGAGGCGGCTGGCAGAGCGGGCGTCCCCAGTGAAGCCGGCGTGGAGTGCGGGCGTGCAAACGGCTTTCACAGTCCGTTCCCGGGTCCGCCACAAGGCACTTCCCTCCCCCCGCACCCGAGTTCCCTGATGTGGGACGCGGGGAGAACAAAGGTACCCGCCGCGTGGTGACCTCGTGAAGGCTTAACGAGACTCTCTAGGTACAGAGCTCGGAACGGAATTGGTGGAAAATGAACAAGGGCTGCATCCACGCAGCCACCGCAGCCGATGCTATGAAAGGTTTGCTCCAGGAATGAAGTCAAGAGCCGCCAGGCAGGTCCACAAAGGGACTCTGGGAAAGACGCCCCTTCCACACTCGTCCGAAGAGTGAAAGTCAACTAGAGAAGCCGGTGGAAGCCGGGCAGGATGCCGCTCAGCAGCGAGGTCCCTTGAGCCACATGGTCGCCTCCACCAGACTCTACCCGACGGGTAATTGCTTCAGTGATCGCCTTCTAGCTTTGACTGTTCCCGGAGGGCACTAAGTGAGTCCCCAGTTAGCTTTCTCAGTCAGTCCTCACTGTCTCCAGACACAGAACGGGGAAGAGATCATCCAACATGAATAGTAGAAGCAGCAGGTGTTATATATACTGACGACCGGCCAGCCCGGGGCCAAGTGGCTTATACAGTAAAACCTTGGATTGCGAGAAGGTCGTTCTGCGAGTGCCCCACAAGACGAGCAAACATTTCCGATAGACTTTAACTTGATGAACAAGCAACGTCTTGTAATACAAGTCGTAGGCGATGCCGAATGTCACATGATCACAACTGAGCCAATGGTTTTTGAAACTCGCTTGGATATATGAGTGCTTTGGATCACAAGCATGTTTCTGGAACGGATTATCCTCGCAAACCAAGGTTTTACCGCACTTAATTTCTCTGTTGATCCTCTCAGGAATACTACAAATAACCATTATAGTTATTACTTCTATTTTGCAGATGATTGCTTTTCATGGATATGAAACCTCCAAATAAAAGCAGCTTGTCTACAAAATACAATTTCGGAATAAGAATTTGAAAGCAATGTCAATTGCATCTGGAAAGCCAAATAATTAACTTCTTAAAAATATGCGTTCTCTCCTCTGGATTCATTCATTCATTTGTTCATTGGCTCATTCATTCTTTAGTAGTTACCTCGATAAAAGAGATTTTCAACTTTTAATGTTAGGGAAGTGATACTTTAACATTTACCAAGGTCAAGAGGAAGCCTCAAAACCTCAAAGCTGGGGCTCTGTTTCTGCCCCAAGCACACATTGTAGGTCTAATTTGTTTTTTTTTTTTTTAATGGGAGAATTCCAAATATAAAGATAAGGAAAAAAAAAAACCCTCCCTGGTTCCCATAAGATTAAAGTCATACAGCCTCGCACATACTAAAATCAAAAGATAAGGTCTGTAACTTTCTGGAATGTCCTTCATTATGACTTGCACCTCTTTGGGTAAAAACCATGTATCACCCTGCACCAAATGTTCCTTCCCCAGACCACTCTATTTTTGGGAAAATTGTAGATCCCGGACAGCCGTCTTAACTTGGGCTCAGATAAAACTGTTTTCCTTTGTCTTTGAAATTTCAGGGGTGCCTGGGTGGCTCAGTCAGTTAAGCATCTGACTTCGGCTCAGGTCACGATCTCAAGGTTCGTGGGTTCAAGCCCCGAGTTGGGCTCTGTGCTGTCATTGCAGAGCCTGCTTGAGAGTCTCTCTCTCTCTCTCTCTGTCTCTCTCTCTGCCCCTCCCCTGGTCGTGCTGCCTCTCTCAAAAATAAATACACATCAAAAAAATTTTTAAATGAAATTTTCAGAAAGGTTTGTTCATTTTGTGTGGACCAAACGCCCACACTTTCTGTGAATTTGTGAATGCCCTTTTGGAGACAAACCCAAGAGTGCATAAGACACAGCCCAGGTCTCCAAGAATTCCGTCCTTACTGGGGAGAGGAAATCTATACACAGGTGTATTTAAGGAGTGCAGCATGAATAAAAAATAATTGTGGGAATGGATATTGTAACTTACCAAATGCAGGATAAAATGTGGATGGAGGAATAATCACACTGTCTACAGAGACAAGTGGGACCCTGTTTCCACAATAAAGGGCCGAATTCAACTTCTTTGCAAACACAGGAGCCTGGGGTGAAATCTGAAACCCGCCCAGCTTGGGGGGCGGGAGAGAGGCCTGAAGGAGCAGAGCCCCAGGCGGCAGGTGCAACAAACAGGCAAGAGAACCTGACTCCAGGCTCTTCTCGGGCGGAGTGCTGTCTGCCCCCCTCCCCCGCCCGCCTGCATCCTGGGGTTCATGGAGAGGCCTCAGCGGGCGTCACCGCAGAGTTCACAGGGTCTCAGCGCCACATGCCTCTCAAGGCCGCCGCCTGGAAGCCCGCTCCCACCGTGGAACGGCAGGCAGAGCCCCAACCCGGGGACAGGAGCCGGAGGGGCCTCCCACAGCCCCGAGGTCAGCCAAGGGTCAGCCGGGGTCATGTCCTGTGGCCTCCTTCCCTCCCTCCAACACAACACAGTCATCCAATTGCGAGCATTGCTTGTTAAGTTTTGTGTGCACACTGGAAAATTACCAGATTTCCCCGCCCAGCATTGATTGTGCCCACCCTGCATATCTCCTCCTCCTCTCAATAGCAAGCCAACCAACAGTTACAGTTTCCATGTGGGTGCACACACCCCTACTACAGGTACGCACACCTTGGGTGGTGCTGACACTTTGGGCCCGTGACACAGGTGGGCCCGTGACCCCAACCTGGCCAATTCATTCCCTTGAATGACTGCTTCAAGTGAAATTCAAGGGCAGCAGAGCCAGATTCCTGAAAACAATGGCAGGGTTCCTGGGTCAAGCTGTTCCTGAAGCCCGTCATCCCTGGAAATTTTAGCTACAGAAACTGCTTTCTTAGTGCAAATTGGTTTTTGCTTTTTACATGTTTTGTTTTGTTCTGTTTTGACACTTGTGCCTGAAAGCGTTCTTATTAATACAGAATGAGCCCGGGCAAACCCCTGCCAGCACTAGGGGAACAGAATAGACTAATACTGGTCTCTGCTCACTAGATGCTCGCTGCCTTCCGAGAGGGCCTGCAGTGATATTCCCAGGCACAGTTTCAAAGGGAGGTGACTAGGTTATAAGCCAAAATGAAAGAAAATCACAACTGATCCAGGCTTACACTTTTCTTGCAAATTTCTTTGCAGCTGTGTTCACCTGTGCCTAGTTTTTCACGAGCGACTCGGACGTTTACACCCATTTTTCCAAACAGCCTCTCAAGAATCCCGAAGGGACTCCCAGCCCACTTTCGGCACGACAAGAAAGCTCTTGCTCCATTTAAATACTTCCCCCAAATCATCCCGTAATGCCAGAGACTTCGAATAATTCACCATCTACCACAAGACAAGGCTTCCGTCTGTCTTTGTGCTGTTCAGATAGACGGCCACCATTTCTTAAATAACACTGTTGCCACTGTTGATGTCTCAGCCGTGGAGACCGTTGAAACTAAGCAGGATCTCAGAGCTGGAAAGAAATGCCAGAATATGTTGGCTCCACACCTGCCTCCAGGAAGGGAAGGGAGCCGTGATTCCTTCTCCCCTGTGTAGATACTGACGCTCCGGTGGGTTTGATGATGGAAACAAAGACAAGAGAAATGTAGCATGAATTAAATCTCCTTACAGCCTGCGGCCCCCTGATAGACACCTGAAACGTGTAGTTTGTGACCTTGCTCGAGGAACTCACGGCTGCCTTGATGCCTTAACGTTTTTGTGTGCCTGAGACTAAAAGTAACCATATCTTAACAGCAGCGAGCCCCTCAAGGTCCCCAAATCCCTGCTTTCAAATTCCTTAGAGACTTACGCTCTCCCTAACCCCCGCTCGCTTAAGAGTATGTCGTCAGTCTTGTCCCAACCCTAGTGCAGCGCTCCCTGCCCACGGGTCCTGTCCCCGTGCTTTAATAAAATCGCCCTTGGGGCGCCTGGGTGGCGCAGTCGGTTAAGCGTCCGACTTCAGCCAGGTCACGATCTCGCGGTCCGTGAGTTCCAGCCCCGCGTCGGGCTCTGGGCTGATGGCTCAGAGCCTGGAGCCTGTTTCCGATTCTGTGTCTCCCTCTCTCTCTGCCCCTCCCCTGTTCATGCTCTGTCTCTCTCTGTCCCAAAAATAAATAAACGTTGAAAAAAAATTTTTTAAAAAATAAAATCGCCCTTTTGTACCAACGATGTCTACAGAATTCTTGCTTGGCCCTTGGCTCAAGATCCCCCCCAGGTTCCTCGAGCTCCCCACAGCCAACACAAGGTTAACGGAGAGTACGGACACTCCGTGCACTGACGAAATCTGGCTGTGACAGAAGGGCGCATCTGGCATTTGCCGGGAGTCATTGTAAGGAGACGCCAGCCCACAGACTCTCCGCGGACAAATTAATCGACAGTGTTGGTTCCATCTCCATCTTCCTCTTACACAGAGCTCGGGAATATGTGGACATTCTAGATGGTCACGAAAATGGACAGCCTAGCACCTCACCTCCTGGGGATTTACTTAGATACTTAGAAAATGTCACCCGGGAAGCCTGGAAAGGATATTCGCTGGAGCACTGGTTCTAACGGGGAGATGTTGGAAACAACCTCTAAATGTCCTTGAGCAGGTGTGTGTGAGCACGTGCACGCACGTGTGTGCACCCCCGAGTGTGCATGTGCCCGTGTGTGTGTGAACACATGAGGGCATGTGTGTGTGTGTGTGTGCGTGTGCACACGTGTGTTAGGACGTTAAACAGCAGGTTGAAACGTGGTGACATTGGACCACGTATTTGGGTCAGTTGGTCAAGAGCAGGTTGGCATCCAGCTCCTGGCTTCTGTGACCATAGGAAGGTCACTTTGTCTCTTGTGCCACCTCAGCTGTTAAATAAGACATTTTTCAAAGGGTTTCTCAGATGGGGGGGGATCCAAGAGGGGAACAGGGTGGGCACGTGCACCTGCTCTCCGGGGCACGTGGTCGCATTGCCCTCCTGTCCCCTCTGGAAGCGTATGTTTGGCCAACACACTGAGCTCAGCGAGGACTCATTCCTAAGCAGAAGCTGAAAGAGAACAAAAATCCTTGCTCTCCCGTCTGTGCCGCGGGGACAGTGGCTGCTGCAGCGGCCCGGGCAGTGGCCCCGGGTGAGGACGCGGCCCAGCGAAGCACCAGCCGGTCCCTGTCGGCCGCGGCCAGGGAGCAAGAACGAGCCTCCGCTGTTCCAGCTGTTGAAGTCCGGGATCCCAGATAACACCTGCCCGTGTTACTCTGACTCCGTCATCTCAGCCTCAAGGCAAAAACAAAAAACAAAACCCGAAACAGATATTAATTAAATCCCATTAGGAGGGCTCTGTCGCAGATGGGAATCAGCAGGTCCAAAATCGGGTTTCTGTGTTCCGGGGTCGAACGAGTCCCCGCGCACAGAGCGACGGAGGAGATCGGGGTTTCTGGCTGGTACAGAAGCGGAGCTCGGAGAGGACCTGAGGCCGTGGGCACCCACCCCCGGTGCAGGATCTGAGCTGGGCGGAAAGGGACACGTCGCTTCTGTAGAACGAGAGAGACAGGCAGCGAGACACAGACAGACGGAAAAGAAAACACACCCTCTCTCTCTCTCTTTTTTTTTTTTTGCATTTTTGCATTTAATTTTTTAACGTGATTGAGGTGTAATTGTTACGCATGCTTTTGAACAACAGAAAGTCCCCCGTGCAGGCAGGTAGGAAGGCAGAGAAGGGTGAAGCCTGGAGACGTAGCAAAGTGGAGAGAAAGACAGTCATGGAGACGAGAGAAAGAGAATCAGAGAGAGAGAGACACAGTACCTACGAGGGGAAATTTTGGTCTGCGTCCCCTGCCTTCTGATGTCCTTTGCTCCTTCTGATTCAGCGGGGTCCACGTATATACTCACATTGCAGCAAATGATAATTACGGAAGTATCTCTCGAACTCCCCTCTTGGACCTTACTGCTACCCCTTTGACAAAGCTCCGCTTAATTACAACGGTTACTCTGTTGTGTGAAATAAATCTCCTTACACATCTTGGGCTAAATTAAAATTTAATCAAACATGGGCTTGCCACAGATTCAGCAAGCAAATGACAGCTGCTCCGTGAAAACCCAAACCCGATTAGATGCACCACCGAGAGAAGCCCTCCCGAGGAAAAAGCGTAGACCTACTGAAATTCCAGTCCACAGTAATGACTTTATTTAAATATGAATAAACCCTTCTGTGCGGTGTTTTCCCGAGGACTGGCTGGTGCCTGGTGCCGGGGGGACTGGGGCGGGCAGGGGAGCCTTGGCTGCGGGCTCTGGCGGGTCCCAGTCCTTCGGTGGGGCCCACGGATGGACAGAGAAAATGGGAAAACGGAGCAGGAGCAACCAGACGACAAGGACAGACAAACACGGGGAGGGACGGGGGAGAGAAGGGGGGGGGGGAGGAAATGTTGTGGGAATAAAGAGTTACAGAGAACACGCAGGCGTAAATGAAGTCTGAGAAGAGAACGGCTGTGTGACAAAGGGAAGAAACGCACCAGGGTGGAGACGCCGAGGGACAAGCAAACAGAACAAGGCGGGGAGCTGTGAGTCAAGGGCCTGAAGGCAGCCAGAGAGAGATCGGCAGACGGAAATACCAACACAGGCAGCGAGAAAGACAGAACAAAGAGACAGACAGACAGACACATCTTGCAGCTACCCAAGTCAGGGGCTCTCCGCTCCCAACAAAGTGAACAGGCTCACAGGTGCCTCCAGGGCAGGGGCGCGGTGTCGTCAGGGCACCTGTGACCTTCCAGCCGAGGCTGACGGCGCTCCGGCCCATCACTGTGACATAATCGCAAAGCCAGCATGCCAGGGAGAGCTTCCTTCAAAGTGCGCAGCACAGCAGGGTCACCTCTGGGTGTGACCTTCCAGGTGGCCACAGGCACCACGCGGAACAAGATGCGTGCCCCCCCGGTGCAAGAGGCCCCGGAAAGGCAACCCCAAGGATTAGAAAGAGCGACGGAGGGCTTACAAGGTAGAGGCACCGTTCACACTTGCATAATTTATTTATGGAAGGCCCACAACAACCTTAGGAGGAGACGCTCTTGGCGTACCCCACATTACAAGTGAGGGTATGAAGACAGACAGCTTGTCCGAGGTCAAGTGGTGAGATACTGGACCTGGGTCTCAAGTCCGGGAGATCATGCTCTTAAACACCACCCTGCTTGGCTTATCAATATAATAACATGCTAGCGATGCCTAAAACCCATTCTATACCTCATCTTTGTAGTCGCTGCGGCAGGCACTTTGCACGTGCCGTCTCGTTAATCTGCAGAGAGGGAGCCTTTCTTGACTCCTTGCTTCCCGCCATTATTTTTACGCATAACTCACGCTATCTTTTTGCCCACTTACAGCCATCTCAAAATTATTCATTCAGTTATTTGGTTACGATCTGTCTTATCCAAGTAAAATAAATCTGCAGCTCTCTGCTTTCCCATGAAGCCAGTCCATGAGGGATTCACTGCTCCCAGAATTTCCCTGTCCCCCGTGGGTAGAAAACCGGACAAAATATACGACATACCTGCGTTCAGATACTGCAACCGTGGGTAGCACAGGACCGTGCTCATTGAGAGAAAGGGACAGCACAATGTGAGTCTTACAGTTGTCACAGCTGGGTGTCTGCAGGCATTTTCCAGGCAGCAGCCAGGGGGGGAAGAAACCATCCAGGAGTCAGGCTGACCCAAGGGACAGAGAATAAGGGTGAAGGTAGTTAAGGCAACTGGGCTGGAAGGAAAGTGTCCGGAGAAAGATCGGCCCCCTTTCTTCTCAGGCTGTGTGCTGTCTGTGTGTGCACAGGTCGAAGTTCCCAAGGCCAAGAAAAGCATCACCAAAAGCCATAAATTGAACTGCTTCCCTGACTCACACATGACTAGGTACAGTCCACATTCCCACCAGCCAGATGGAGGGACCATATCATACTCTGCATTGGATACAGTTGTCAGATGGGTCCTCCCTTTAAAATTGGATTGAATTAGGGGTTCCTGGGTGGCTCAGTCGGTTAGGTGTCCAACCTTGGCTCAGGTCATGATGTCACGGTTCATGGGTTTGAGCCCTGAGTCCAGCTCTATGCTAACAGCTCAGAGCCTGGAGCCTGCTTTGGATTCTGTGTCTCCCTCTCTCTCTGCCCCTCCGTTGCTCAGGCTCTCTCTCTCTCTCTCTCTCAAAAAAAGAAATAGATATGTACTTTTAAAAATCTAAAATTTGACTAAATTAGCCCTAGAGCAGAGACTACTCTGCACCTGCCCTAATGAAGCTTAAAAACAAGTCTCAAAAGAATCAAATGATCTGCAAGGAACTTAACATCATGGAAGAAAAGAGTCCAATCCCGATAAAAGAAATACAATGGATCTATGTCTCAAAAATGCAAAATTCACATTGTCCATTAGCCAATAAAAAATTACCAAGCATAATAAAAAGCATAAAAATATGACCCATAGCCAGAAGAGAAAATCAACCAATAGAAACAGATCCACAGATGATGGAGATAATTCACTTAGCAAACAAGGACCTTAAAATAGTTACTATTAATGTCAACTATGTGCTGTAGAATATAAAGGAAAGCATGGATATGACAAGGTGAGACATAAAAGGTATAATAAAAGACTCAAATGGAAATTCAAGAGATGGAAACTACAGTATTTGAATTGAAAAATGCACCAGATGGGATTAACAGCAGATTATACACTTCAAGGGAAAATAATATGAAGACATCGCAATAGAAAAATATTCGGAATGAATATTCCAATCTGCTGTTGTAGCTTGAAAGCAGCTGCTGTTAATACACAAACAAATAGGCGTGGGTTTGTTCCAATAAAACTTTATTTACAACACCAGGCAGCGGGCCAGATTTGGCCTGACGTCATGGTTTGCCAACCCCCGCTCTCGATGATCGCCCTACCAAGCTCATCAAAACCGCTTCTCCTCAAAGCGCTCCCGTCTCAGTCAGTTGCAGCTCGGTCCCCTCTGTTTTTCTAGATAAAAATCTCGGCGTCCTCATTCTCTCATACGCAATATGAAAGTCAAAATCAAGCCTTCTCAGATCTTCCCTCCGGACTACGGCCACTTTGTACCGATGCCCCCTGGAGAACTCGATCTCCGGCTGAAGCTGCCATTAGCTCTTGGGTCAATGACTGCCATACCCCCCCAGGTAGCCCTGATTTCTGGTCTAATTCCTCATCAGTCTTTGCAGCGGTCACAACAAACCTGCTGAAATGTCTAAGGGAACTTGCTTTTCTCAACACCCATCTCACTTACCCACAATATGTGATTCTGGATGAAGCCTTTATAAAAAGGGCCTCTAGGGTGACCCACAGTGCCCAATGCCATCTTACTCATTCACCACATCTCCCTCTTGCCCCCTTATCCTACCTGGCCTTGCATGTCTAGTTAGCTTGTTAATATTTTCCGTTTACTCATTCAACACCTGTCTCCTGGGCACCCAACTCTGTGTATGATCACGTGCTTACTTAGATGGTTCTATAGCGAAGGACCCTTCCCACACACTCTGCATCGAAGATCCCCACATATCTTTCCAGGGGAGGTTAAATTAGCCTTGTTCCTCACCGCCCGCTGACCAACCTGAAATGCAGCTGTCATTGGAAAGATGGGAGGGTGGTGAAGAGGAGAGGAAAAGGGGAAAAGCCAGAAGAAAAAAGGAATGGAATGAGGGAGAAAGGACACAGGCTGAACATATGCTCCTTGGAAGACAGCACCCATTTGGAAAGCCATATGACTGACCTTGGCTATCTCTGCCCCTCCTCCCACTGCTCTTTCTTTGACAACTATTTGCTGAACGCCCCCCTAGATGTCAAGTGGTCTTCTAGGTCATGAGGATAGATGATGGTGACAAATATGAGCTGCCATCTTGGAACTAAGAAACATTCCTATGAGGACCGAGAGACAAGTCAGCAGACAAACACGTGTCATGAGGCAACTGGGGGGCGTGCCAAGTGCTATGAAGGTGTGATGGGGCAGACGGGGAGCCCAGCGCGGAGGGCGTCAGCTCATCCTGACAAGAGATGGTGCACTTGGCTCGGGTGTTGGCAGTGTAGATGGAAGGCAGTGGTTGGATTCTGGATATGCTCTGGAGAGCAGAGGCACTGTGACTTCCTCATGGACCGGACACATGTGGTTGTTAGCAATGTAGAAGCATCGTGGACGCCTCCTAGATTAATATTCCAAGCAGCTGGGAGGACGGCAGTGCTGTCTGTGGAGTCAGGGAAGATTCCGTCTGCCGACACAAAGAATGCAGCTGGGAGAACCTCCTGATCCCAGCAATTACCGAAAGCTCGGCTTAGCAGCCCCTTCGCAAATCAGATTTCCAAAGCCAAATGTTGCTGGAAGAGGTGATTAGCAGGAATTTCACTCTAGAAGGAACTTGTTTGCACAGTCACAAGTGATGCCCTTTGAACTGGAGCTCACATCAGAATCCCTGTGTAATCCAGGGACCAGGGGGAACCAAACACTTAATCAATTGGCAATGGAAGAAGGAGGAGCCTTCTTCCAACAACTGCCTCTGTCCAAGTGACTGTCTGACAGATGATTAATTACCTGAGAGGCACTTGCTGGTCTGATGCTACTGAAGGTCTCTGTGCCCACGCTGGGATGGTGACATCCAGCAGCCGCGCCACTAAAATCCGTGGCGGCCACTTAATGGAGGTCACGGTCATCTTCACAGGTGGCTCTCCACGTAGTTGTTCCTTATCCCAGGAGAGAGCTGGGACTCGGGAGATGTGGGGTTTTAGTCAGCACAGCCCCTACCTGGCCAGGTTTCATAAACGAATTTTCTCTCGGAGTCTGGAGAACAGGGAAAAAAAATGAGCTGGCTAAAATCGCCTCTGCAATGCCTCAGTTTCCCTCGGAGACTGAGTTCGATGGAATGATCTCCAGGGTTGCCATCCAAATCAGGTATCATCTGTGAACTCTCTGTGTTACTAAAACACATCTGATTGGCAGATGGGGGGACACGGAAGCTCAGAGATGTCTGGGGTCTTGCCCCCAGTCACACAGTCACACATTCCTGGAGTCATCACCAGAGCAATTGTCCCCCTGTCTGGCTTGGAAGGCCCTAGGGCAGCAATCAGTCCCTCGAGGTCCCTGGGGAGATCACCAGGGGCAGCAGAAATGGAAGATAAGTGGTGCCAGAGAGGCCTGGTGCCTGTCACCTTCTGCCTCCCGGAGTCTTAGAAAGACTTAGACAAGCCTTGAGCTTGGTGAGGCGGTTTGTTTGGCTTTTATGGAATGATTTTAATATAAGTGTCCTTATGGTTTTTTTTTTTTAATTTAAACATGTCTTCGGAAAATGACATAAAAGAAGGAAAAACGAAAGAAAAAACCTCAAAGAACAGCAAAAAATGCCATAATAGTCAACCATTTCCTAGGCTTCCTAAAGAAACTCACGCGTACGTTATCACTGTCTAGAGATACGTCCCCTCCGACAGCTGTATCTGTATCTGTCTTTTTTCCACATGGACAGTTAAGTTCATGTTGTTACTGTCTCCTCAGCAGCTTGGAGGCCAATGGACCATCTCTCAGCATTCCTCCAAGGCATATCGTGCAACCCTTCCAGGACCTAGAGAGCTTGGCTAAGGGGTCAAAAATGTAAACTATTTTGGGGTGCCTGGGTGGCTCGGGTCAGTAGAGCATCTGACTTCAGTTTGGGTCGTGATCTCATGGTTCATGAGTTTGAGCCCCGCGTCTGGCACACTGCTGTCAATGCAGCGCCCTCTTGGGAGCCTCTGTCCCCTCTCTTTCTCTCTCCGCCCCTCCTCCACGCGCGCTCTCTCTCTCAAAAAAAAATAAACGTCAAAAAAACTTTTTTAATGTAAACTGATTTATTTAGGGGCCGCTCTCCTAGAGCACTTGTTCTTAAAAATATGTCTTCAGTCCATGCTTTTCCTCAGGGGATGGTGGGTGGGGTTATAGAAGAAGAAAAAATAGCAGTTGTCAAAGAAACTGAGGCCTGAGCTCACGTCTTCCTTGGGATATTCTGGTGGACCTCAGCTGGACTCACCTGTGCTAAACCACAGGGACAGACGAGGACCCCCCTCCAGCCAGGAAACCACACTGGAAGGGCTCAGGAGCCTGTCAGTCATTCCCTTGCTCCACATGCTGTCTGCTGCACACACTTTGGGAATCTGTGTATCATACGAGTGCACGAACAGAAGAGAGAGTGAGTGACGTGTGCAACGGGAAATCCAACAAAAGAAACCTCCCGAGGATGATGTCATCGGGCACCCGGATCTGAAGACAAACTTGACTTCGCTGTAAATCAGTTACAGGGGCACTGGGGTGGCTCCGTGGTTAAGCGTCCGACTCTTGGTTTCGGCTCAGGTCATGATCTCGCAGTTTGTGGGTTCAAGCCCTGCATCGGGCTCTGCGCTGACAGTGTGGAGGCCTGCTGGGGATTCTCTCTCCCTCTCTCTCTGCCCCTCCCCACGCAGCTGTCTCTGTCTCTCTCAAGATAAATAAATAAACTTAAAAGAAAAGATTTGAGATAACAATTAAAAATTAGAAAACAAAAGTCACCTTAAAAATTTAGGGTCTGTCATGAAAACGTGGAGCAGTGAGAAATCCTGGACTGTGACTGTCCCCTGGAGACAGGGGAGCCAAATGGCGTCCCCTGTAGGTGGGAATGAGCCCCAGTCAAGGGCCTCCCTCACTCACTTTTCTCCTACCTCCATGACCTTCACTCACCCCCGTCCGAACCCAGTTCCTGGAGAAATTTGACTTTAAGCCCCTCGCCCCGTGGTGTCCATAGCACCGTTGTAGGCATGGGATGGGGGGGGGGGCGGTTATAAACATGTGATCTGATGGGGTCCTGTCCCCAGGAGGCTTATGATTAGGAAGACTGCAAGAACACCCAACCTACTGGGTTGCCCTGGCCCTTTGCATCTGGGAAATACGTCTCCATGGCATTGACAGCCGCTGTGACTGATAAGCACCCTGGACAGCAGCCTGTCACTGCCCCTGTGGAGGACTGGGCAGACTCAGACCCATCACAGGCGATGCTCAGAGCACCTGTCCCCTCCCCTCCTAACCGGTCAGAGGGCCAGCAAGGTCAGGGCCAGCCCGACATGTGGAGGGGAATAGGGGCTACCTTGCCATAGTTTTCTTTGGCTGCCCTCAGATGGAGACTCAGAGCAGCCCCAGGGGGACCCACAGGGTGCTCAGGGGAAGGGACTCCCACCCTAGACACTAGGGTATCCTGTTTCTTGCTGCCCACAGATTCTAGTGCTGGTTTCTTCCTCCTCTGCGAGCTCCCCGGCAGGGAGGGTAGGACTGCATGATCTTCACCAGCCACGGTGACATCTTCCAGGGTCAAACGTGGTCCTGGGAAAGGCGGAGAGGTGGCACACCTCCCCCCGAGGCCACAGCACCCCTTCCCTGGGGCTGCTCCAAAGGCCCGGCTCCTGGTCTCAGAAGAGAACCAGCAGCTTCTCCAGCTGGGTCTCAATAAATAAATGAAGGTAAGGGTAGCTCCACCCAAGGGTGTCAGTGGTTTTGCTTGGTCTTTGACTGTGGGACGGAATACTTCCTCCTCCACGAAAGAACCTTCCCCCCAAAGCAGGAGAATTCTCCCCCTTGGATGGAAGGTCCCTGCTGCCTTCACCGATGCCAAGAACTGAGTCTCCCTCACCCGTCCCGGCTCCCACCGTGGAGTCCAGCACACGGGCCCTCCATCGGGTGTGTGGAAGGAAGGACTGGCCACCTGTCCCCCAAATCTGAACGGCACTCCCCAGTTCACCAAGCATTTCAGGACTTCTGGTCCAACACAGCGGCTGACCACTTGGTTTATCTCATTTCTCCCCCCGGGACCTCATTAAACTGAGACTAAAGGAATAAAAAGTGGAAAGCCCTCAACAAAAAGGGGACTTCGGGGATCAAAGATCAGACCCATCCTTTCTGGAACCGTGGTGACTGGTGAAGTTAGGGGGGTGCTTAATGGAGGATGTGAAGAATGGATTAGCATTGGAGTGAGGCATCAGCTTCTGCAAATGTGACAAATTTAAGCACAAAAATATATGTAAAACTAATAAATATCTAAGCAGAGGAAAGTGGGAAGGAGTCCAAGGGCACCGTTCACGCGTCTGTCAAAGAAGGGAGTCAGTTAAGGCCAGCACTGTCTTCAGTGACAGAAAATTCTTTATCTGTGCTAATAAGGTCACCACCAGCTACACGTGGCTTTCTGGCACTTGAAATGCGGCTAGTGCAACTGAGGAACTGAATCTTAATGGTATTTAATGTCAGTTAATTTTACTTTAAATAACCACATGTGACCAATGGCCGCCATATTGGACAGCTCAGATGCTGTCCTGTGTCTGAGAGGTATGTGTGCACCCACGTTCACAGCAGCGTTATTCACAACCACTAAGGTAAGGAAACAACCTAAACGGCCAATGGATGAGCCGACAAATAAAATATGATATATAGGAATAGATATACGAACACTAGTCATCTTTTAAAAAGAAGGAAACCCGGCCATTCGGAACAACATGGATGAACCTGGAGGACATTATGCGACGTGAAATAAGCCAGACCCAGAAAGACAAACACTGATCTCATTTTTGCGTGGAATCTACAAGAGCTGAATGCATAGAAACACACAGTGATGTTTGCCAGGGGGTGGGGGCTGCAGGAAACGGGGAGATGTTGGTCAAGGGCACAAAGTCTCAGTTATGAATAAGAGGGTGAATGCTGGGGATCTAGTGGGCAGGATGCACTTCAGTTAGTGATACTGTGTTGTATACTTGAAAGTTGCTAAGAGGGTAGATCCTCAGTGGTCTCGCCACACGCACGCACACGTACACAGAAAATGGTGGCTACGTGAGGTCACTGGTACTAACTAGCTTGATTGTGGTAATCGTTCCACGATGTATGTGTACAGCAGAACATCACCCTGTATACCATCAATGCACACAATTTTTATTTGCCCCTTATGCCCCAATAATCTGACAACATAAATAAATAAAATAAATAAATAAATACAAACATATAAATAAATGAAACAGTATAATAATAGACATAAGGTGGAGCTCCAGTCAGTGACTCGTTTCGCCTGGAACTTTCCGCCGGACCACAGCGAGGTGTTTCAACGATCAGCGTATCTTGTAGTGATTGATTTTTGAAGCTCAGACATTTCACATTGGATTCACTGCCTTCTGTTAAATCTAAGCAAAACGGGAAACTTAGCACTTGAGAAAGTAGCGGCGCCCAGAGGATGACGTCATTGTTAGAAAGCACGAGGTCGTCTGCCGTCCACTCGTCCGGCCATCTCTGTGCAGGGTCGTGGACTTAGATGTGGAGTGACGCGTCTAGAGTATCAGCGAAGGCCCTGCCGGGGCTGCCGGGATTCTGAGGTTTCCTGGAGCCCTTGGAATGTTTACAGCGAGCATGCGTCCTTTTCCGTGACAACCATGGAGCCCCGGGCCTCCATCCAGCGGCGGGGCGGGGGGTGGGGCTGGCGGAGGGAGGCGACACCTTTCTGGGCTGACAGGTGCCCGAGGCAGGTGCCCCACGGCAGGTGCTGCCGCTGAGCGTGGGGTGGGGCTGCGGGGGGCGCCTTCCTGGCTCACACTTGGCCCCCGGGGGGCGGGGAGGGGGCAAGGGCTTGAGGGGGCAGGTAGGTAGGTAGGTGGGAAGAAGACTGCGCAGGGGCAGGTGTGCAGGGACCTTCCAGGGGGAGGGGAGCGCGGGGCAGGTGTGGCCACAAGCTGGTCTGCGCGCGCCATCTAGTGGGCGCCCCGGGGACGGTCCGTTTGGGCAGGAGCCGCTGGAGCCAATCAGAATCGCCGTCTTGCCGGTTGTGAAATTAAGGCCCTTTGGGGAGAGGTGTGCAGGGCTCCGCGCTAAGCTATGCAAAAAAAAAAAAAAAAAAAAGGAGGGGGGAGTGCATTGCCACGTTTCCTGCGCGTTTCCGTCTGGGGTGCGCGGGGAGGGCAGGGGCCTAAGGATTCTTTACAGCCGCCTCTAATCCAACTGGTCAGTGACCCTGGCCCCCTGGTTACAGAGTACTTTCAAAGTCACCACTACTCTTAAGGGTCCCCCCTTTAAGGGCACTGGTATGGTGAAGAGAAGCGGCGGTTGACGTTCACTAGACCCATGTCATGGGACAAACAGTGGGCATATATTGTTGTCTAATTTCACCCACAAGGGAACCCAGAATTACATCATTATAGAGAAAGATCTAGGTTCCCCTGGGCATAGGAATGCATCTTATGTCTCTGGGTTTCAAATGGGTGCGGGAGCTGGTGGAAAGAAAGGGTCTTAACCAGCGCCCCCCAACTGTGGAAAGGGGCTGGTCCCGCTGCTGTCAGCTTGGAGGCGGCACCTTGGAGGCCGGGCGCCGGAAATAACTTAGTTCACCTGGTAAGAGGAAAGGTGGTTTTTCTTCTCAAAAGGAACAGTATATTCTCAGAATACAGCCTCCTGATGATTTTGCCATCTTGAAGGGTGTGTGTACAAGAGGCAAATAAAACCCTTTATATAATAACACTCAATTTTGTCATTTGGGACTCATCACCCAACCAAACAAAACAATCCCCGAACAGAAGCCTTTGATGGATGTGCCTCTCGACGGATGTTTTCGCGAGACGGGTCATAAATATTAATGGTATTGACAGAGCCTTAAAAATGTGCCCTGTCACATTCCGTCTGCAACAGAAACACTCGGGATTCTCTCGCTTTGTTTCTCTGAGTGACAGCCACTTGTTTCTTTCACGGACTTGTTTAGTTGGGTCTGTGCTTCCCTTTCATCTTCAGAAATTACCCATCAGTAAAGGTTTTCCTGAGTTGACTCGGGTCAACTGAACTAAACATCTTAATGGGTTTTCCCTTCACCTTTTCTACCTTCCCTACTAGAGCGTGCATCCTAGCATCGATCCTTTTATCCCCGGATTTTTATTGTGTGCCGGGAAATGGCGTAACCTCAGAACGTTAAGTGAACATCGTGGAACCGGGTTTGCTGGCCGTGTTCACCAGCGTCCACGTGCTGGGTTGTTGGCGGTGGGTGGTTGAATGGCCCTGGACGTGCTGGGCGGCTGTCCACTGTGTGGAATATATGATATATACATTCCTATACATATATATTTCCTATCACCCAGCAAAGATGGTTATTTCTGGTCATCCGCGCCATGTGTTGACTGGGTGATCTCGGGCCAAGGAGGAAAGAAACTGGCAAGTGTCAATATAGCAGGCTGAAGTCCTAAGTTTGTGGATGAAAAACCACAGGACAATGGTTTGCAAAATGACCCCACCTACAGGCGGTGCTCTACTCGGGACTCCTTGAGTGCTGTCTGGGTTTTCTCGCATCTCTGGGGGAGGCCAGTGTTGTGTTGTGGTGCGCACACAGAAATGTGCATTTCTGGCACATTTAGGGGCTCATCTTTATTTAGGGAGCAATCTGACAGGGGTGCTGGGGTTGCAGAGCGTTTTAATTACCCGCTGCTGGAGCCGGCAAGGCCGATGTGTGTTACGCGCCTCTCTTGTTCGCGTGAAAATTGGCTCGGAAATAATGGCTGGCGATTGGAGCGCTGTGATGCAGTGCGACCAAAGCAGGTAGTCTCTCTTTTTAGCGTATGCAGTTTTTAATCGGCACTTTGGCTGTCTCCAAATCCCCTAACCTGCTGAAAGGTGGCCTTTCTGGGACACCCGTCCTCCTGCTCTCAGACTTAAGTAGCTTCTATATGCTTATTTTGTCGTATTTTTTTACATGTAAGCTTTTTATTTTGGAGTGAGTTTAGGCTTGTGGGAAGTTGTAAAAATAGGACCAAGGAGCCCGTGTATGCTCCCCACAACGGTGACGTCTGACGTGGCAGACGTACAATGTCAAGATCAAGAAATGAATATTACTACGTAACCCTTAACTCGACCGTACACTTTATTCGATTTCAGCCTTTTTTTTTTTTTAGCCTGAGTTCACGTGCGTGCCGCTCTCTACGATTTAACCCCGTATTCGGGTTCGTGGAACCAGTGGTAAACTAGATGCAGAATTCCGCCGTGGGTAGCGAAGAGCTGGCTGGTACACCCAGCGACCACACTGCCCCCCTCTGCCCATTTCCCCGCTGACCACGAATCTGACCATCTCTGCTGTTCTGTCATGTCAAACATGGAAGTTAAGTGAAGTCTTAGAGGGTGTAACACTTTCCGGTCAGTATTTGTTTTGCACTAAGCACTTGGTCCTTCGTGCCCTTTCAGGCAGTTCTGGACATCGAAGCTATTCCTTTGCGCGCCTGAGGGGTACTCCGTGCTTCGGCCATACCAGCGACCGCCCAAGCGTCCACCTGCTGAAAGAGATCCAATTTCTCCGCGTCCTCACCGGCGTTTGGTGGCGTCCCTCGTTTTGGTTTCAGCCATCCTAACGTGTACTGCTCTCTCTCCCGTGGTCTGGGCTTGCATGTCCCGAGTGGCTCGCGATGCTGAGCATGTGTTCCTGTGCTTCTCACCTGTGCGTCCTCCGTGGGGAAATATCCGTGTTCGCCCATGTTCCTATAGGATGTACTGTTGTTGTTGTTTTCCGTTGGGTGTTGCGAGTCCTTCAGGGTTAAGTCCTCTTGACCCAGAATGTTCCACTGGGCTGATTTGTTTTTCTTTTTTTGTCTCTCTTTGCCTCACAGGTCAACTTTTTTTTTTTTAATTTTTTTTTAACGTTTATTTATTTTTGAGACAGAGAGCATGAACAGGGGAGGGTCAGAGAAAGAGGGAGACACAGAATCTGAAACAGGCTCCAGGCTCTGAGCTGTCAGCACAGAGCCCGACGCGGGGCTCGAACCCACAGACTGTGAGATCATGACCTGAGCCGAAGTCGGACACTCAACCGACTGAGCCACCCAGGCGCCCCTCACAGGTCAACTTTTGGAGAGGCGTCTCCTGGTGACCCTGCCTCGGTTAGCTCTCTCCTTTCTATTCTCATTAACTTCTAAGTGTTTGGTTGGTTGGGTTGTGTTTTGTGTTTGTGTTTTGTGTTTGTGTTTTGTGTCTTCCCTTCTGCACTGTTACCGTATTCGTGTGAGATACTGTTGAGTTCATTTGTTCATTTTACGCTTAGGGGTGTGATTTTTTTTTTAGTCCTTATCTTTGTTGACATTTCTCCTGCATCCACAAGTGAAGACCATTCGGGATGCAGAAGACGTGTTACTCCTCTGCTCACGTGCCCTCCTCTCAGGCCCCCCTGCTTCAAGTAAACAACCTTGGCGTCAGCTGCCTTAGATTCCTGGGTATCATCTTCCTATACAGATGAGCAGACAAAGGTGTGTTTTTGTATTTTCCCTTCTGTCTGATACAAAAGGTAGAATGTGTACTTAGCAGTATCTTCTGGAAGCCACAGTTCCTAGACATTCTCTTCTTTCCTGTTTCCAGCAGCAAGGGGCCCCACTGTGTGATGCCCAGCAGTTTATCCACGTTCCTGAGCTTGGACAGCATGGTCACCAGCCCCCAGGACGTCCCAGTGGTTCTTTGGCAGTCCCCTCCCATGATCAACGGCAGAAGAGAAAAATCAGGTGATAAAAACCACCGTTCCATCCTGAGCCCTCTCTTCCTTGGCTGCTGTCTCTGGGATCACTCGCTCTGTGGAGAGCCGGCTACCATGTTGTGAAGACACGCAGGTCTGACGGGAACCCCTGTGGTAGAGAACCGAGTCCCCGGCCAGCAGACAGCAAGGAACCGAGGCCTGTCAATGACCAATGAGTGAGCTTGAAGGGACCTTCCATTCCTGGTCGAGCTTGACGCGACCACGCCCCCATCTGACAGCTTGACCACAACGTCGTGAGAGACCCTGAACCAGAGACATCCAGCGAAGCCATCGTGGGTACATGCTTGACCCACACAAGCTGTGAGACAATAATTACTGGCTGTTTCGGGTGGCTAAGTGGTGGTATCGCTTGTTACGCAGCAACAGATGCTCAAGGTGGGCGTCTACATCGTTTTCAGTAATTTGCAAGGGTGCTGGATAGCACTGTGCACTTGTGTCCTTCATATCGTTGGGACATTTTCCCTGCGATCTAGACCCAAAGAGGACATACGGAATGCAGCACGTCAAGGACACGTACACACACGTTAAAAACAAACAAACAAACAAACAAACAAACAAACACGTCACACGATTTGAGATCTTGGTTCTTGTCATTGTTCATGGCAGAAAACCCAATGTTCATTTCATAATGGAACTATAAATCCCAATGCAGACCCGGAGGAATAAACCCAATGAATTTTACAACGTAGGCAGCGACGTGCATTAGCGTGCACTGGCTTTCAAGTGAGATAATAAGATGTGTGGCATTTGAAACAATAAAGCCACTTATTATGTTTTGTAACAAGAAGCATCGTGGGACTCAAGCAGGGAAGAAATGCATGGAATAAAGACGCGGGATAGGAGGACAAAATATTAATAGCGGTTCTTTATAATTTATGCTTCCCGATTTTTCACCAACGAACCTTATATATTTGTTTAATTATTATTTTTGCTTGTTTTGAGTGTACTGCAGATTCACACGCAGCTGTAGGAAATAAAGCAGAGGCACCCTAAGCTCCATTCATCGAGCTCCTGCCAAGGGTACCATCTTGCATAAATACAGCACAATGTCACAACAAGGAAGTAGACATCTATACAACCTACTGACAGTATTCAAATTTGGGTAGTTTTACGTACATCCGTTTGTGTCTTTGTGTATTTAGGTCCATGTAATTTTTTTCACCCGTGAAAATGTGTCTAATCACCACCACAAGCAAGAGTAGCTTCCTCACCACATGATGTCCACCTGAATTCCAGAGCCCATCCTTCCAATTGTCCCTGTGCCCCTGCCAGTACCTAGGTCCTGGCCACCACAAATCTGTCCTCCTTCCCTATAATTTTCTCCCTTCAAGATTGTTATATTAAGGGGTTCATATAGGATGAAAAATTTGGGGATCCCGTTTGGGATTTGGGATGTGCCAAATGTAACCCACTCACCCACTGAAGATATTTGAGTTGTTTCCAATTGTTGCCTACTACAAATAAAACTGCTATGAGGATTCATACGTAGGTGTGTGTGTGTGTGTGTGTGTGTGTGTGTGTGCACACGCATGCATAAGTTTTCATTTCCCTGGAATAAATGACCAAGAGTGCCATGCTGAGTTACTTGGCACCTTGTACTGCTTTTTAAATTTCACACTAAAAAGAAAAAAAAATTCCAAAGGTGAAGCAGGCATAAAAGTGAGATTTTATTCCAACAGCTGGGATTACTTGATCTAGTTCATCTAGATCCCAAGATTTTAGATGCAAATGAAGATAATTACCTAATTTCATCTTTATTTTTCTTAACTTTTTTTTTTTTTGAGAGAGAGAGTGAGTGTGTGCACATGTGAAGGAGGGGCAGAGAGAGAGAGAGAGAGAATCCCAAGCAGGCTCCCCCATGCTGTCAGCACAGAGCCCGACATAGGGCTCGATCCCTCGAACCGTGAGATCATGACCTGAGCCGAAATCAAGAGTCAGACGCTTAACCAACTGAGCCACCCAGACACTCCCTAATTTCATCTTTAAAGGAAATGGTCCAGAGGATTCATAGAGAAGGAATGGTATTTTCCCAAACCAGCCAACACCATCAGTAGAGGAAACTTTTCTCAACTCATGAAAAGGCCATTCAACAAAAGTCCACAGAGGAGAATGCTTTTCATGGACCCAGCACTTTCCCATTCAGCGCCATGTCACGGCTTTCAGTTGTCTTCTCTGCTGTCACTAAGGCTCCCAGGAAAACAGAGGGAATAGAGACCACCATCGTTAACAGGGTGTAGATATTCGTCTCGCAGTTTCGGTGGTATACTTAGCTTCAATGGTATCTGTTCAAAATGGAAGACGTGGCCACCTTGGCGATAAATGTGCTTTCATTGCAAATGTTTAATTATAAGCTGTCTCCATTTCAATTTAAAATAACTTCACTTCTTAAGAAAGAACTGTTACCAAGAAAACAGAGTGGAAAAATATCCACAGCAGTGATCGTCACTCAGCTCGCTGAAACTCTCTCAAAGCAGAGAACCCCCCCGCCCCCCTGGCACCAAATACAGAAGGTTGATGGCCACGGGGGCTCATACATGTCCCCTTACAGACCCGGACATTACCAACCAGCCCTGTGTCCCCACCAGCTGGACGACGGTGGGCTTCTCCTGAACCACAGACACCGTCCTCCAATGCATACCTGGGTCTCCTGCTACCGAGAGGGAAGAGGTGGAAACCAGCAGAAGCCCCTTCTCTCCCTTGAAGAAGAAAAATAATCGAAGCACCTGGGGGGGGCATCACCCAAGGCAGACATGGCTCCCCAAAATGCTGCTCAGACCCCGGTTCCCTGTGTGAGCTCTCAGCCAGAAGGGTCCCCTGCGGCGAGAGTCACAATCTTAAGTGAAAATCTGCATGTGTCCCAGGAGAAGGGAAGCCACACTCATCACGTTGCCTTTAGCCAGGGGGAGGCAAACTGTAAAACTCAAAGTAACCAAAGGTAGGGGGTACCTACCCCTCCACAGGGCCACCCTCACTTCTGACACCAACTGTCCATTCAGGGGGGTTCCCTGAGTCAAGTTTGAGCAAAGGATTCACAGAATTCAAGATGTTCTTCTCCTCTTGGTTGTGGCTTATTGAAGGGAGGAGGTACAGATTGAAATTAAGCAAAGGAGGGACGCATTGGACAGAGCCTGGGAGGCTTCCAGATCGGCCCCAGCTGGAAATCTGTTGTGTGCGCAGTCTGTATGTTGGAATATTCTTCTCTGTTACAAAGAAATGTGCTCTCACGTTTATCTCAAAACTCTCTTTCCCCTCATTTTTGATACAAATGTGGCCAATGAAAGCATTTAGTCAATACTTACTGGCCACCTTCTCAGACACCATTGCAAGCGCTTCGCACAGATAAAACGATTTCAACCCCACAATGCCCCCACTGGGTGGATGACAATGACCCCCAAAGTCATGGCCATACCTAATTCCAATAACCTGTAAATGTGACCTTCTTTGGAAGTGGGGTCTCTACAAATATAATCAGATTAAGGATCTTGAGATGAAGAGATCACCCTAAACTATCTGGGTGGGCCCTGTGGTGGGTTGAATGGTGGTTTTTCCAAAAGATACGTCTATCTGGAACCTATACATGTGAGTTTGTTTGGAAGGCTTCTTTGCAGAGGTCGCTGAGTGAGTGATCTTGAGATGCGCTCATCCTGGATTAGCCAGGGTGACCCTCAATCCCCACAGCATGTGTCCTCGTAAGAAAAGGACACGACACAGAGAAGAGGCCGAGTCCATATGGGGAATGGCAGCCATTTCTCTACAGCCAGGGAATGGCAGGAGCCACCAAAAACTGGAAAAGGCAAGGAAAGATTCCTGTCGTTGGGACTGGTTTCGTCTGAGGCCCGTGTCTTCCCATGTCTTCCCTCTTTTATTAAAGACGCCAGCCGTGTTGGATTAGGGCCCATCCACCTGACCTCATGGTACCTTAATTACTCCTTTAAAGTCCCGTCTCCAAATACAGACACATCGTCAGGTCCTGGGGGTCAGGACTTCAGCAGGAATTTGAGAGGACACAAGTCAGCCCGTGACCGTGGTTAGCTTTGCAATTATTTAAGCCTTTTGGGAGACCTCACATGCTCTTGAAGGCAACGGCTTTTCCCTACACTTTGTACTTTTTCTTCTTTCCGTTAACTGGAAAATAACAGTCCGCTGTAACGAGTCACTCAGAGTCAAAGTACACAGAATCCCTCACCGCTATTTTTGTGTGGTTTTTTTTTTTGCAAACGATTAAATATTACTTTCTTCCAGTTTATAGCATAATCTCAGTGACAGCCGATCCATCAGTGTATCTGCTGATGTTTAACTACAGCATTTTGCATTCGTGATTCCCTACTTATCTCATTCTTTTAAAAAGAGGAATAACTTAATTCTGCCTCCTGACAGCAGGGAAATTAAATGGCGAGCCATAAAGATGAGTGTTTCTCTGCGAAACGAAACACCAACTGCGGATCTATAAAACCCAGCCAGAAGTATGTCACCTCAAAATGAGATACACAAAGACAAGCTTCGGGGAAACCCTCTCCTCTCAGAAAGTAAAGAAACTTTCAAACCTCACACACAACTTGCCAACCGGCGCCTCCAATTCGGGGAGCAGTTTGGCAACAGCGAACGTGAAAGATACATATATACCAGGCATGCGGGGATTCTCCTGCCACGTATACACTCCAGGTGCTTGGCATCACGTTTTTGACTGTAACCCACAATGTTAAATACAGTGTGCACAGTAAGTCAGTGAGAAAAAGACAGATATCATATGTGTTCACTCCTAGGTGGGATTTGAGAAACCTCACAGAAGATCACAGGGGAAGGGAAGGGAAGGGAGACTGTTTCGAACAGAGAGGGAGGCAAATCATAAGAGATTCTTAAATACAGAGAACAAACTGAGGGTTCCTGGAGGGGAAGTGGGCGGGGAATGGGCACGGAGGAGGCCGCTCCGCTCATTGGGATGAACACTGGGTGTTGTATGTCGGTGATGAATTACGGGAATCCATTCCGGAAACCGAGACTACACTGTATACGCTGTGTTAGCTAACGTGACAATAAATTATTAAAAAAATATTTTGCACGCATCTCAGAACACATACGTGTACATGGACAGGCATGTGTACACATTCATATACACACATCTTTGCATGCTTGCTGATGGACAGTGTTGGGGAGGAAGAATTTCCTCTGCCTTTCAAGGTCCTTCTCGATGGGCTAAGAGTCAAATGCATAGGAGACAGATAAACAGGAGAAAATCAAATTTAGTGTCATCCACGGGAAGCCAGACAGGAAACGCCAAAGAGCCAACATGAGGCTTATAAGAGCTAAGGAGAGCCCTAGGGTCTGAGGATACAAAGGGAAGGAAGACCTTCAGCTGGAAGACAGAAGAGATATTTGGAAAACAAAGCTTGCCTTACTATGCAGACCAGTTTCTTGTAAAGAGCAGTCTTTGTTAACAGCTCTCTTCCGGGCGCAGGCCGGCAGCGAAACGGGAGGGGCACGTGAGCTTTTTCCTCAATCTGCTGAGTTTGGATTGCTTTGAACTCAAAATAACTTTTACACCAAAGCAGCCCATCTTGGGGCGGCCTGCTCTTGTCCCCTACAACGGTATTAATTTACAGTGTTGTCCCAGGACTGGATTAACGCCTTCTCACTGCCGAAGCGCAGCCCACAGAGATCTGGCCTGCGGAGACATCCCGGGGGGGGGGGGGGGGGGGGCGGGGAGACCACACTGATGCGTTACATCAGTGACACCACGTTGCCTGGACAGAACAGGCAAAAGTGCCCAGTCAGTGGAGGTCTCGGAAAGACACACGTGCCCCGGAGGACAGGAAGACACTTTAGTGGGCACAGGCGACAGGACAGCCTCTCGGAAGGGCAAGGCAGATGATGAAAGGGGCCACCTCTCTCTGTCGCTGAGCGTCTCGGTCCAATCCTCAGGGCTGCGACGCAGAGCACGAGGAAAGGAGTTGCCGCGAGGAAGTTTCTGGGTCCAAGGACGGGATCCCTCAGGGGGCCCTGCGTTCTCCCTCCTGGTCTTCCTCCCGCACCGCCGCTTGGGACCCCACGAGATGCTCCACCCCGCGCGTTCTCCTCCCGGCTCCCGGCGCTCACCACCCAACCTGGGGGCGCATCGGGGCCTGGGCGGTGGGACCCGGCCCTCGGGACCGAAAGGCGCCCAGCGGAGAGGGGGCAGTCCTGGAAAGAAAAGGGGCTGGAGGTGAGCGGTGGGTGTTGTCTTGAGGCTGTGGGGGACACGGAGCGGCAGGTGCGGTGGGCCTGGACTGGGGGCGGGGCCAGGGAGGAGCGCAGGTGCGCTAGGTGGGGCGGGGCGGGGCCGGAGAGGAGCTTAGGGTGAACCTGAGGGGAGCGCGCCAGGAGCGGCGCTCAGGTGGGCTGGGCGGGCCTGGGGTGGGGGCGGGGCCAGGGGCGGAACGGGGGTGGGCGGGGCTGGGGGCGGGGCTCAGGTGGGCTGGGTCCGCCGGGACCCCAGCCGGGGGCGGGCGCGCCGGGATCCGAAGCTCCGTGACTGAGTTGTTCGGCGTAGGGCCAGCCGAGCGCCAGCCGGGGTGGATCGGGGAGGACCGGCCGGGGCAGGGCGCTGACACTGGAGACGCAAAGTGCGCTCCCAGGGCGCCGCCGGGTCGAGGTAAGGCAGGAGCTGGTGGCTGTCGCGCAGGCGCTCGGGAGATCGCCCCTGATTTGCAGGCGTTTCCAGAGTAGGGAGCCCGAACCTGGAGTTAGGCGACCCGGCGACAGGGCTGGCCGCCCCGGGAGCGGGTCCCCAGCCCGGACTGGCAGATCCCGCTGGGAGCGGTGGGGCGCGGAGCGCTAGCCTGGCTGGTCCTGAGATTCCCAGGTGCCGCCCCGGAGTAGGGAAGGGGGCGTGCCCAAGGGGAAAGAAAGTTCCTTTGCTTGTCCCCGCCCCGCCCCCCGCCGGCTTTCTGCCCCCCCCCCCCCGCCCCGCCCCCAGGTCAGGCTGAGGTTCTGCGGCTGGGAGTGCCGGCCCTTAAAAAGGGGGCCTGTCCTGCCCCAGCTCCATCCATCAGGGAGGACAGATGACGGAGCGAACAGTCCACTAGTGGGGCTCCACCGCCCCTCTGCGCGAACTGCGCGTCCGGAGATTCAGGACGAGGAAACCCAGCGTTTTGCGCCCCCTTGTCCCCAACTGAGGGGTCCCAAGCGCCGATCATGGCCCACGAAGGAAGGCACGCCCACAGTGCTTGTCTCTTGCCAGAAATCTGGGATCTCTCCGCGGGCACCTGAGGTCGATTTCAGAGCAATTTGGGGTTTCAGGTAGAGACTGAGGGACTCAGAGGGGCAGGCGTCTGGGGGAGGTGGGTGCGAGTTCTCCTGGACAGAACTGAACTGCCCCCTCTCTGCAGCAGAAACGCACAGACTCTTGGAGCGGAGGGAAGTTAACCGGCTCGTAGCACAGCGCCTAGAACGTTCCAGAGGAGATCAGCTGGTATTATCTTGCTAGTTTTATTCTGCGCACGTGGCGTCGGGGTGGCCTGGTGGATTCGGCGACTGCAGGGCGGGCGGCGAGAGGACGGAGGGGAGGTTCGGCCTCTGGGTCCTGGGAGCTGTGGGCACCTGAGCCCTCCCTGCAGGACACAGGCTCCTGGGGAGTCTCGGGGTCGGGTCAAGTGCCGAGGAGAATGGTGCCCACGTTGAGCTGAAGGGTCTGCAGGTCTGCACCTCTGAGCGCGGGGGGGCGGGGGGGGGAGGGGCTAACCCCGCTCTGCAGGTGCACAGCCTCTGCTCCTCGCTCGCGCGGCCCCCGGTTCCCTGTCCCAGGATGAGCTGACTCCCGGAAGTCAAGGGCACACCTAACAACCGCTTCCTCCCATGAGCCCTTCCGCCTGGTTTCCTCCCATGAGCCTTTCCGCCTAACGCCGGCCTCTAAACGCACCAGAAGGGGCATTGCTAAGTGACATTGAAGTCGGTTGTGCTTCCCGGAAGTCACTGCGCATAGCCGGAAATTCCCTGGAAATCGCCCTTCTCTGAAGCTGCAGGTTCTCAGACAGCCCAGCGACGCCCCGTTTTTCACAAACATCCTCTCTGCTGTTTGAAATAGCCCCCCCCCCTTTTCCCCCTGGGTGAAGGCGTTTTTCTTCTCTGTGAACTTGACTAGGCAAAATAGATCCCCTGGGTCAATGCGGAAGGCTGGTGGGTCGGGGAACAGTGAAGGAGCTTGAGCTCTTTTGGGTGGTGGGTCCTGAGGTCCTGGGGAAGGCTGGCTTTGGAGTAGGAGCAGGAACGAGAGGAGGAAAGCATGGGTCCGTGGACGAGCTGTTCTGCCAGGGCAGGGCTGGTAAAATGCAGTCAATCTGCTGCCTGGAGGTGCACCGAGAGGGGCAGGTGGCTGGAGAGGAAGGCCCACAAGAGTCGGGGAAGGTGGGCACGGGAGCCCCACAGACCCTGATGGACACCTGAGGCCTCGGGGGGCGGGGGGGGGGGGTTGTTGAAATCCATTCTCCTTTCCCTTCCTCACTGTAGAAACCCTGATAGCTCAGCACAGTGATGACTGTATTTTCTCACTTCTTTGCATAAGATAGATGTGACCCTATGAGCGACCTATGTGTCAGCGTTTGTGGTGCCTGAAAGTTTCTTGATGTGTTTTTAATGGAAGGAGGTGTGCCTTCCTGTTTTCTGGTGGCCAGAGCATGGATGTAATGGCTGGAGCCCCATCATCTATCTTGGACCACGAGGTGACCTCAAGAATGGAAGCTTCACACAGTAGAGCACCAAGAGGGCTGTCCGGGTCTCCCATGCCAGCCTCTATGCGTCACTGCCTTGACCGAGAAATACATTTGTTTTTGATTTAAGGCCCCGCACTGTGTGTGTGTGTATGTGGGGGGGGGGGTGTCCTCTGTGATTCACCGCTGAACCTGTGTCATAAACCAAGAAAAAAACCCTCAAACCCTCTAGAGGAAGTGTTTGGAGGGTTTAAGCCAAGGGATAACATGAGTTATTTCATTTTTTTTTTTTAAAGGCTCGCTCTGGCTGCTTGTAGAGGTTAAGCAGTAAACTTCCAACATGAGAAGTAGGGCAGTGGGGTTGAGGGCTCTGGCTATCCAGCAGAAGTCAACACTTGGATTCGCTGATGGCGAAAATAGTGTAGGTGATACTCGGGATATGGATTTAAGCTCCGTGTACTTTGGTTTATGGAACGTATGGATTTTTTTTTTTAATTAGCTTTTTGGAGAAATAATTTATATGTGGCAAAGCACACCCATGCTCAATGTGTAGTTTGAATCATTTAAATAAATATACATACTTATGTAACAGTCAAGATACAGAGGGACGCCTGGGTGGCTCTGTTGGTTAAGTCTCTGACTCTTGATTCTGGCTCAGGTCACGGTCTCGCTGTTTGTGAGTTTGAGCCCTGCACTGACAGTGCAGTGCCTGCTTGGGATTCTCTCTCTCTCCCTCCCTCTCTGTCTCTCAAAGTCAATACATAAACTTTTAAGATCTAGCACATTCCAAAAAAAAAAAAAAAAGATCTAGAACACCCATCACCCCCCCCCCCCCCCGCCAAATCTGTTCTTTTGTCCTTCTTGTCAGTACAGATAGGAACTCTGTGCCCAGGCACAGAGTTTTGTTTTGTTTTGTTTTGTTTTTCATTACAAACTGGATTTGTCCTTTCTAGAATATCCTATCCGTGTTTTCATGCACCGTGATGGGTCTGGTTTCTTGCAAATGCTCATGAGATTCATGCATGACTACATGACTCTGTAGTTTAGTCCTTTTTTTTTTTTTTTTTTATTGCTGAGTGGTATTTTATTGCCGGGATGGGATATACCTCCACTTGTCTATTTCCTCACGTGTTGATTGACACTGGGATTGTTTCCAGGTTTGACTATCGTCAGCAAAGCTGCTACCAACATTCAGGGGCCCGTCTCTGTGCTAAGAGCAGGATTTCTGGGGAAGCCTTTAAACTGGGCATGGTCTCCTCACTCCAAGAAGGCAGCACAGGAGAGCACAGGCAGGGGAGGGGCAGAGAGAGAAGGAGAGAGAATCCCCAATCCCAACAGCACAGAGCCTGATGCAGGGCTCGAACTTTGAGATCATGACCAGAGGTCAAGAGTCAGACGCTTAATGGACTGCACTTTCATTTTTTTTTGTTTTTTGGTTTCATTTTTGGAAGGTCCCCATGAGGGTCTGGGAGTGAATTCCTTTGGGGCAGGTAGCCAATCTGGCCCAAAGATTTTTTTGGAGTAAGGTTTTTTGCATCCACAGCCCCAAGGCTGAGAGGCCCACTTGGGGCAGAGATTCAGATTCTTCAGCCTGACTTATCCAACCATGGAGAAGACCTGAGAACGGAAAAGGTCCCCTGTGCGACCCATGGTGGCTCAGCGAAACTGAAGTCTGAGTGACAGAGGAGGAAATAACAACCCACCCAAATGCACCACGAATTCTCATCGAACAAATAACACTGTAAACACACGTGTGGCTTCCAACTTTCCACAGGGATAATTATATATGGACCTTGTGATTTGTTGGCAGTTCCCAGAAGGAATGTGACATTTCAAAGCGAATGAAGTTCAGAATGTGTATAGCTCGTTGGTAAACTGCTCGGTGACCTGCCTCAGTTTCCAAGGGTTCCGTTAATAATTTCATCTTTTGTCTTTTTCTTCCTTTCTGCTTTCATGGTGGAGAACCAAGAAGTCACCATTCGATGGACAGAGACTTTATGCACTACAGCCATATCTACCTGGGACCCTTCATGTAAGATGCATGGAAACTTAGATCAGGGGTCCTTTTCTTAGATCGGGGGCGGGAAAACCACAGCTGTGGGCCCAACCCGGCCCGTCCTCTGTTTTGTAAATGAAGTTTTATCGAAACACAGCCACACACTTGCATCTAGTATCTTCTACAGCTGCTTTCCTGCTGTGTGGTTATGACAGAGCCTGAACGTGCTTTTTCTTCTTTTTCAACCCTTAAAGGATTTGGGTTCTACGGTGCTAGGCACACAGTAAGTGCTGATGAGTACTTGTTTAATGAGAGAGTCCGTGAGTGTGTAAGTGCGGGAGGAATTGGCCGGAACACCACCCGTGGGGTTGTGCAGTGAGGGCTCTGTTCTTGCCGACCCCAACACCTGTGGTCTGGGGCTGTGTTCTGTCTGCCTTAGTGAGGAAGAGGTGACTGAGGTCCAGTGGTCAAAACTTTCTAAGTAGATAGCCACTGGTTAAGAACTAGATCATTCCAAACTCAATATTCTCATTCTCAGTCCCGACGCTCCATCACGATCACTGAGGAAGGATTTCCTTATGCAACCTTATTATATAGCCAGGGGCTTTTGGAAACCTGCACACTCCTGATGAACATCCCCTAAGCCTCAGTTGCAAAACCAGGGAGAAGGCACGAGACTTGTGTCTTATTTACGATGACGTCAGCTGCAGTTGGTAGAAAGCCACCCAAAAGTGGCTGACGTGGTAGGACTTAATTCCCTTTCGTAACAAAACTTCCGGAGGTGGTTGGTCCGTTGGTCTGTGAATCCAGTGGGGCAGCGGTGTCATCCAGAATGTTTCTATTTTTCCACTCCACGATACCCAGGCCACTGGCCGTCATTCTCCAACTTTGTTTCCTCATGATCACAAGACAGCTGCAGCTCCTCCAGAGATCACAAACTCACCCAGCTCACCCAAAGGCGGGAAGGGAGATGTTTCTTGTCTGTCTCTGCCAGGGAACACCACCTTTCCACAAACCCTCCATTGGTCTTCCCCTCAGATCCCACCTGATCCCCAGTGGGTCCTGGCTTCAGAGGGTTTGGTCAGGTGCATATTTGACATTTTTAGGATTCACAGTTGGGAGCGTTGGGAGCAGGCCTTGTTGCCAAGGGTGAGGTATGAGATAGTGACGGCTGGAGAGGTAGCCAGTGATCTTGCTCTCTCTCCAGAGGTTGTATCTGTTTGGCTCTGTGTTTTGCACTGGGGCCCTGTGCGTTCGTGTCCCCACTGGAAGACTCCCTCTGGGTTGCCGTGGCGTCGGTCAGGTGGCTTTGTCCAGTGGCTGCCGTTCGGTGCTGTGCCGATGAAACTCAAGCAGAAAGGGGACTCGGGCTCCTCCTGTGGATGGAGACGTGCAGGGGGGCGGGGACCAGGGACGTCAGGGTGCAGGTGTCCAAGCAGCGTCCTTAGCAGCCTGTCTCCTGTCTCTCCTCTGGGTGGGCATCGTCTCCAGCAGGATCTTCCCTCCTGGTGGCGAGTTGGCCACCAGCAGCTCCCAGTGTCTGTCCTGCCATTGTGGTCACTCCGGGGAGGACACCGTTCTTCCCTGTCTGGTCCACTGGCTCTGTTTGGCTTGTCTTGCATCACAGACCCACCAGAACCCATCACTGTGGCCAGCCCGCCTGAACGACACAGGCTTAGAAGACGGGAGACGTTCCGGGGGGTGCAAGCTATGGGAGGCCAGAAACGAGAGAGGCCAGGCTGTCACCATAGTCTTTCTGTTCCAGGTACTGTGCCTCAGGAGTACCCATGAGATTTTCTGTCTCTACGCCCTCAGGAAATACTGTCTGGGCACATAATGGTAACGTCCGTGGATTTTGCACAGGGCATATATTTTCTTCAACTATTCGATCAAGTAGTGATGTTTTCAAACCCCAAGAACAACACAGATGGTGTTTGTCACATTTGGGAGGATAATTTTGGATTCTTTTTAGAAAAGACTGGAAAGATTGCGTGAGAAAAAAAGGCATTATACAACCAGAGTTACATCATTAGGAGAAGTTCTCACATGTCCTGCCTCTTTCTCCCCTTTTCCTCTTTTTGCCTTGCTGGCAGTGCTAGAAATACAGAAATGTTTGCTTTGGGATGACAGTACGTGCCTATCTAATACCCCTGTAAAACCCATTCCATAATATTAATAAAAATTGCTTCTTTTAGCCCCTTTGTCGAATTATGCTATCAAATGAGATGTTAAATGTAGGCTCATGGGATGTGTTTGATGGCTGACAAAGTGAATATATGAATATATTCCTAAAAAAATGAAAAAACCATCCTGCAGAAGCTGTAATCTCTGAATTGTGACAACCTTGGGTAGAATCGTCTTAATAGAATGTAACACGCAAACTGCCTGAAATGCTGTGATAAGAATTTTAAAAGCTGTTAAATGCAAAGACCCAACGCACAGGGTTAGAAAGGCAGAAGAAGTCTTCATTTAAAATATTTTAATGAACACTCCTGGTGAGGGAATGTGAGTAAATGAGGATGAAAACCACGTGATTATGCAGAAAAATAAGCAAAAACATAACGAAAAATTAGCAATAAAAAGTAAGTGTTCTAACAGCTAATGCCGAGGAAATGGAAGTCAGCTAACGGGTTCCTTGCATGGGAACTAGATCCCTCCAGATAGTTCCCTTAGGTGAACATTGCTGTATTCGTTTCCTGTGTGCACTTGGGTGTACCTAGCGATGACGTTCCTGGGTCGAAGCATCTGTGCATCTTTAGAGCTGACCCACAGATGCACAGACCAGCAAGCATCACGAGAGATGCTTACGATTCACTTATGTCACCTGCTTGGGGTGATGTGTTATTCAGCGATAGCTAACCGACACCCCTTCCTGGGGCTCTGCCTTCTCTTCGGTCATTTGACCTTTCACTCCATACGCAAAATGTTTTAGAAACCGTTTACATATCACATCATACTGTTCTAGTTTCATTAGTGTATGATTTAAACCCACATCACTAACAGCTTGGGAGACATAAAAAGTCTCAAGTCAAACTCTAAGGATGGAAACCACAGTGAGGGGGATGTTCACTGGAGGGCGTTAATGGCAAAATAGATACTGGCCGGGGCGCCTAGGTCGCTTGGTTGGTTAAGTGTCCGACTGTGGCTCAGGTCACGATCTCACAGTTCGTGGGTTTGAGCCCCGCGTCAGGCTCTGTGCTGATAGCTCGGAGCCTGGAGCCTGCTTCAGATTCTCTGTGTGTGTGTCTCTCTCTCTCCCCCTCCTCCGCTCGCACTCTGTCTCTCTCTCTCTCTCTCTCTCTCTCTCTCAAAAATAAATAAACATTAAAAAAATTTTTAAAAAGATACTAGTAAATTTGAACACATGGCGATAGAAAGTACTGAAAATAAAGCAGAAAACGTGTATGTATACAATGTTTTCTAGACATGTATTTATTACATATATATTTATTTTACATATATATTTGTACACACACACTTTTTCTGTTTTATCTGGGTATATACACGCACACACGTATATGTGTGAGTGTGTGCATATATATGTAACTGTTCTGTATATAAACCGAGTTATGCAACTCTGGAGGACTTCCTGTATTAGACTACTTCTGGTACAGTCGTGCTTTCTTTCTCTGTACGAAAGGCACGGGTAACCGTAGCTCACCATCAACAGCTTGTGTAATCCAAACTGGATGTCCCATGATGGTGGGATTCTTTCTGGCGCTACCTGCAGCCCTTTGTCCAAGATCCAGTGCCCTTTGTTGTTGAACTAACTAGCCAGAGTTAGGAGTGGAATGACTGTTTCACAATTGGGTTTTTCCTCAATAAGGCTCCTTGACCCCCCATGACGATCTCAGGAGTGTCATGTTCCTCCTGCCTTAAAGATAGTAAGGTAAGAACTCAGGTCTTCTGTATTGAGAATGGCAGGACGTAATCGAATTATTAATGTGAGTTAAGGAAAGCATCCATCTGATAGCTCTTTCAAGCCTACTCTGACCCAGAAGGGTCACCTCACATCTCACTTGGGTAACAAGTGGGTCTTCATTGGTGGAAGAATATTTCTTAAATGTATATTCACAATCCACCGATATTCATGACACTTGGAGTCTGAGTGGCTGCATTTGCTCATCAGTGTTGCCATCACGGGGAAAGATGGTGATGGGGTGGGTTTCTAATATGATGGGCATCTCAGAACCCTGTTTCCTCTCCCTTTTTTTTATTTTTTTAAAAAAATTTTTAATGGTTTTTTTAAAATTTATTTTTGAGAGAGAGAGAGATGGAACATGAACGGGGGAGGGTCAGAGAGAGAGGGAGACACAGAATCCGAAGCAGGCTCCGG
Source organism: Prionailurus viverrinus (assembly GCF_022837055.1). Classification (NCBI taxonomy): domain Eukaryota; kingdom Metazoa; phylum Chordata; class Mammalia; order Carnivora; family Felidae; genus Prionailurus; species Prionailurus viverrinus. Next base: position 4,202,540 of record NC_062572.1, on the reverse strand, counting down.
GCTCTGAGCTGTCAGCACAGAGCCCGACGCGGGGCTCGAACCCACGGACCGTGAGATCGTGACCTGAGCCGAAGTCGGACGCTTAACCGACTGAGCCACCCAGGCGCCCCTCCTCTCCCTTTTTAAAGACAAGGACTGTCTTGACTGTTTGTTGATAGTCCTTTCTTCCACCTCAGTACATTTCGCGTTTCTGATGATCAATCTTCTGTGTACATTGCTGTGATTGTCTGGTCTTGGGGGACCCACGATTGTGCATTCAGGGGATAATCAACAGAAGAAACACTCAGTTCCTGTAGGCAGAGACACTAACATCTCAGCTGGAAAGAAAAGTTTTAGTCACAACCTGCCTAGAACTTCTGGAGGGATGTAATTCGAAGGGACAATGAATGCAAGACTGTTTATCTCTTTCCCTTTTGGTCAGATAAACACTCTTTTTTTAAAAAAAATTTTAATGCTTATTTATTTTTGAGAGAGAGAGAGAGAGAGAGAGAGACAGACAGAATCCGAAGCACGCCCCAGGCTCTGAGCTGTCAGCACAGAGCCCGACGCGGGGCTTGAACTCACGAATTGTGAGATGATGACCTGAGCCGAAGTCAGACGCTTAACTGAATGAGCCACGCAGGCGTCCTGATAAACACTCTTTAATACTCATTCATTCAAATGTCCCAGTGTAAAAATTGTACATATTTAAGGTGTACAACATGATTACGTATTACATATACATTATACGTATTATATTTCTAGCGACCGGTTACTACAGTTGAGCTAATTGGCACATCTCCTGATGTCATTACCAGTTTTGCACGTGTGCTGAGGCCATCTGCAATCTACCGTCTTGGAAAACTTCCAGTATTCAATGCAGTGTTACTAACCATAGCTACACATTAGATCTCTAGGCTTATTCATCTTTGAGGTACTGAATGGGTCAGGAGCTAGATTTGACTTCCTTTGTATGTGCCGTATCTGCTTTAGATATTGGAGTCAAATTTTCTTGTAAGCTCAGATACCGTATTTTGTGATACTAATGCATCTTTGAGTTTTGACCCTTTTTAATACCCTTCTGCAGCCAACTTGCCGTGTGGACACATGCCACCCATAAAGCCTGTGTTCCTCACAGGCCTGATATGTCGGTGTTACTTAGTCATTGTGTGTTGAATTAAAAGCGTTGTGCCGTTCATAATCAGCAACAGTCGGAGTGTATGTCAGTTGTCATTTTGCTGTGTGACCTCAAGTTCAGCAGTGTTGCTGGGGCACTACTGTGTTCTTGTAGGAGGCAGTCCATTGCCCTGAGTGTGGTCCTGGGCATCAGATTATCAAGTTCCGTACCAGGCAAGACCGCGAAAGTGTTAGCTCAATGCACCCAATTAGTAATATGTCTCAAGGGCATAGTGTAATTACTTATTTTTCTAAATAACACAGACACGCGCTGACTTAATTACAATAGTTTCACTGGGAAATAGGATCGTGGTAATTTCCAAGTTAGTATATCTCATTAATGAGATTTGCTAAGTCTTATTGGCATTTCTGTGAAATGCCTTTATGTTTCAAACCATTTTCTAAATTGTTAATGTCATCTGTAGAAGAAAAAACGTTTCCAGATTTTCTTCTGGAGGTGAAATCTGTGTGCCCCAGAAGAGCCTCAGTGCCGAACCATCTGAGTAGCAAAACTTTCCTGAACAACAAAACAAAGCAAGAAATAAGTATAATCTTTCCCAGGACTGTTATCTGCAAAACATCACCATTCAGTTTGACATCCACCATTAAACATCCATAGGAAAGGATTTTTTTTTTTTCACCAGGAGTCTGGAAAGCAGAACCTTCCAATAGCCAAGAGTCTTAAATTTGAGACCTAGCTCTGCCCCTGGGAATGTCCATGACCTTAGACAAGTTACTTCATCGCTCTTCTCCAGCTTGTTCACTTGTAAGGGCCATTCATTTATTGAGTAACCACTATGTGCCAAGCACTGTGCTACACGTTAAGAAAACAGCAGCTCATGTGGAAGGTGAGATTCCTAATTTCTAGGACATTATATTCTAGCAGAAAAGACAGCAGACACACAGATGAATAAATACACGAGTAATTAAGCCAAGGATAATTTGATGATGCCAAAGAATCAGATAATGTAATTGAAGTAGCCTGGAGGAAGCCAGGTGGCTTTGGGAGGAAGGTCAGGAAAAGCTTCTCTTGAGTGGCAACTTGAATAGCAAGGAGTCAGCTACAGAAATTTTGGAGTAAGAACATAGCAGGCAGACAGAGTGGCAGAATTCCCTGAGGTGGCTACTTACTGATTCTTAAAAACATCTTCAGCCATAAATTGCAATCATTTCTGCTCTTTCCACTTCCAAACAGTGAGCAGTGACCAGTGGCATCTGGGTTCTTTACTGTCATTGGCTGGATTTAATTGCCCTTATTTAACCGGGCTTTACCTTTCACTCAAGGTGTCTCGTCATTCACTGAATATGTCTAACTAATTACGTGTGTCTCTGACCCCTCCCCGGATTCCTGGAACTTATTTCCACCGTCCCCAGTCTGGTCTACCCTCTCTTCCTTGCTAGCTTCCCGGTGTGACCAGCCAGTTGACAGGAAAGCATGGAGGACCAAGAAAGTCCTGCTGCTCAGACATTGTGGATTGTTATATGTAGATGCACTCTGGTCACCAGCAGGTGTCTGGAAAACATCCAGTTTAAGTTTTGTCATTCATCTAGTATTTGCAGCAAGGTGTGGCCATGAAATGCCGCAGCACTTCTCGAATGCTCCCGGCATCTTCTGAAAGATGACTAGAACAAGGCAGACAATGCCTAGATCAAACACTGGTCAGGTGAAGCATTGGCTCTGATGGAATGCAGGAAGTGATGGGAGATCTTCCTGGTATCTAGACATACATCCACCAGTGACTATGCCCCTTTCAACTTAGTGCACTCCTAAGCAGTCAGCTAGAATGAGTCATGGTGTTTGGTTGCTATCACTCCATACCAGGTGCCAGCAGGTCCATGATTAAAAAAAATGCTTCAGTGGCAACACAGTTAGTATGGGGTGACTTTGGAAAAGGGAATTTAACCTTGTGTTCCCCTTAAAATAGGAGTCTGTAGATTTACTCTGCAGGGTTGTAAGATTCCGACGCGGCATGCCACGTGGTGAATACAACCACAACAGAGGACACCTGTGGTCATCACCAATGTCATTGTCATCATGCATGTCCGTTGTCACCTCCACTGGTGCCTTTTCAGGAAAGCATTCTATGACCGCCCTATTTAAAATAACAACCCTTGTCCTCACTCTTTATCCCTTCCTCCTCTTTATGCATCTATTTTTCTTCTTTGCATTTATTACCATCTCACATGTTGTCTACTTATTTAACGGTCTGTTTTGCCCTAAAAAAAAAATAAGCCGCATGATCATAGGGACCTCGTTTTCCTCTCGGAAGTGCTAGTGTCCAGGCAAGTGCTTGGCATCCAGGTGGTTCTCAGTAAGTCCTGGCTGAATAAACAAAGCAATCTCATCCCAAGTTGTTGAACCATGTAGCAATGCGGCTATGGTCGAGCTTTACAGACTGGCCGTGGGTTGGGTCAATAATGCAAAGAAATTTTAGCTCTTCTCAGCATGTCCTCGGTTGCAGAATGAGCTGAAAAGGAATTTGGGTCATTATTTTAGACTGCCATCTCATGGACAAGCCAGGTGCCATCTTTTTCTATTTATAGCACTATATGGAAAGTCCTTCCGATGTGCTAAGCGCTCTGTAGATAGAATGCATTACGTCATTGCATGACAAGACCTAGAGTGTCATACTGTGACATCAGGGCAGCCTACCACCTCCTTGGTCTCTGCCGAGCTCAGATTAAACAAAAACCCAGTAGGCACGGGCAGGGGAGATGTAGCCTTTGTGAAATAATGCACTTCCTCTCTTCCACACAAAGGGGGATGTTAGGGATCACCTAGAATCTTTAATTCCACTCAGGAGCTGATAAATCATCACTGAAAATGGAAAAGGAGCAGGCAAGTGATGGATGGAAGCCTTGGTATGCGAATCACTAATCTGTGTCCTAAAGACGGCGATTAATCAAAATCCCAAGCAATTAAAAATAATACTAAGTTTCTGGGCTTAATTTAATAATCATTAAATTGCTGAATTTTGCCTGGTCATGGATTCTCATTTGGAAGCCTCCTGCCTTACTTGCTTCAATCCGTGAAATATACTGTCTTCTTAAGCCTGAGTTTATTTTCTTATAAATGACCTTATTAGAAGGCAACAAAAATGAAATAAGCCTAATTAATTTAACTTTTAAAAAGTCGTATTTTCGTGGAGTAACTGAGTATTTTCTAACACACTCACACTAATTTGTTTCTGTTGTGTGCATCACGAGTATTAAGTGACTGGGTTTGTGTTCCCATAGTGGATTAATACTTGTGTTTTAATGGAAAACGGAGTTAATCAGAAAATTCCCTCTAGCAGCAAAGGGATGTGTAGGTCACAGGAGACTGTCTTTGTAGATAATTAAAGTTCAAGTTTAGCTTTTTTTTTTTTCTCCTGGAAATGTCTGATTGGATCATTTTTAATTTACAGTAAATATCGGAAGTCCTGGTAGCTGGATTTCCATTGTCTTTTTCCTTTTCTGTTTGCATGGGGGGCCTTGTGGGCTTGTGGCTTTGTTAGGCAACCTGAGGCACACTATCAACGATAGTGCTGGTAATTATATAGAGCCCTGATGGTGTTCCGTATATATGAGACATCGTGGAATATTTGTAATGGATTGGGCACTGTGATAAGGGCTTCATGGGGCCATTCAGCCTTTCCAATACCCATTTTATGGATGGATAAACTGAGGCACCGAAAGATGAAGTTACACAGGCTGAGAGCTAGGAAGTGGCTGAGCTAGGGTTTATACTCACGATAATAAACCATTATAAACATTTACTGTGAGTCGGCACAGTAGGGATAGGTAGAGAACGGCTGTTTGATAAAACCCCAAGCAGCAAAATTCAGACTCCCTGACCAAAAGAGAAAAGAACACCTTCTTTCCAGATGGGTGCTCTGGGATTCCAGGTAGAAGTTGTTTTTGAGTTGGCGCCTTGTGGCCACTCGGTCTAGTGCCTCATTGTGTCCTTGGGTCTGGATGCTCAAGGGCTGTGCCCCGCGTCAGGGGCACACAGACAGATACACGTCAGAGAGCCTCTCTAGCAGGAGCTCGGCCACCCCACAGATGCTGGAGAGAAAATCAGTGAATAATTTCTTCATGGCTCGGCTATTCTCTGTGGCAGTGTGGACAGAGGTCCCCCCCAGGCGCTCACAGACACCACCGTCAGCGTCTGGTCACTTAGAGTAGCAATCCCAGTAGAAATCCCAGTAGAAAGAGAAGGTTCAGAAGGTTCCCACCAACGGCCCATAATGCAGGATTGGCTCCTTTGCTGTAAGGACATGACTGTGACATTTGGAAAAAGCTGAATGAAGTTTGACTCTTAAATATCAGTAATGTGTGGGTGTGAAGATGTTGATGGCTGTCGTGAGGCTTTGGTGGTCTTGTTCTTGGTGTAGGAAACGCACACTTCAGTTGTTTAAAGGGTTGAGGCATTAGATTGGCAATTTGCTCTTGTTCAGTTTCGGGGGAAAAATAATTTCTTTTTTTTAAGTTAATTGTTTAAATTGAGACAGACAGAGACAGCGCGAGTGGGGAAGGGGCAGAGACAGAGGGAGAGAGAGAACCCCAAGCAGAATCGAGCGCAGAGCCGGACATGGGGCGTGAACCCATGAAACCATAGGATTGTGACCTGAGCTGAAACCACGAGTCGGATGCTTAACCCACTGAGCCACCCATGCATCCCTAATTTCTTGCACTATACTTGTAACTGTTGTGTGACTTTGTGATTGTTTCAAACTTAAAAAAAAAGATATATTAAAATTACTCATTTATTTTCCCTCCAACATCTGTGAGGTGGCTGAGTTGGAGATGCTCTCCTTCACACGCATCTGTCCTTGTCCCCCTGTCACCAGTGGGCTAGCACAGCCACACTCTTCTCCAGGTGTTGTCAGAGGCCCACAGAAGCCCAGCAGAGCAACACGAACACCAATGGTTTTCTTTTCCTTCTTTCTTTCTTTCTTTCTTTCTTTCTTTCTTTCTTTCTTTTTGTTTAAATGAGGTAATACATGATAGAAATGACCGTGGATGTACTGAGAAATCTGAGACTCAGATGTGGATCCCCAATACTTATGTCTCTTTCTTGTGGCCAAAGCAAGGCTCATGGTTGAATTCCAAGTCAAAAGGGCCTTTTGATGGGACGAATTGGCATCTTCCCATGACAGCAGGTGTAAAAGTGGAGGCTAATGATGCAATCCATCATAGTGCTATAAATAGAAAGAGATGGGGTGCACGGGGATCTGGAGAGATGGCCACCACCCCCCGTCCAACACATCCGGGGGAAAAGCTCATTAAATGAGGTAAGTGTGCTCAAGGTCCAGCACAAAGTTTGATCCTTACTTAGCAACTAATATGTCAGTTCCTTTATTTTAATAACTCCCGACCACCAAAATGCATATTTCTTTCAACAGATGTTGGACCAAGAAGAAGGTCTGAAAACATATCTTAATTCTCCCTATACCTTTCCTTGTGATGATGAGAAGAAATTAATTTTTGTGTGTGTCCGTGCCAAGCAGATGGTTGGAGTTAAATGTCCCCGGAGCACGATGGTGTTGTTTGCATCATTAATTAAACTTTACTCAATATCGCTCTCATAAATCTTGAGTGTAGCACACGTGCAAGGTGGCTTAGCTCTGGTTTTGAGATTCGGTGATGGAAACGTGCCATAATCTGCCTACCTTCTAATGCAACCACAATGCGTTTGAGTTAGGATTTGGAGAGGGTGGGTAATAAAAATAGAGTGGAGACATATGATGATACGAGCCTGTTTTTAAAGAGTAAAAGAAGAAAGGAATAGTATTTGAAGATAGTTATAAAAATTGATAGCTTGGTAACGGAAGCCTAGACGCCAGCGGAGACATCTCCCTTCTAGATGCCACTGCTGTTTATGGCTTGATTTTCTCACACCGGCCCAGCGGATAGAAAGGGATCTGAGAATTCAGTCTAATTACCTGCCCCGTTTTAGGACTTGAAAATGATTTGTATGGAACATAATAAAATTTAATCTTCTTCTTCAGCCAAATTTATAGTTGTTGGTGGATGGGAGCTTATCCTACGTGGAGGGCTGAGTGTATTTCAGAAGGCAAGATCTGCCCACTTAGCAATGGGACTTGGGAAACCGTGACTCTAGCTCCAGTTTCCTGCTTGGTCTCTCAAAAACCACTGCAACCCCGTGCAGGTGCTAATTTGTGGCCTGATGGCCTGATCCCCATAGTATCCATTGGGTTTTGAGTCAACCGTGAATTCACAGCCAACTTTTTAGAATTATATACATGTGTGTATATATACACACACACACACGTCATTTATATTAATATATAAATATAAATGATATATTATGTATATACATTTATCTTATCTAAATATATATGTGTATATAAATTATATATGATGTGGGAAACAAAGACAAAATTAAAAAAAGTAAATTTCCCTCCTACAGCCCATTGACAAGTCCTGAAAACAGGTAGAATGATCTTCCTCTAGGAGCTCAGCTGCCTTAATGATGACACTTTGCTAGGAGCAAAAGACAATCTTAGCTTCACGTTATCCTGGCCTCCAGGATCCCATGAGTCTACTTTATCGTATAAAAATCGCCCTGGAAACTTCCTTTATCTCTACACCCCAAAATATATGTTAGCAATCATCCTCCAAGCATATGGCCCCCTGATAGACATCTGAAGGATCTCATGGCTGAGGCTTTACTAAACAGTGATAAATGACCTTTTCCTAACAATGGCTAGCCCCCCTCAGGGTCCTGGAAACCTTGTTTCCAAGATTCCTTGAAGACATGTGCTGTCCCTAACCCCCTCCCAGCTTGAAAGTATATAATCAGTCACCCCTCACAACCCCTGTCACGGGCCCTGTCCCCGTGCTTTAATGAAGCCACCTTTTTGTACCAAAGACATCTCAAGAATTCCTTGGCTGTTGGCTCTGAACCCCAGCATTTCCACGTTAACATAAATTTAGAATTACATACATATCTGAGTAATTATATGGAAGTAGTTATAGTTCTATAGAACATATATATATGTATATAGCTATCTGTATTATATGTATATAGCTGACTGTATTATAAAATGTTTTAAATGTAAAAAATGATCTTCCAATTTAAAAAATTTTGTCAGGAGAAAACTGAGCCACCGAGATAGTGAAATAATGCAATTATTCTGATTTATGGGGCATATTGTCTATCTCACCCAATCCAATCTCTTGCCTTCTGAGAGAGAATTCTGAAAAATTATTTTGCTAAAATAAGTAACTCTTCTAGTTCGCCTGATTTATGTTTCTCAATAAAACCCATATATTTTTTCTACTAGGACCTGAATTTATTATTATTTCTTTTATTGAGGCAAAATTTATTTGGGGGTCTTAAATTTGCTCAGCTTAAGTTAGTATTGGTCAGATGCTGAACACTGGGTGAAAATTCAAACCCGATCATCGGGGCATCCTGGATTTTTAATTTGTTTCTGTTCAAAGCGAGTATGACAGTAACTTGCTCTCATGGATTTATGTTGAGTGGGGAGTTGGGATAGCACTTTTGTGCTGGTGGAGACCAGGGCTGATCCTTGGGAAGAATCCAGAATGATCGATGCTTGCTTGAGAGTGGAGGGGCAGGTTTTCTGAGCCCGCTCCGGGAGAAACGGCCCACATTAAAGCAAACAAATGGAAAGGGAAATCTCTTTCTGTGAAACAGGGACAGAAGGAAGAGAGAAGTCTAAAGACAGCTGTCGAGGTGGCAATGGATCCAAGTCTGAAAGACAAACGGAGTGGCGCAAGGTGACAAGAAAGGCAGAGGAATCTTCCTGACGGCCAGCGGCTCCCAGTTGTAGAGTTTGGAGCCCAGGGTTTAGGACAGCGCTCAGCTCCCTCCCCACAGCCCTGTAATTTCCTTCAGCACATTTGTCAGAACTATGATCTGCCGATTCAGAGAGAGTGATGGCAGCTCAGTCTTCTGTCTCCAGCATCCCTTCCAAGGCTCCTCTTTAAACTTATATTAGCCTGTTCTTTCCTGCATCCTCCAAATATGGCTTCCCGGCTCTTAGAGGGTGCATGACACACATCTGGTGTTGGCAGCCATTGTGTGAATTCCTCTTTCCAAACCCACCGCCCCTCTTGTGATACAGGCTAGGGCTTAAGCTCGAGGCAGAGGGTGTTGACGCCTACCCGTCTGGCTTTAGACTTGGCTGGGGTCTGTTCACTCTTTTGAGTGTGAAACACTCTATCCAGGGACCTGCAGGGGATGTGACCCTAGAGGCCAGGGACTTGCTGGAGGCATGTTAAGTCTTAGGGATGGAGCGATATCATTTGCTCAGCTGCTGTGGGAGCATTTACTGTGACAGGGCACAGGATGGTTCTTGACAGAAGGAGGGGACTCCTTGTCCTAAAATGCTGACTACCTCTGTCTGCTCTCTGAGGAGAGGAAGGACTGAAATGACTTAGCCTGTGATTTTGCTTGTTTTTTTTTTTTTAATGGAATCTATAGTCACTATGGACTGAATCGTGTTCCCCTCTCCCCAAATCCGTAGGTTGAAATCCTGACCCCCAATATGGCTGTATTTGATGATAGCGCCTATGGGGAGGTAATTGAGTTGAAGTCATAGGGCAGAGCCCCAGCTGATAGAATTATAAGAAGAGACACCCAGGTGTGTGCATTCTCTCTCTCCCTCTCTCTCTCTCTCTCCCTCCCCGCTCTCTATGTCAGAACTTGGGAAGAAGGCAGCCCTCTACAATCCAGGAAGTGGGCCTCACCTGGACCTTGATCTTGGACTGCCACCTCCAGAACTGTGGGAAATACATTTCTGATGTTGAAGCCGCCCAGTCTGTGGTGTTTTGTTATAATAATCAGAACAGACTAAGATGCTCAGAAAGGACATGTCTGAATAGATAGCTGGAACCTATGTCTGTGAGAAAGAGGTACGTCCTTTGGTAGGTCAGATTCAGTCTCTAGGCCTGTGTTCCCAACTTACACATGAAAGGATCAGACCAGTGGTTAATCAGTCCATTCATCCATCTATCCACCCCTCCACCCACCCACCCATCCATCCATCCAACCACCAAGACATCCATCCATCCATCCATCCATCCATCCATCCATCTATCCATCCATCCACCCACCCACCCACCCATTCATCCATCCAACCACCAAGACATCCATCCATCCATCCATCCATCCACCCACCCACCCATCCATCCATCCAACCACCAAGACATCCATCCATCCATCCATCCATCTATCCATCCAGCCACCCACACATCCATTCATCCGTTCATCCATCCACTTTCTCTACAGATCACACTTAGTCCCCAGTACATACTGGTCAGAGTTGTTTACTGAGTATACTGACTATTGTATACTGCATATAGCAGAAATTCTGACTCTAATTAGTTTTAATTAGTTCTCAGTAGATTTTTATGGTGATCAAGAACAACAAAGGTTTACATTAGGTAGTATGATTAGTTCCTGTTTATTAGAACAAGAAATAGGTTCTTCTATCTTCAAAAGTTATCTTTGATTAACTCTTACCTCATAAGCTTTTGTAGGTCTGAATCCCAAAGTAAATTTATAGGTATTTGTTTGAGTGTGTCACCCGACCAGAGTCTGGATGATGGCTGTTGGGTTCCAGAATAAACCTGGGGCAAGTTGGCCTTGATGCTTTTGCGTAAACTAGAGTGAGCAGCGCCCTTTGTAAGCACTGAGGACATGGGGTCCCTGCAGAGTGGGGGCCACACTGCCGTTGTGCCCCGCGCTAGCCATCTGCCCACATCTGTGCCTCCTTATAGCACAGGAATGCCAACAAGCACCTTGTCAGCTACACTGCCACGGTGGCCACATAACAGCGTTTATATGTGAAGTCATCTCTTAGCCCACACTCCGAAACAAAGAAATACAAAATGCTTGATCCCAGGGAGCAGATGGGAGCCAGCTAAATGTAAAAGAAGAGGGAGAATAAACTAGAAAGGTATTTGGTTCAATTGACCCGCATCTTTTCAGGACAACCTTCACAGATGTGCAGTGTCTTAAGGCGAATTGGAAAAAAATGGACCCAGATCAACAAGCCCGTAAGAAAAACGGCTGTTCGTCAGCCGGGTATAGAATTCTGGGTGCTTCTGGGGCAAGAGCAGGACATGGCAAATTCTTAAAGGTTCTGCCACGATCTCTAATATTTATGACCCACTTCAAAAGCAGCTACTGCGGCCACATGTGTCACAGGCTGGGTGACTGCAGTTGTTCTGTGTTGTTAGTGGTGAGTGAGAAGGGGAGACAGGTGAGTGAGAATGTCCCAGACAGTGACGTTCTCATTGAAGACATAATCCTGTCACTGTGGGTAGGAGGACTGGCGATTCACCATGATGTGGAGCCCTGACTACCAAGGCCATCAGTGCTATAAAATAATGGAAATATAAGATAGAAATAAAATTATCAGGTATAACATAAACATAACATAATATTAAAGAATAAAATGCTTAGCCTATAGTAAGCAAATGAAAATTAATAATACAGGTCCATTTTAGGTCTGTATGCTTTAAACACACACACACACACACACACACACACACACACACAGAGTGTGAGTGGGGGAGGGGCAGAGAGCGAGGGAGACGCAGAATCCGAAGCAGGCTCCAGCCGCCGAGCTGTCTGCACAGAGCCCGACGCGGGCCTCGAACTCACGAACCGTGAGATCAGGACCTGAGCCGAAGTCGGACGCTCAACCGACGGAGCCCCCCAGGCGCCCCCAAATCTCCTTTCGAGAGCTCCTTAGAGGCGTGGGCAGTGATGGGTAGGTGACAGCTTGTAGGCAAAACGTATGTGTGCCTCCATCAGCCAACGCCCCTTTGTGTTTTGGTTATGACTTCACTTTTTATTTTAAAAGATGCTTATTCTGGAAAAGTCAAGCAGCATAGACGCTTGGCAACAACAAAGAAAAAAACCACCTCAAACCCTAAGATCCTAAATTCTGCATTCTCCATCTCGGAAGACTGTCATTTCTTCAGTCCTCACCCCACAGGGTGGCTATAAATGGATCCCCGAATGAATGGGGATAATGTGCTATAAAAACACACCAGCACCCTGCATGCTGTTTTTGTAAAAATGTGCCAAATTTATTTTCACTTATTTAACGGGAGAGGAAGGATCCAAACGAACGCTGATGAACTCCAAACCTTTCCTCCTTGGAAAGATGGATCGGGCCTTTTGTGATGAGGCCTCAGAGGTCACAGAGTGTAACTTCTACCGGAACCACACGTCTGCCCAAGATCAAGGACGGGAAACCAGTCCCACGCCGCGGGATAACGAGAGCCCCGTGTCACAGTGAGGTTATGTGGACGGCGTCCTCGCAGGCATTTTTGGTAAATGCAATCCATAGTGGGTCTCACCCGACATCTGAGGCGCACGCTTATAACACTAATACCCTCGAGGGAAGTAGCCTGTTCAATATGAGGCGGAAGAAACTGTCGGGTTTTTAACTGGGAGCAGACAGGGAGCAGGGAAACTTGGAAGGAGCTCGGGCAACTTGGCTGCATTTCCTGGTCTCCCCGGAGCCATCATCTCTGTCTCTGGAAAATATTTACCTTCGGCTGAGGAGGCGGCTCAGTCGTGGACGGGGATGGTGAGGTCCCCACCTCTCTCTTGGGGGGAGTACGGATTTCAGAGGGAGCCAGTCACCCCGCTCAGCAATGAGCTGCCCGGGCCATAGGAAACCTAATGGGACAGAACACAGTCTAATTTTCTGGGAGAGCCGCACAGCCTCCCTGCGATTTTGCATCCAATAAGAGTTCCCATCTGGGGCTCCCTCGCGGGCTGTTCGAAACTCCCGTGTAAGAGGCAGCTCGGTACAACCAGGCTCGCCTTGGCACGGGAACGGGGTGCGTCTGGGCAGGTGAGGCTGCCTGCTCGTGAGATGCTGGGGCCGCCCTGACGTTGCTGTCCCGCTGACTTGCCAAGGAGGGAAGGCACCGGGTGCCCCAAACAGGGTCCCGCACGGTCGGCGGAGGTCTCTGCTACAAGGTGATGCCGGATTGCTGCAGAGACAGCGAGGTGCCAACATTAAATAGGTACAGACTCCCGCCCAGACCCGCCTGGCCAAAAGGATGACAATATTGGGGATTCTCGTTACTAACACACGGCTTGAGAAACGACGCATGGCCACCGCGGGACGGATTGGCTTCCGGACGCACTCTTTCGTGTTCTTTGCTTAGTTCCTTTATTACCTGTGTTTATTGTCTAGTAAATGGTTTGAAATTAGAAAAAAAAAATCCCGAGAAGGGACAACGTTACAGTAGGATAAATCCTTCGAAGCGAATGTAGATCAACAAAGTCAACACCGGAGATTTGCTTTTCCAAACGACACCGGGGCTGAAATGGGACTTGAACCCCAGCGTCTCCAGACCCAAGGTCAACGTTGCCTCTGCTGCCTCCTGTTGAATCTGTGATGAACCCACGTGCTTAATTGTCGGTCAGCGGCCTTCCAAAGGTCCTGGGGAAGATATCCTGCCACTGAGATGTCCCCGGGATTGGGCATGATCACTGATGGAGAGACTCCTCTCTGTGCCTGCCCCAGGCTCATGGGAACCAACCGGTATATTCGCTCCATCTGGCTCAGTCCATGACCCTGAGTCCGTGACCCTGAGTCCAAATCCACTTGGAGAGAGATGGAGACAGAAAAGGAGATAGTGCAAAGTCCTAGATTCTCAGAACACTGAGGATCCCCCAGTGGGATGAGCAGACTCTGATGTGGTCAATGCCTCCCTGGGACTTTGCAGCAGGAATACTGATGAAGATGGAAAATTGCATACTTACAGCCCCTGGGAATATTTTGAGCCAGGCTGCGATGTTTAAACTGAATGCGATCTCTAAACATAGCACATCGATGTCCCCAAACCAAAGCGGCCCATCTGTAGCAGAAACAGCAACTTCTACTTAATGACGCTTAAGCAGGAGCACTACCAGAATGAGCCTGCCTCGAGCGCACAGCCACTCCGTCACTGGAAGCTTCCCGACGCTGCAAGCCGAGGGTGGCCGAGGTGAGCAGCAGACCCTCCAGCCTGGGGTGATGTCTGGAAACCCGGCTGTCCGATCCTGAATGGAGACATCTGGTCCAGTGTTAGCTTGATCGTTGTCTGTCCCCAGGCAGGGCAGTTTGAAGAGGTAGATATGCCAGAGGACGGGCGGGAGGAGATGCACCAGACCACCGTGCGTACAGACAGTGCTCCTGATGTGGGCAGACCTGGGTTCGAATCCCTGCGTTACCGCTGTGCGACCTTGGCCAAATCTCCGAGCCTCTCTGAGCCTCTGTTTCCCCAGCTGCCAAGTGGAGGTGACTCTGCTGGGAGAACAAAGAGGCAGCAGAGCCCTGCGTGTAGTCAGCGCGAGATAGTAAGAGTTACAGCAGCACCAGCTGTAGGATCTGGTAAAAGTGAATCCACATTATCCTCTGGGAAAAACTAACTGAATCCCAGCCGCTGCGGCATCGTGCAGATGCGACAGTGCCTCCTCCAGCATTCGTCGTGATGATCGCTCACCTGGTGAGCAGGTGCCGATGGGGACGTCGAGGCTCGGAGCTGAAATGACTTGCCAAGGTCAGATGGCGACACAAGCATCCACTTTCCGGCTGCTCTATGGTTCCCTGCACCTCAACCGGGACTCTGTGCCCCTCCTTGTCCTCGAAATGTCCCCTCCCCCCAGCAATTGCAATTCAAAGGCTGAGAGTTCACAGATTGTGTCTGATTGGGATGGAGACCATCTAAGCAATTGGACCCCCCTAGTCCTGGGTCATTAGCTTGCTCTTCCCAGAGTTGGGGGTGGATTTGCTGACCTTCGCTCAGCCAGCCAGGAGCTGAACGGCCAGATCGCTCACTTCACCAGGGTCCTGGCTCTTTCCTGCATCGCATTTGCTTCCCAGTGGGGAGGAGGGCGACCTCTGTTAGGAGGTCTTTGCTGTATTTAGTGCCACGGACAGTTGTCCTCAGGGGCAAGACGCACACCTCACTGTCAGTGGCTGAGCTCTGTCATCTCACACGAGGAACAATTAGGCATCGTTTGGACAGAAGCCGCTGGCATTTTCTCCAGAAGGCTTATTCTCATTTTCCCAGTATATTCAGTTCTCTCCTCCCAGGCGGTGACTCATGGCTCTGTCGTTTCTGTGTGAGTTCCAGCTGGAAGGACATCATTTGTAGCTCTCGTGACAAACGGCCAACATAGCAAAATGGATGCATGGCGAGCCGGTGCGTGAACAACGATGGGCAACGTCCTTAGTAATCAGAGCAATGGAAATTAAAACTGTCAGAGATACCTTTACACGCCCATCGGAATGGGCATAATTTGAGAAAAGAATCCGCGTTTTCAAGTGTAGGAGAGGATGTGGAGAAACAGGAACTTTCTAGAGGGGAGTAAAACGGATGGCCACTTTATTTATCTTTTTTAAAGTTTATTTCTCTGTTTTTGAGAGAGAGATAGAGAGAGAGAATGGGAGAGAGGCAGAGAGAGAGAGAGAGAAAATCCCAAGCAGGCTCTGTGCTGTCAGAGCAGAGGCTGATGTGGGGCTTGAACCCACGAACCGTGAGATCGTGACCTGCCTGAGGCGAAATCAAGAGTCGGACGCTTGACCGACTGAGCCACCCAGGTGCCCCTGGATGGCCATTTTATAAAACGGTTGACTTAATAAAAAAAAATAAATAAAAAGTTAAACATATACTTCCCTATGGCCCAGGCTTTCCACTTCTTGGTATTTGCCAGTATTTACTAGCCTGGTTCCTGAACGTTGGTAGCAGCCTTATTGGTACCAGCCCATGGAAAGGGCACGAATGTCCACCAACAGGTGCATGGGCAGCCATGTGTCCATATAAGGAAATAACACTAAGCCGTCAGAGGAAATTGACTACTGATACATGCTCCAACATGATGGGTCTGAAAATAATTGTGCTAAATGAAAGAAACCACACAGAACATGGGTGATTCCGTTCTTAGGGAGTTACAGTATATGCAACAAACCTATGTCAGAAATCAGACCAGCGGTCGTGTGCAGATTGGGGTAGGGGTGCGGGGCGGGGGAGGGGGTAGGCGGAGGGATGATCATTGTTCTCTTGCTTTCGGTCATGGTCTTCCAGGCTAACACATAGGTCGCAACTTAGAAAATATTACATTTCTTAAATATATGCATTCTGTTCTATAGCATGTATACTTCAATAAAACTCTTTAAAATCGTCCTTGGCACATGGTAGATATCTGATAAATACCGTTGGTGAGGCAATCGCACTAGAATTGGGGCAGGGAGAATGATCTTACTCCCCTCCAGCTTTTGTTCCTCCTTTCTTCCCCTTTGCTCTCAAACGATGGGAACACTTGGGGAGGTCGTGGCTTCTGGGACACTTGTCAGTGGTGACCTTAGGCACCAGGTGTCCTGCTGATTTTAAATTTTTTAAATGTTTTTTTTAAATTTATTTTTGAGAGAAAGAGAGACAGAGAGCAGCAAGGGAGGGGCAGAGAGAGGGGGAGACACAGAATCCGAAGGAGGCTCCAGACTCTGAGCTGTCAGCACAGAGCCCGACGCGGGGCTCGAACTCACGGACCACGAGATCATGACCTGCGCCGAAGTCTGATGCTCAACCGACCGAGCCACCCGGGCGCCCTGAGAGAATGAATTTCTGTTATTTTTAAGCCACCAAATTTTGGATAATTTGTTGCAGACAACAAAGAAATGTTGTACAAACGGAGATTAGAATTGTACACAGGTGCTCAATTGTGCGGGGCCTCTCAAGACCACGGACAGAGCCTGGGTCTTTCCGTAAAGCAGGAAGTCACTGTGGGGCTTTAAGCAGGAGGCTGACATTATCTACCTCATTTATACATAAAACCATTGAATCTGCAAGTCTGGCTACTGCGTGGCATCGGGGTGGGGCATTTCAAGCCTGGAAGGTGGGTGGCAGCTTTGGAAGCTGCTGTCCTCGTCCAGGAGAACGGACACGGTGGCTGGGGCCAGCGTGGCAGCAGGGGGCGTGGCTAAGGTCCTTCTTGAAGCCCAGACCTGAGATGGTTCCTCTATGACCTGAGCTGATCCGAGAACAGCTTGGGGATTCTGGAGCAGACCAAAGCTTGATGGTCACTTACATTTATTGCTGCTGATGTACATTTAAAGTTGCTTTTGGCCAAAAGCCCCTCTCACATCCTGCAGAACTGGGGAAGGACATCCCAGGGAGGCTCTCGTCCACCGCGTCACCAGCAGGAGGACTCTGTGTTTGCTCCTTGTCTGTCGTGGAGAACAAACACACAAGCAGCCCGGTCTTCCAAAATGCACTTGCACTCTCCCTACTCCATGGGGGCGACACACACACACACAGCCCCGTGGAAACTTTCAGAGACCCCGGATTGTGCCGTAGACTCCGCCTCAAAGACCCAGAGGAAGCACTGGTGTGACAGAAAGTCTTGTGTCCTGACGTGGGGGGTGGGGGGAGGACACATTTTATGTCTTGTTCGGATGTTGACCTGCCATGTAAAACTACCTCCCTATCATGGTTCTCTATTTTAGGTACATGTATGGGAAATTCAGATTCGATTGACTGCAGTGCTGGCCATCGCTCAGCTAACTCTTTAACTCCTTCAAACAGGGGCAGCTGTTCATTGGCTCTACATTTAGAGCATCCAGTACCTACAGAGGAATATGAGAGTGTGGACTCTATTGCAGGCGAGTGTAGACATAGGGAGGGGTGAAGATTTGCAGCCAGCTACTTAATATGCTATTGGAATATATCGCCCAGTAACCGACCACTCAGGATTTTGTTGGCCAGAGCACCTTGCTAAATGGCTGAAATATGTATTTAATCAACTCCTTTGTTTTCTTTAAAAAAAACTTTTTTTAATGTTTATTTATTTTTGAGAGAGAGAGAGAGAGACAGAGCACAATCGGAGGAGGGGCAGAGAGACAGGGAGACACAGAATCCGAAGCAGGCTCCAGGCTCTGAGCCATCAGCACAGAGCCCGATGCGGGGCTCCAACTGGTGAGCTGCGAGATCACGACCTGAGCCGAAGTCGGATGCTGAACCGACTGAGCCACCCAGGTGCTCCCAATTTTTTTTTAATATTATAAGCAGTGTTACAGGCTTCTGTTATATGTGATATGTCTTTGTCTAGTCCTCTTGTTATTTCTTTAGATGGTTTCTTAAAATGAAATGACTAATATTTTCACAAATATTTTTAAGATCGCTGCTACCTGTTTGCCAACATGTCTCACAGAGAAGTCGCAAGACTGATTTCTCATTAACAGTGTGAGAAATGCTTACTCATCCTGATACTGGGCATTGTCAATCTGTTTTTAAAACATACTTGCTAATTTGATGGGGAAAATGTCATATTGTTTTTACTTGTGCTTCTTTTGTAAGTAAGGAACACACTTTTGTACTTACTGATTTCTGGTATTTACATATTTGATTGGTAAGTGGGACACATATATTATCATCACTTGAGCATTTTAGAAATAGTGTGTGTAAACAGGCCGCATGGTTAGCAATTCTTCTATTATGTCTCATTAATTCATTCAAGAAATAATTACTGAGAGCCTCCTCTATATGGTAGGCATGATTCTAGGCGCTGGTGATTTCATAATGACCAAATATAAAAATCTCTGTTCTCTGGGCGCCTGCGTGGCTCAGTCGGTTGAGCGTTGATTTTGGCTCAGGTCATGATCTCACGAACTGTGAGATCGAACCCCAGGTCGGGCTCCGTGCTGGCAGCATGGAGCCTGTTTGGGATTCTCTCTCTCTCTCTCTCTCTCTCTGCCCCTCCCACCATCCTCAAATAAATAAATATACTTAAAAAAAATCTCTGTTCTCATGGGATTTGGCATCTTCTGGGCAGAGAGAGATACAATACATGAGTAATGTATGTGGTATGTTAGATCGTGAAAAGTGTTCAGAAAAGAAAGACCAAAGGAAAGGTTGCAATTTTAGAGAGAGTCCAGGAAATTTTTCTCCAAAAAAATGAACATTCTTTCCATCTGAGTAAAGACGAAAGGAAATGTGTGAATTGGCCACAAAGATACCTAGGGATTCCAGGAAGAGGGGACAGCAAGTGCAAAGGCCCTGAGGCAGGAATGTGTCTGTGTTGGATTGAGGAAATCATGGTGGGTCTTCATGGCCATTGAAGGACTGTGGCTTTTTCTTCGCAGGAATTAGGAGCCGTTGGAGAATTTGAGTAGAGGAGGGATTTGTTTCGTTACACATTTTTTGAGGCTCACACTGGGTGCTGGTTTGAGGACATACCAAAGAGGAGCAAAGGCAAGGTCGAACGGGTCAGGTGGGAGGCTGCTGGAATAATCCGGACGGTGGATGGTGGGAGTGGCTTGGACCCAAGAGCTAGCAGTGCCAGCGACGGGCAGGACTCCGGTTTTCAGTGTTAGAAGGTGGAGCCCACAGACCGGCTGACAGATTCACGTGATGGTTCTGTTTGGTTTGCTTGGGTTTTTTTTTTTTTTTTGGCTATTATCATTTTAAAAATTTTATTTAAATCTAAGCTGGTTGACATATAGTGTAGGAATGGTTTCATGAGTAGAAGTTAGTGACCTGTCACTTCCATATGACGCCCAGGGCTCGTCCCAACAAGTGCCCTCCTGATGCCCATCCCCCATCCAGCCCATCCCCCACCCACCTCCCCTCCAGCCGCCTTCAGTTTTTCCTCTGTAGGGCTGCTCCTCTCAAAGGAGCGAAATACCCCTTCCTGGGTGTTTCCTCCAGCCCCCTCCGTCCTCGAGTCACAGATAGCCTTGTTTCTCTCCCCGTTTGCGTCAGTAATGGTCCCTGTGACGTGACATCATGCACGAACCCCAGAGTCGCTCACAACACCGTCGGACAAGAATGACCTTGGAGATGTCCTCCCCGGACAGAAACGAGAAGCATTCATGATTCCCACGGTAGAGAATTCCGTTGTCTTCTGGTGGATGTCACCCCCCGTGGCAGGCTGGCCCTGGCGGGTGGAGGGCGGGCGGGGGATGCCCCGCTGACACTTTGGTGACCACACGTAGGACGCTGTCCCTTCCTCGGCCATGTCCTGTCACATCCGTCAGTTCCGAGCCACAATCTTGACCTCGGAGCTTCTCAGCCTCAGCAAGGCTGGCGTGTTTTTTTTTTTTTTTTTTTTTTTTTTAATTTTTTTTTTCAACGTTTATTTATTTTTGGGACAGAGAGAGACAGAGCATGAACGGGGGAGGGGCAGAGAGAGAGGGAGACACAGAATCGGAAACAGGCTCCAGGCTCTGAGCCATCAGCCCAGAGCCTGACGCGGGGCTCGAACCCACGGACCGCGAGATCGTGACCTGGCTGAGGTCGGACGCTTAACCGACTGCGCCACCCAGGCGCCCCAAGGCTGGCGTTTTGTGCTGGATAAATCTTTGCCCAGAGAGTCTGTTCCGTGCCTGGTGGAACTTCTAGCAGCGTCCCTGGATTCCGCCTGCCAGATGCCAAAGACGATCTAGACCCTGTCGATGTGCCCGGGAGACACGCTCACCCATGCTTGGCGACCCCGACCGGGACTAAGCTGTGTCCCCGAGTCCACGGGATCCGGATCTGTTGTAGCCCGACTAGGGAAAGAGTAACGTAACCTCCTCACGGCGGCAAACAGCCATCGTCATCTCCCCACCTGGGCCTGAGCCCTCGGGAAAGGGCACTTCCTGCTTCCTGCTCCCTCCTCAGTCACCGACCCTTCTTTGCAAGGTCCCTGTTGTGCCTGTAGTTGGACAAGAACATACTCTTGGGATGTGGGTTCACTTGGTAGCTTCACTGTTGTTTTTCTTTACTCCTTTTTTTTCAAATTTTTATTTATTTATTTTTGAGAGACAGAGTGAGACAAAGTGAGAGTGGGGAGGGGCAGAGCGAGAGGGAGACACAGGATTGGAGGCAGGCTCCAGGCTCTGAACTGTCAGCACAGAGCCTGACGCAGGGCTCGAACCCACAGACTGTGAGATCATGACCTGAGCCGAAGTTGGGCGCTCAACCGACGGAGCCCCCCAGGTGCCCCATCTTTACTCCTTTTTAAAAAGGCCCAGGATCCATAGTCCCAGGAGCTGACACTTGTCTGGATATGGCAAAGGTCGTGATGGGGACAAGGTGAGGAAAGGCCACGCTGAGGGTCCAGGCTGAATGGAGCAAGGGGTCTTATTTTTTTTTAATGTTTATTTTTGAGAGAGACAGACAGCAGGCAAGGACAGGCAGAGAAAGAGGGAGACACAGAATCTGAAACAGGGTCCAGGCTCCGAGCTGTCAGCACAGGGCCCGGCGCGGGGCTCGAACCCACACACCATGAGATCGTGAACTGGGCTGAAGTCGGACGCTCAACCGACTGAGCCACCCAGGCGCCCCTGGAGGCAGGGGTCTTAGGTAGGCAGTTCCTAGGTAGGAGGGAGACATAAGGCCTTGGATCTCAACCCACCTGCTCCAGCGGCTGTGCCCCCTCCCCCTGGTGTGAACACACCCCCAGGTGTCCAGGTCTGAGGCCTCCGATGGTCCTCTACCCGATGTGCCTCCCCCATGCGGCCACCCTCCACCTTACCTGATTTGGCCTTGTCTGTCAAGCCGGGCAATCTTGATTCTTCAGACAAGAGGTCTGGATCGGGCATCGGTGGTCCTGGGTTCGAGTTCTGCCCCTTACTGTTTTAGCTAAATGACGCTGGAGAAGTCCTTTCTCTTCTCGGGGCCCCTTCTCCTGATTAAAACGAGTCATTTCAATAAGACTCATGTTTGTCACTGGCGGGTTTTCATAGCACAGGCGATGGGGCGCGTGCACCTGCTTGAATGCGCATCGCCACGTGCGTTGATGTGCGTGGACACCGTGTATGCGCGTAGCTGTAATTAAAACGCATTCGGAGGCAGTGAGGGGACGCTGGCCCATGGGACGATATTTTGCAATGCCCATTGCTCACAGCAAGGCTCGTGAGTTGAGGCCTGAGCTGCTTTAAAGAAAAATACCAAGCTGGTGACCTTTTGAAGAGACACGTAATAGCACAGGGCGTGTCGGGGGCTGAGCGTGTGGGGGGTGAGGGGTCTCTGTGCCTCCCTCAGACCCAAGGGCGAGCCCCCCCGCTGCCACTGCTCCCCCGTGGTGTCCACATGCGCGTGCAGGAGGAACCGTGCTCGGGGTCTCGGAGGCGAGCCCCGAATCCCACGGGGGACGCTGTGCAGGGAGACCCTTCCGAGGTGAGGGATCCCTTGCGTCACCACCGCAAACACACACCTTTTCCTTGTCATCAGTGTATTTCGTCTTCAGCCGCCTCTGGAGTGGCCTCAGCTGGCCTCTGCTGTGGAAACTGTCTCTTTCAACTTCTACAAAAAAGGAGGTGGGGGGGGGGGAGAAAGGCAATTAGCACAGTCCTTTGAAGAATTAAGCAGCAGCAATGCTGACGGCTGAGAGAGAGAGAGCCACAGACGGCTTTATGAATTACAATTCAAGCTGAGAAACCCACTGCGGTGTCGTAAAGCGATAACTTGTGGAGTATCGCTTCCCGTGCCTGTTTCTTTAAAATCTGGGGGGGCCCCCGGGAGAAGTTCTGGTGCGGGAGGGCTGACGATCCAGACACGAGATACGATGCCACGCAATCGCGAACATGGGGAAGGTTTAGAATAATCCATAAAACAATAGGAACCTGCCGTGCGGCTTTCTGGTATCAAAGTACATCTGGGTCTGGGGGAGACAGACAGAGAAGCTTAATCCGAGTACGTGAAGGTCCAGAGGCTGTTCAACTCGGTGTTTGCATCACCCGAGACATTCCCTGGGTCCCACAGTAAATGTATGCCACCCTTGCCCCCAGATCCACAAAGAACACCGAGAACAAGCTTCTCTGGCCGGTTTTCTTTCCCCCTCCCCTCTTCCCTACTTCTCTCCTGCCTTTCACAGACAGCTAATGTCCCATTGGCCTTTTTTGTTTAATTTTGCCTCCCTTGGGCTTTCCCTAAGCCATTGGAAGGGGTGGCTATTAGATATGCTTTTGTCTGTGAGCAACAGAATAGCTGAGTCATGGTAGTTAAACAGAGCAAAACAAAATGAAATCGGGGCTTATTGGTCTCCAGGGCAAGAGGCCTGGAAGCTTCTGTTTCGGTGCCATAGTTCTATGATATCGGGATCAGAGTTTTTGAGATTCTTTAGGTCTTTTCCCCGTACTTGTTGCCTCATGGTGCCAAGATGGCTGCTGTACCTCTCTTCCGGATGGGGCTCTGCCTTCCTTCCCATGGTGGGAGCGGGTTTCCGGGCCGCGGCCTTGAGGGGTATGTGGCGCTGAGACCATGGCGATGTTGCGGCGATGCCCGCTGAGGCCTCTCTGTGAACCCCGAGATACTGGCAGGAGGGGCCCAAATCTGCTCGTCCGTCCCCCAAGACAAGCCTGGATGGGAGCGCCCCTGGCTGTTGTACCTGCTGCCGGCCATCCGGGGCGCTCAGCCTGCTTCTCGGCCTCTCCCTGCCCTCCCTGGGCCCTGCTTTCAGATTCCACCCGGGGAGCTCGAGAGGGTTCAAAGCCACAGATGATGAGACGTGTCGGGAGGAAAGCAAAGGCAGGTACGGTCCCGTTCCCCGTGCAAAACACCACTCCTCACGTTAATCTGTTCAGGGAAGGCATGGAGTTTTCTTTGTTTCATAGTAGGATCCACTCACACCAATTCTCTCAACCATTACCCCAGGGACCCTCTTCCAAATGGAGGTTAGAGGGTTGACGTCTGGGAGCAGCAAACGGAAGACAGAGGCAGAGACACTCTGGGCTCCCTGCTCCCGCCCAGACGTAAATCTACAGGAGAAGACTGGTGCCATCAGCCCATCTGTTCGATGATCACCTCCCCACCCGAGGCCGGGTAGACATCACAAACCCCCTGTCAGACCTGCGATCCTCACAGACCCCGCGACCCGGCCAGCGACCCGTTCTGGACAACGGCGTGTTGTGACCAGCGTTGGAGAAGAGAAGGTACAGGTTACCTTGGCCCTTTCCCTCCTGATCATAGACCAGGACCATTTTCTGGAGTACGACCTTTGGAAGCAAACTACTGAGACCTTTCCATAGGATAAAAGGCTGGTGATCATACTTCTCATTAAGCAGGGGACCCTGAAAATGGTTGCTTGGCAACTTGAGAGTTCTTTGGGAAAAAAAGAACCCAAATGGTTACCCCAAACTACTGAGGTATCGTTTAGAGGATGAGGAAGTGTTTTCTCTGGACGAAGGCAACAGCCGCCATGTTTCCTTTGTGTTCTTCTAGCAAGATCAACGCCAGACCGTTCAGCGTGAGCCCTGCTTCCTGTAGCCTTAAGAAGGGAGCCCCCTGGGGCGCCTGGGTGGCTCAGTCGGTTGAGCGTCCGAGTTCGGCTCAGGTCGTGATCTCACGGTTCGTGGGTTCGAGCCCCGCGTCGGGCTCTGTGCTGACGGCTGGGAGCCTGGAGCCTGTTTCAGACTCTGTGTCTCCCTCTGTCACCCCACCTCCCCGATCGCACTCTGTCTCTCTCTCTCTCCCTCAAAAATAAATAAACATTTAAAAAAAAAAGATAGGAGCCCCTTCTGTGCTCTAAGACTTAGGCAAAGATATGAGAGAGCTGACTTGGATGTAACACTGGAAATCAAAAACAGCCTGGCTGCCTGTGGGCCGACGCTTATGCATTTGTGCTCCGAGTCCTGCTCAGAAGCGCTGGGCAGCACGTCAGGATTGCTTTGCATGATCATAATTGAGCAAATCATCTACTCTCTATATCAGGCTGGCTCAGTAAATACGTCTCCTTTCTGTTTCGTCTGAAGAAGAAACATCGTGGTGAATAACTCTCACAAAGGGAAAAAAAGTCACCCTGTCCATTGTTCAAATGGCACATAGGAAGGACGGCCCCTCGAGGACCCCTTCTGAGGGCACCTGCTTCCAACGGGCGTGGGAGGGGGCTCGGCGTGGAGGCCACGGGTAGAACACACGAGCTGGTTTTCGGAGACTTTGGTTTATTGCTACCCTCTTGTAACCTTTCCTGAGAGATTTCAATGCCAAAGCTTGACGGCAAAAGACACAGTTTTCTATCAGATTTTCCCCTGCTGACACACAGACCGCTTTTCTTTGTGGCTAGCTGTTCTCCCCCAAAAATGACTTAACTGATCACACTCTCCCGAGATGAGTTTTTGCTTCTTGGCGAGGGGGAGGGGACCGTGGCGGGCTCAGGGCCGGGGCGGGGGGAGGGGGGTGCATTCAGAATTTCTGCCACGGAGAATGTGGTGACATTTCTCATATCCCCAGCTCCCCTCCCCTCCCCCAGCTCTTTACCAATTCACTCAAGCACTGTCTCTGCTCCAGGTGCTATATACTTGGTTCTAGGCATAAACAATCAAGTTGTACCCACACTCACTTTCAGGACTTGTGCAGTAGAGCTGAGACACAGGTATGTAAGCGATGTTCCCATATGCTAAGGGGCGGTACGTCTCCGTATTTAAAGAGAGGGCTGACTCTTCCAAGAGGGGCACGTTTCACCTGGGAAGGCTTGAAAGTAAAGACAGTATCGGAATGGGGTTTTGAAGGATCGGTAGGAGTTTGCCAGGAAGAATGAGGAGCCGTGAGTCATGAAATCAGGAGTTACTGTTAACAGCACTAACTGTGCCCCGCACGTGCTTTTTACATGTTTCCAATGCCTTGTCACCATCAGCCATTCAACAGTGTGAGCGAGGGGCCCCCGGGTGGCTCAGTCGCTTAAGCGGCCGACTCCGGCTCAGGTCATGATCTCCCGGTTCGTGGGTTCGAGCCCCGTGTCGGGCTCTGTGCCGACAGCTCGGGGCCTGGAGCCTGCTTCGGATTCTGTGTCTCCCTCTCTCCCTGCCCCTCCCCTGCTCCCGCTCTGTCTCTCAAAAATAAATGTTAAGAAAAAATTCAAAAAAACCGTGTGAGCGAGAGGAGATGCTCAGTATGTCCCTTTTACAGATGAGCCAACGGGGGACTCTCCCAAGCACAGGTAGCTTTTGGAGCAGGCCCGCTGTCCCCAGAACCCGGCTTTCAGCCCTCACACCACACTGGGGGGGGGGGGGGGCGCTGGGGAAGAAAGAGCGTCGGGAAAGAGAGAGAAGCCTGCTGAAGCACGAATGGTTAAAGGAAGTCATCTGCTCAAGGACTGGGTGACTCCCCAGCTGTGTGGCTCGGGGACGGATAATCAGCCGCGCGGAAGCTTCACAAAACGGGGTGGACAAGTGCGGTCTCTTGCAGGGGTTTGTGGGAACCCCCCTTTCTGGGGGGTTCCTCTCTTACGCCTCCCTCTCCTCTGTCCTTGCCAACACGTGTCGGCTGAGAACATGCTACCTACCAGATGCCTGGATATGCACCGGGATGCAGCTAAACGGGGGCCGGGGTGGCTGGATTGACATCCGGAACACCGTAGTCACAGGTGTGGGGTGGGACAGGCCATGAGGACCGCACGCGTCCCTGGGTCCGAGGTCCCCTTGCCTCTGCCTCCGTATCTCCCTTTGATGCCCTCTCTGTATGTCTTTGTGTTGCCCGCTATCTGCTCTGTTAGGTTTCGTCTCTGTGTCCTTGGCCGCCTGCCTCTCTCTTGGATTTCCTACTGTTTTTAACCAGCCCGGCTTTCTCATTCCCTCTCTCTCCCCCCCCCCCCCCCCCCCGCCCTGTTTCTGTGTTCATTCTGTTACTCAGTCTGCATCGATACTCGCATATTCTGTCCGGCCCTCCGCTCCTCTGCCTGTGACTCTACTCAACATGTGGCTCTTGTCTCTATCTGCCTGTCTCCCTGTCCCTTCCCGTCTTCTGTCCAAAGGACTGAGAGTCAACCCGGCTCCGGCCGCGTCTCCCCTGCTGACCGGACCTACCCGTGTCCGTATGACAGGAGCCATGGGGCAGGGGGCCCTCGTTCTTCAGCGAAGCCACCGCCACAGGCCAGGGTTCCAGGCTTCTCTTCCAGAGCTTTGCTCCACAAGCCGCTGTCTCATCAGGGTTGGGTGTTAATTCAGCGACCGATATTTGCATGCTAGCTCTGTGGCAACTGGATGTGCTATTTCATTTTCATTTGGCCCACGGCGGGGAAGAAGGCGCCTTCAGTCAACAAAGACGGTTGCATTAGCAGGTTACAGACGTAATTAGGCAGAGCTCGACTGAACCGCTAATAGATTCAGGCGCCGGGAAGGAATCAGAGATAAACACTGATTATTCGGTGCCGGCGCTGGGGTGTGCGAATGAGCGGACCCACCTGCATGACGGAGACAGTGTCAGCTGGGCGCGCTCGACCTTGCCTGCCAGGCTCTGCCGTGTTCCCGCCTGTCTGTCATTCCCTCTCCGGCTGGTCTCTCTCTGCCCGATGGCGTGTCCTTTCCTGTGACTGCTGCTAACAACTGACCACAGCGGGGATGACTTAAAACAGCAGAAATGTGCCCTCTCGCTACCCTGGAGGTCGAAAGCCTAAAATCAGCGTGAGCGGGGCCGAAACAAGGCATCTGCAGGGGGCGCGCCCTCAGGAGGCCCCGGGGATGACGCCCTCCCTCCTCCTCTGGCGGCCCCTGGCGTCCCTTGGCTTGTGGCCGCCTCACTGCTGGGCACCTGCCTGTCCCCTTCCTTCTGCACCAGATGGTCCTGTCCCTGCCTCTTAGAGGACACAGGCAGGTGCGTTCAGGGGTCATAATGAAGACGGCTTCCTCTTCTCAAGACCGTGAACTTCATCACCTCCGTGAGTCCCTCTTCTGCCATCAGGAGGACACCGGCACGTCCTCGGGGTCAGGCTGTGACGCCTGTACCGGAGCAGAAGTTAATTTGTTTTTCCGACCGTCTTTGGCCTCATTTCCGTGACTCTGTCTGTCTGAAAGCCCCTGTGCCCCATCTCTGCACTTCCCAGCCCCTCTCGCTGCCTCCGGCTGTCCTTCCAACTACGGGGGTCCTGCTTGTACCCTTCTGCCTCTGGTTTCTTTGCGCGTGGGGATTCTCTGACGTCCTGTCTTTCCGCCTCAGTCTCCTTACCTTATCTGACTGTCTGCCTGCCTCTCGGTCCTGTCCCTCCCCCTCACGCAGACCAGGATTCTGTTCCTCCCTGGCACGGAGCCGGGAGATCACTGGTCGCCCCACCCACCCACAGACGCCTGACAGACACCTGTCTCTCGGTTCAGACGCCGCAGACGGAGAGGGGCCCCGAGTGATAACAGAACATCAAGGCTTCTCTTTGCTTGTTGTTCGTTATCAAACGCAGAGGGAGACTCAGCCACGGACCGAGTCCCCTCCGTTTTTCGTGTTTTTTATTCACCGTGACGTGATACAATTCTGCACAGCTACCAACACATTGAAAACCAGACTCCCCCCTCTCCCCCCCACCCCCAGTCATGGCGACAAGTGCAGGCTTTCCCCACGTGACGCTGCAGCCTGGCACGCCCCAGCTCAACGCCTGAGCCGCCTTGTGACCTCAGGGAAGTGACTGGTCTCTGAGTCTCTGCTCCTCTTCTGTAAGGTGCGTGTCCCAGTATTTCCCCCGATGCGAGGCATCCAGGTCGTTCTGTCCTCTCCGTCCCCACCGCGACCTTTGGAGGGCTTTGTCTCAGAGACTCATTCTTTCCAGGGTTCGGCTGACCTTTCCTCCGCTTGGCAAGATAATAATCCTCTCCCTTCCTTCCCTCCTTCCCTTTCTCCAGTCATTGTCCAATCACTGTCCATCCTTGGGAACCACGATAGGATAGACTAGGACTCCCAGATTTGCAGGCGAGGAAGTGGACAGAGGCTCTTGCTGGCTTGGGTCGCCCCAAAACCTGGCAGCACAGCGGAGGTGAGCCCTCACCTGTGACCCTTAGTGACAGCCTCTTGTACCCCCTCATCTTCCCTTCCCCACAGCGAGGCCGAGGATGTGTGGCTGGGAGTGCAGGAGCTGGTGTCTGTCTCTGAACAGTAAGTGAAAATGGGGTGCAGGTGGGAAGGCTTTACACGCTTTAGGATGATGGGGGAAATGTAGGGACTGTAGGCCAGCACCCCCCACAATGGACTCATGGTGGAAAGGGCACTGATGTGTGTTGCTATGCTGACAGAGTGCCTCAAAGACACCAAGGGCAGGAGACTCTCTCCGCCTCCCCCCGCCATCTTGCTTAAGGATAACCTGAAACCAGCCCCGGAGCTCATATTTCTGCTTCTTTCTACAAAGGTGCTTCTTTGTTGCCCTTCCTACAGGACTCCTTTCTCCGCTTTTCATGTAGGTGGCATGGAATGGCCACCAGCTGCTCCTGGGTTTATGCCCCTACCTCTCAAGAAAAGAGCTAAGACAGAGACTTAACCCCCCCAAACCCATGGCTGTTGCCTCAAGACCCAGTTTGGGGCAAGTTCACCAATGGGCAACTCAGTGGTGGCCAGGGTAGGTGGGTCACGCTTCCCAGCTTCCCAGAATGGCTTCTGGGGTCCCTGTAGCTGTCCCCAGGCAGAAGCATATCAGGAAGAGAGAAATTCCTAATGAGCGTTTGAATAGCACTGCCTCACATTTATTTAACAAACATGGGGTGGCCACTCATTCACCATGTTGCAGACACGAAAGTTGGTCTTTCACTCTCATTGGATTGCCAGTCCCTTCGAGTTTTCTCGGTTCAGATGCTCCCACTCTTGCCGGAAGGGGCAATTTGTCTTTATGGTTGCCTCCCCAGCTTCCAGCTTTCCGTGCACAGGTTAGAAACTCACCTGTTTTATATTCTGCCTGCAAGTTGTACAGATGCATTTAATCGAGAAAACTTGGTGAACGATACATAAAGCCCAGTGGCCAGTCGCTTCCTCTCAGTGACCCCGGGGGGCAGGTAGGTGGATGCTATTATCTAGTTAGTCTTGGCTACTGATGGACGTTCTCCATCCACAGGGATGGTGATAATGGGAGTTTCCTCCAGCTTTCCCGTCTCCCCATATTAGCTATTACCCCCTTGACACAGCAAGTGTGCTTTGAGCTGAGCTGAATTTTTATTGAATTTTTCTCTAAGTGCTATCTTATTTGAAATGTCTTTCCTCATTTTCTGCAGGGACCAACAGGTAGCTGCATTTTGAAAGTGTATACCACCAGGATAGCCTATTATCAGAGGCCACAAAAATAGAGTTTAAGTGGTAGGCTAGGCAGACTTCAGAGTTATCTGATGCCCAGCACGGGGATTGAAAATCATGATTTACGTGGTAGCAAAAACCTGAGTTTTTCTCTGCCGGAAGTTTACAGCTGTCTTGAAGTTTTATAAATCATGACTCGAGGCACGTGAGGGCAAAGGGAGAAAAATGGAATGAAGTCACCTTCAGAGGTTGGCGTTGGACCTCAGGGCTTGCGGCTTCTCCTGGAGCTTTCGGGATGTAGGCGGATTGGGTATATCATAAACCACAAGCCTTGTGGTCAATACTCGTGAGCCTTGGGGCTCCTTCGGTATTTCTCTACTGGCCGAACTTCACATAGTGCAAAACACAATTAGTTCTTATTGTGCATTCTTTCTCATTTAACTAAAGTTTTAGGAGGTCAGTGTTCACCCTCAAAGATCCCTTTTTAGTTAGATAAGATGATGTTGTAACTGCATTTATTGGAGGAGGTGATTTGGCTGAGGAAATAACACGGTATTTAGCCCATCTAGGACGGTGGGTGTTGACTCTAAGAGTCTCTCTTCCGATCTTGGCTGTGCCCCTGAGCAGCCGCTGTGTTAACCCAACCAGCCAGCTGGTGAGGAACAGAAACCGTGGCACATGCATCTGCTAAGAGAAGCAATGCACAGAGCTGGTCTCTACAGCGGTGGGGGTGGCAGGCACGTCAGAAACCCAAGGGGCAGGCTGTCAGGATGCGGACCCGGAAAGCTGGACAGCAGCTGAGGTTGCCATCCGCTCATGGGATTCTTCTTTCTTCAAAAACCTCAGCTCTGCTTCCAAGAACATCTCTCCACATCTGTACTTTTGTCTAAACTGCCATGACGTCTTTTTATCCCCAATTGCTCAGGGCTTTCCCAATGGACATCTTAATTATTTGTGTTTGTTTATTTTTTCTTGTGAGAATGGATTCTTCCGAGTGGGGAATCTGTATCACTTGTTTGTTTGTTTATTGGTCATCTTAATGTACAGAATAGAAAAATGACCGAAGTATGCATTCAGGTAAGGCTTGGTGCACAAATGGATGAATGCATGAATGGATGAATGAGTGGGTGGATGAGTGGATGGATGGATAAGTGAATGGATGTGTGAGTGAATGGATGAATGAATGATTTGGATGAGTGAATGGATGAATGAGTGGATGGACGAGTGGATGAATGGATGGGAGAATGAGTGAATGATTGGATGAATGGGTGGATGAATGGATGAGTGGATGGATGGATAAGTGAATGGATGTGTGAGTGAATGGACAGGTGAGTGAATGGACGAATGAATGATTTGGATGAGTGAATGGATGAATGAGTGAGTGAATGAGTGGATGGGTGGATGGATGGATGGGTAAGTAAATGGATGTGTGAGTGAATGGACAGGTGAGTGAATGTATGGATGTATGAATGGATGGATAGATGAATGGATGGATGAATGATTATAATTCTATCTAGAAGGAGAAAAAAATCCCCAAATATGTATAACATGCCAATGCTACACCTTCCTTAGCTCAATTACCATGTTTTCAAATTTGCGCTCCAAATTTTCTGTTTTCTTGCCCAGTAGTTGTTAGTTCCAAATTTTTATCAAAGAAAAACACATCATCTGTCTGTAGAAGAGAAGAAAAATAGCGCTTACCATATAGACGGTTGAGAAGGTCAAGTTGAGCACCACAATTGCATGTGCCGTGTTCCTTCACACCTGTTCTTTCTAACCCCATGCCCTGACATCTATCAGGAGTGGACTATGAAAAGATTGAATGA
Source organism: Prionailurus viverrinus (assembly GCF_022837055.1). Classification (NCBI taxonomy): domain Eukaryota; kingdom Metazoa; phylum Chordata; class Mammalia; order Carnivora; family Felidae; genus Prionailurus; species Prionailurus viverrinus. The sequence continues at coordinate 4,170,615 of NC_062572.1, read as the reverse complement.
GCAGGACCAGGATGCCAAGAAAGAACTGTGTCTTTCTGGAAATACAGAATGTGCCTAAATGATTCATTGGCAAAGTAAGCATTCTCTCTGTCAAAAATATCCAGTCTAAGACCCATGGAATTAGACTCCGAGTTTGCTTTTGTTTTTGCCAATCTGGGAGTAAATTTGTGTGTCCCTTTAGGAATTGAGCTTGTGTGTAGGGGTGTCTATAATGTTTTACCTCCGCTTGATTCAAAGCTCCATAGGATAAGAACTCTATCTCATTCACCAATGTTTATCACACACAGAAGTACTAATGTGTATGTAGGATGGATGTATTAGGGAAATCTGTCAGCTAGAGCTGTCCTCACAAAATACCATGGGCTGGGTGACTTAAACAGTAGAAATTCATTTTATCAGTAAGGTTTGAAAGCAAGGTGCTCTCAGGGCTGGTGTCTTGTGAGGCCACTCTTGCTGGCTTTCAGGTAGCTGCCTCCTGGCTGTGTCCTCACATGGCCCTTTATCTGTGCACATGCACAGAGGAGGAGGTCCCTGGTGTCTGTCCCTCTTCTTATAAGGACACCGCTTCTATTGCACTGCACCCTAATCACCTCACGGGATCCTCATGACCCCCACCCAGAGGCCCTCTCTCCAAACACAGTCACACTGGGGTTAGGGCTTCGGCATGTGAATTTGGGGAGATGCAGTTCATTCCAGAGCTCTTTCCCAAGATGCAGTGAGCTCTCTCTGTGGTCGTTTAGTCTTTGCTAGAACGTCCCTGGGGAAGACCCTGCTGTTGGACATCTTCCAAGAGGACTGGTATCTGGAGCATCTTTGTCGAAGTGATCTGACTTGGGCTTGCAACCTTGGCCCAAGTGGGGTTTTGCTTCATGGGATGCTTTTGTTCCAACAGGGACGATGGTCTGCTCTGAGCACAGCAATGGGCAGGGGGCTTGGTGGGCAACCAGCTGGGATACGGATATGTGTCCTGTCCGTGGAAGGCGATAACCAGCCTGAGGGAAAGGACTAGTTAACTCTTTTTGGAGCTCTCACTCCCTCTCACTCACTCGCACTCTCACGATTTGCTAGGCACTGCTGATTCATTTAACTCACACATGTTTTTGAGGCAAGTAAGACTATTTATCACGTGATGTTATAGACGTGTGATCAGAGGTGCAGAGATGTTAGGAAACTCACCCCGGGTCGCCCAGTAGGCAGGTACTCACGGGTGCTTGCAGGCCCCAGAGCTGCCCCTCCCCACACTGCACATCACTGAATTTTCAGCATGGATGTGTCGACAGAGGCCGTCCTCAGAAACGAGTAGCCAAAGTACCGTTCCTGCTAACCCTCCATCAAAGGGATCTGTTAGTTGGAGCGAGCTTTTTTGAGTTTTCAAAAACACTTCTGTATTTAACCACATCACCTCTAAACCTCATATCATTTCTTGTTTTGTTTTTCCTTTTTCTTTCCAGTTTCTTTGAAGGTCTTTTCCGGAAGGAAGACAGATGTGATTTCCAGGGTGCGATTATAGTGCAACCTTTGAGAATCTACCTTTGTGACTGAGGGCTGGGCTGCTGTTTTTCCGTTACTGGTAACTGTATTGTTTGCCAGTGAACCTTGGCTTCCAGAACACCAGAAGCCAGTCCCACATCATCAGCAAAGGGCTGGATTGTTTTCTCATTCTTGGACAGAAATAGCTAAAAACGCTATTGCCGCTCTGGAAGGTGGCGCCATTGCTGCGCTGGAAGGTGGCGCCTACCAGCTTACTCCGCGATAATAAAGTTTCCAGGTTCCCAATATCCACTGGACTGAGCACTAATGAGGTGGCAAAAGACTCCCCCCAAAATTTGCATTAACATTTTAAAGGCTTTCCTGCCCCCAGGGAAGCATCTTCTTTTCACACTTAGTTTACAATGGGTATGTTTCCTGATAGATGTGCTGTCAGAGAAAATCTGAACTGCTGTTTGCTCAGAAATGCAAAGGAAATTGGTCACTAAGTCGAAGGTGATGTCATCTCTGGAGATGGTCGGAAGCCTGCGGTTCCTGGGTGAAGTCCAAATGAGCTCACCTCTCAAGGTCTCTTTAGATGGTTCAACATTGGGTGAATTTAGAGGAAGTGATAAAGTGATCACTGATCCGCTTCCTGAACGCAGACCCGTAGAGGGGCATGCTTGAGCCTTAGTGACGGAGGTGAGGACCTTATGGAAGATTCTGGCTGGAGGCACCTGCACCCAGGTGATACACAATGGCGACCGGCACGTCTACCATAAGCTCTTAGGTTAATTATGGTTGTTTGGTTTTCTGTAGTGGAAACATCACACCGGCTGAAGCATGTTCTCCTTAAGAGGAAGTGTCCTGGCTTATACAACTGAAAACATCATGATGCCACTATACAAAGTTGGCTCAAGGGTCTCTCTGGTTGAACCTGACTTTTTCTAGAACTTTTCCTTCCTGAGAGAGGCCCTCTACGTGGGGACGCTGGACCACACTTAGGTCCCCAGCTGGCTCAGGGCCCCTCCTCTGCCTAGGTTTTTCCTCCTGGCCTCTCTCACTCCACGGCTACCCTGCCTTGCACAGGGATCAGCCTGTTGGCTTCCTGGACTGGTTTTATGAGGATATGCATGGGACAGATTGGTCCTTCCCTGAGATTCCAGCTTCCTGAGGGCAGGAACCATGTCTAGTTTACCTCTGCATTGACGGGGTCTATATGGATGGGGTTTTGGAATGGTGGTGATCCAGAGCTGACGGCCAAGAAAGATATTTTGAGACATCTCTGGTACCAAAAGGTGGTTTTATTAAAGCACAGGTGCAGAACCTGTGGGCAGAAAGAGCTGTACTGGGGTCTTGACTGGTTGCGTACTGTGGAGTTGGAGGAGGTAAAGTCAAAAGGGAAGCCCCCAGAAGAACTTTGATATGCTAAAGAGGATACCTGAGACAGGAGCCCTAGCTATTGTCAAGCTAAGGTTGTTTTCCCTCTAGTGAGACTAACTTTACATCAGGACGGGGTTCCTGGGGAAATGTTAGACTCTGTATTTGCCTCAACTATTTGTCAATGGGCTGCAGGTGATAAAGAAATTTAATTTTTACCTGCCGTTTCCTTCTTGTCTTTGTTCCCACATCACCGTGGAGGGGAGGGTGATGTTGGGGCTCCCGGAAACTGAGTCCATACGTTGCTGGAGATGAGTCTATTGATAAGATTGCCTTTTTCTTGTAATTTACTAAGACGTTTATGAACCGATGGAGACTCATGTCCTACAGGACTGTGACCTCTATCAGCTAACCATTCGTTTTCCTCTTTCCTGTGTTCTTGGGCAGCCAGGAGTGCCCGAGGCATGTCACACACATGTCCCACCTGGGGCGGGTGTTGTTCGCGGGTGCTTTGTGCTCAGCTTGCCTTATGCTCCCTCATCAATATTACTACTACCACTAACAATAATAGAATTATTATCACACCTAGGAGCTCACACTAGGTCGTGCAATGACCATGTTGATATGCACACCAGCAGGTGCACACATATGGAGAATTTCAATCCGTAATGGCAACCATAGGACGTCAGCCCTGGGCTTAGCCTTGGCTGTGGAAACGCAGAAAGTAAGTACGCGGTTCTTAGCTGGGATTTGAGACGTAAGACGGATGCCTCTTCCTTGGCCATGGTGGCCAACACTTCCTGCAAGTTATTGGGCATCATCTCCATCCCACTGGCTAACCCCAGGAGCCGAGAATTTAAATATAAACCGTCAGGCAGTTCAGAGTTCTTGCCTGGCTTTGTTTTCCCTTCTCTCTGTAATGTCGCCATCAGCCATCCCTTTCTGATTGGAGATATGGCATCTATTTCCTGGCTTCTGGACTGGAGATAACACCTTGTTCTTAACCTTCGGCTCCCGCTGTGTAGATTATGATTTCAATATTAATTAGACAGGTTTTCCCCCCCCCAGTACGGTTTTGGCAACTTTCATTAAGAATGAACATTCTTAAATCCTTTAATGTGGCAAGTTCCCCAGCTTCTCTGCTGGCCCAGAATGTCACCGGAACTTCTCCCTCCTCCCGGGGCGAAGCCTCCCTGGCCCGTCTCCAGCTACCTGCAGCCACCTGTGTCCTCAGGAACACGGGGCTCTCAGAGCTTTGGGGCCCTTCGTGGGCTGCAGGTCTCAGACGCTGCTTAACCCTGGCTCTTACTGCCTTGTTCCTTTTGGAGATGCATTCATTTTGAGCTCAGTGAGAGAAATGAACACCTTCATTTCTGTGGCACGTGGGTGGGTGGCTCAGTTGGTGGAGTGTCAGACTCTTGATTGTCGCTCAGGCCATAACCCCAGGGTCATGAGATCGAGCCCAATGTCTGACTCCACGCTCACAGCATGAAGCCTTCATGGGATTCTCTCTCTCTCTCTCTCTCTCTCTCTCTCTCTCTCTCTCCCCCTTTTCTGCTCATGCCCAGCAGGAAGGGAATTTCATTTTCCTGAGTTTCAGCAAAAGCCCTGGGATTGACTTGACGGGAGCAGTTCACGCCCCATCTCGTTTCCGGCCTGGCTGCTTTGCTCAGGGGACGGGAACGTGATGACTGTCACGTCTGGGTCACCGGCCACTCCTGGATCTGGCTCTATGCAGTTGGAAGAGACGGAGCATGAGGAAGTGAGGTCTCTCCAGGGAAAATCAGAGCTCTGCCACTCAGAGAAGCAGGAACGACTACCAGGCCATCAGCAGTAATAACAGAGTTCCACTCCGACTTGCCTGGCCTCTTAAAAATGCCGCAAAGCACAGGAGAGAGAGCATTCAAGCTATGACAGCGCCTGATCTCGATGTGATGCTGATTACAGACTCGCTACTCTACGGAACTCCTGTGTCTTGTTCACGTAAGGCTCTCTAGTTCTGAGGGAGGGTATGTCACTATCCCCACTTTACGGAGGGGGAAACTAAGACAGCAAAGGTAAGTAACGCCCAAGACTTCACAAGTCGTAAGTAGGGGCCTGGATGTGTAGCCAGGCCTGTGCTGTTCTGCCGTCCGTGCTCATAACCACCACTGTATTCTCCCCCTGCTGCAGAAAAGCAAGGTTCGTCTCCTGACTACTGACTGTGAGGCTCAGCGAGTCGGTTCAACTCCAAGAACCTCAGTTTCTTCCTCTTAACAGAAAAGATGAGTTCAGGCCGCCTCCCCAGCCCCGTATGCGCATATGATACAATACCGTTTTTCATTAGTCAATCAGCAAACATCCATGTTTTCAGGTCCTTCTCCAGGCCAAACAGGCAACAGCAGTAAGGCATTTCCCATCATTGACAATTTGTGAAATGCCCTTCGTGAAACAAATACACGCTTATTTTTACTATCACTGCCGCTCCTGGGAATAATTCAGTGGGCTTGTGGGTTGTGTCTCTGCAAGTTAGAACAATTTTTTTAGTGTTTATTTATTTTTGAGAGAGAGAGACAGAAGGCCAGTGAGGGAGGGGCAGAGAGCGGAAGACACAGAATCCGAAGCAGGTTCCAGGCTCTGAGCCGTCGGCACAGAGCCCGACGCGGGGCTCAAACTCATGAACCGCGAGATCGTGACCTGAGCCGAAGTTGGACGCTCAACCGACTGAGCCCCCCAGGCGTCCGTGTCTCTGCAAGTTGAAAACCCTAAGTGTGAGGGCATTTTCCAGGCACGTTGACGACGGTAGAGACCGCAGCTTGGCTGTGTTCAGCCCTTAGTGGAGGCCTTTTACTAAACTCTATAAGATGCTATTAGTCATAGCACTGAGGTTGCCAAGGCCTCCCTTTGTGACCATCGTTCTAATACAAAGTGACACTGGGAAGCCTGCAAGGTGAGGCTCGGGCAGGCACTTGGGTAACACCTGTCAGCCCGGCCTCAGCCGTGACAGACGACGCCAGCGGCTCCCGGAGGCACCTGCTCTGTTGTTCCCGTGGCTCCACTTTGCAAAGCCGATCTTGCCATTAAAAGGCTTCATGGTGGAATGGCTGCCTCTGCAAAAGACAGAGCCAGGTGCATTGAGAGCTGTGTGCCAGGAGCTGACGTCCCCTTGCCTGAGAAGCCCCCACCCCGGCTGACCCTGAGCAAAGCAGTGGCCTGGCCCTCTGCTCAGTGTGGCTGAGGGATGCACAGACCCGTCAGATGACTGCAGCTCCCTGGCAGGTGGCCTGAGAGCCATGGGGCACATTCCCCCTCCTGGCGAGTTCCGGGAGGGACCCGATCCCTCTTCTGTTCTGCTCTGCTTGTTTACCTGGAGCCCAGGGGACTGTGCACTCACTCCCTACTGCCCTTGGACCTGCCGTTTCCCTCTTAGGTCAGGCTGTGTAGACACCCAAAGCCTGCCATCCACTGTCTGTCCGCCGCCCCTCCCCTGCCTCTCTGTTTCTTCCCTGGCCCTGTGCTCGTATTTTGACATCACCATTGAAATAAAATGCTCATTCCTTCCCATTTCATATTGCTGATGATGCATTTCAGACAGTCTTTAGAATTGTGATTATATGTGGGTAGATATGCTGCATAGACGTGTATACTGCGGAGTATAGCACCCGGGCCACCTGGCATTGGTCTGGGTCCTGGTGTTATTACACCGCACCTTACCTCGGCCAAGTCGTGCCAAGTTTCCAAGCCCAGCTGCGTGATCGCCTCCAAATACCGATCTCCTACTCAGTACAGTGTCTTCTTGTTTGTTTCATGGCCAGTATGAGACGATTTTCCGGTTTTCCCAAGTTCCTCAGACTGGCCTTTCTTTACGGCAACCAGGAAGGTAGAGATTGGAGAACTATTTTATTCGCTTTTTGTCAAAAAATTTTAACGTTTGTTCATTTTTGAGAGACAGAGAGTGAGTATGGGGGGGTGGGTGGGTGACAGAGAGAGACGGAGACACAGAATCCGAAGGAGGCTCCAGGCTCCAAGCTGTTAGCCTGATGGGGGGCTCGAACTCACAAATCGCAAGATCATGACCTGAGCTGAAGTTGGACGCTCAATCGACTGAGCCACCCAGATGCCCCTTATTTGCTTTTTAAAAATTTATTGATAGGGGCAGCTGGGTGGCTCAGTCAGTTAAGCGTCCGACTTTGGCTCAGGTCATGATCTCACGGTTCGTGGGTTCGAGCCCCGCATCGGGCTCTGTGCTGACAGCTCGGGGCCTGGAGACTGCTTCGGATTCTGTGTCTCCCTCTCTCTCTGCCCCTTCACTCACTATCTGTCTGTCTCTCTAAATAATAAATAAACATGAAAAAATTACAAAAATATATCGATTAATTTGGGGAATGATTCTCCGGTGCCTGGTTCTGTCCTCCAGCCTTTTTCATCAGTTACTTAAAGTGATGGATCCTATAGGCCTTTCAGATACAAGTGATAGAGTCTCCATTTCACCGTAACTAAGGCTCTGGGAAGTTTATGTGCCCACATCAGTTGAGTACCAAACAAGTAAAACAAGGTTTGAGTCCCGATTCGTCCCACTCCAGAGTCTGTGTTTGGTCGGCTCAGAGCTACCACCCAGGAGGATACAAACTCAGGAACACTGGTGAATCTCCGGGATTTTTTCATGGGGTGGTATATTTGTGAGGGGCCCCGTGGATTGTGACAGCACACGGGCATCGCAGCGGATGCCAAAGGAGGAAGATCAATCAGAGTCTTGGACCCTCTGGGGAAGCACGTGGAAAAGCCAATACTTCTGCACAGAACCAGGCTTATGGTAGTCACCTAGGGTAGCGTGATAAGGGGTACAGCAAAACGAGACAAAAACGGAACAAAACAAGAATACGGTCCAATGGGAAACGTTTAGAGAGGGTCTTTCTGCGCAAAGAAGGCATCCCTCAAGACTGAATCAATGCGCACTCTCATATTCTGCATTATCCACATGTTCATTAAAAAATCAGTGGCCGGACCGATCAATGCAACTGCAGGGGCCGAGACCTGTCAGCACAGAGACCACACATCGCAGAGAAGTAGGCACCTGCTCTCCGGGAAGAAGGGGTTCTTTCAGGTCCAATCAATAGGCGACATCTGCAGCCTGCGTAACCCACGGAATGCTGATAGAGCTGTTTGAAAACACCAGGGCTAATCAGTTCTGTTGTTACTTGATTTAACTTCGACAATTGCCTTGTTTCATTGATGGAAAGGGAGCAGGATTAAGAGGGAAAAGAAAATGCTTTTCATATGAGATCCAGGCAAGAGAGTGTGAGATGAAAATCAACTATTTTAACATGGGAACGCCCCCTTTGTAGGATGGGGGCGTTTGGGGGCTTGACTTGCAGATGGGGGCAGGCGGGTCCCCCTGGCAGGCTGGAGGGCAGTGGTCAGCTTCAGGCACAGGCTGTGCAAGTCCCCGGTGTGAGTGTGCTTTCGGGACCCTCGTCATAAGTGCTGGGTTTGAGCTCAACGAAGGTTTCCCAATCCTGACAGTTGAAGTCTGATACTTCTGTCTCAGGAGGGTCTGTGCTGTGCATTGTAGGGGATTTACAAGCATCTCTAGCGTTTACTCACTAGATGCCAGTGGCAACCACCTGCCTGAATTGTGACAACCAAACATGCCCCCCAGAATAGCTTTACGCTAGAGGTAAAACTGTCCCTGGGTGAGAACCACCGAATTCTACCTCCAGAAGAAAGATGGGATGGAGGGGAATATATTGGACCCCGTAAGCCCATGTTTAGAAGTTTGGGGCTTTAGGGATGATCAGCAGCCAGAGATGAAACCATTGCCAGACATTGTCTATGCATCTCTTACTTCTCGACACCAGTTTTCCTTCTCCTGACAAGCTTGTCCATGCAATTGGGACTGTGGCCACAAGTAGCTTCAAGCTCATATCTGTGCAACTCTATGATCAGGAAGGAAAAGAATCTTTTGCAACGAAGTTCAGTCCAAAAGCTCCCGCAAAGGGCTCTGGTCCAGCTTTGGTAACACATCTGACTGTAAGTGACTTCTAAGCTGTCTGTGTTGGGAGGGAGCTGAGGGATTCTGTTGGCTCACATGCTCTCTTGTTGGGCAGGCCTGCTGCCAGGGAGAAAGGAGGAAGTTTTTCTGATCGGTTCATTCACTCATTCATTCATTCATTCATTCATCCACTTGTCTGTCCATCCAACTATCCATTCACCGACCTGTCCATCCATCCATCCATCCATCCATCCACCCATCAATTTTTCCATCCATCCATACACGCATCCATCCAGCCATCCACCTGTTCATATATCCATCCATTTTTCCATCCATCCAACCATCCATCCATCCACCCATCCATCCCTCCATCCACCCATCCATCCATCCAGCCAGCCAGCCACCCATCCATCCATCCACCTGTCCATCCATTCATCCATCCACCCACCCATCCATCCATCCATCCATCCATCCATCCACCCGTCCATCCATCCATCCATCCATCCATCTATCCATCCATTTTTCCATCCATCCATCCATCCATCCATCCATCCATCCACCCATCCATCCATCCATCCATCCACCCGTCCATCCATCCATCCATCCATCCACCCATCCATCCATCATCACTCATATACTCTGTGCCATTCCTTGTCCTGTGTGTGGAGGATATGAAGATGAATTGCATATTTGTGTCCTGCCTCTGACAGGTTTCTGGTCTGCTTTTACTAGATGTTCAGCTAAAACTGAGACGGAGAACTAGGTATCTCAACAGGTGGTGACAGTACACTCTTCAGTGATTTGGGAAATGACTGAAAATGGCCTGGAAGTAGATACAGAGGTTAGGAGGGAGCAGATGGAATCTGATTAGGAAGACAATGAGAAATAAGGCATTCTCAGCACTGAAAAAGCATCTGTTAATTGTTGTTGTTTTCTAATGCCCAATGTGCTTGGGCAAATAGGGAGATACCAGTTTTCTTGAAGCACAGATAGCGGGAGAGGCACTGGGGTGTGTGCAGGAGGACGAGTGTGAAGTTGAGCAAAGGAGTTTGGAGTTTAGCCCCTGGTCAGAGGGGAGCCCCAGGACAATGGCCATTGGGTGATAGAGTTTTTGAAAATGAGCCTTGGAGATAATGAAATTCAGGCAATCGTGTAGGAGGTGGGTAGGAGAGAGGGAAGAGTATTTCGGAAGTTCTCTTGCAAGGAGGGGAACAATCCACTGGAGGGCTTGAGAGGAGACCAGAGAGAAACAGTGGTGACAACTGAGTCAAAGAGCTAGACTCAGAGCAGAAAGAGCTATAATATCCTCGAAACCTCCCTTCCCTCCATCCCATGACCATGACCATGACTGCAAGGTCCTGCCCAACCCCTACACTCCTTGACCCCCTTTGGCTTCCTTTATAGCGTCTGCCTCTAGCTGACCTTCTCCTTCAACTGGTGTATTTGCTTGATATTGTCTGTCTCCCGCAACAGAACGTGATCTTTGTGAGTTCTCACGTGTCTCTGTTGTTCGCATCTGCCCCCATTATCTAGCACAGCATCTGGTCCCTCCAGGGTGTTCAGTAAATATTCACTGAGCTTGTTCATTCACCCACCTATTATTCATGTATCCAGTCACTACTCAATCGTGCACATACCCAGTCATATGTTCAATGCACCACTTAAAGACTGCCTTCTCCAGTTGTTTCATGAAAAAGAACATTCTTAGTGGGTATGTGGGTGTTTGAAAGGAAATAATGTCTAAATCTATAAGCAGAAACTGATAGATACTTCAACTGGTGCTTCTGTGTCACAGTTTAGACCTTGCAATTCACTCCTCAGTGGAGAATTCTTCCTTTTGACAGGCAATCCAAAGAAAGAAGATCTTCTTAAGTATTTTCCTGTGGATGGGTAGAGAAGTCTGGAATGTGACAGCTCGTACTTTGGGTGGAGGGTTTGCTCTCAAAATCATGGCCGCCGAAGATGTTGAAATTGGGATACTCGGACATTGCTGGTGGGAATGTAAATAGGGCCACTGCTTTGGGAAACAGTTTAGCAGATCCTGAAAACATTAAACGTGGAGTTCTCACGTGACCCAGCAATCCCACTTGTAGGCGTATATTGAAGAGACATGAAAATGTAAGTCCTCATAGGCAGAAACTGTTACGTGGATGCTCATGGCAACTTTATTCATAATATCAAAAAAAGGAGAAATAGCCCAAGTGCCCGTTTTCCCCTGGGGGGCGAAACACATGTGGTCTATCCAGATAAGAGGCCATTACTCAGCTGTAGAAAGGAATGAAGCCCTGATCTATGTTACAACGTGAATGAGCTTGAGAACGTGATGCTGAGTGAGAGAATCCAGGCACCAAAGGGCACATAGAGCAGGATTCCATTCATATGAAATGTCTAGAGTATAAAAAGTCATAGAAACAGAAAGTAGACTCGTGGTCGCCAGGAGCTGGTGGGGGGAGGGGAGTGAGGAATGAAGCGATGTCTAAGGAGTACGCGGTTTCTTTTGTGGGTGACAAAAATACTCTAACAGTAGATAGCGATTATTGCAAACCGTGAATCTACCAAAACCCATCCACTCGTCCACTTTACAAGGTGAATTTAATGATAGGTGAATTTTATCTTAATTTGTAAAAAGCACGGCTGAATTCTCATGGGCCGTGTAAGCAGGTTCAATGGGAGGAGAGCTATGGAGGTTCTCAAGCCACAGATCCCCCTTCTGTCCGCAAGGGAGAGAGTTGGTGCAGATAACTGTGTGGGCAACATCAGGATTATTACTTCAAAAGAGGGAGTTGGATTTATGGAGAAGTATGGATACTAAATTATTTATTTGAAATGCTGCTTGTGTGATTTTTGGCACTAACACAAAAGAGACGAGGCAGCCACGGGAGCCCGGGTGGCTCAGCTGGTTGAGCGTCTGACATCAGCTTGGGTCACGATCTCACAGTTTGTGAGTTTGAGCCCCGCGTTGGGCTCACCACTGTCAGTACAGAGCCCGCCTCACATCTTCTGTTCCCCTCTCTCTGTGTCTCTCTCCTGCTCACCCTCTCACCCTCAAAAATAAATAAAATATCAAAAAGAGTTAAAAAAAGACATCGTTGCTGCCGAGAAGCACCTTGGAAGCTTTGTTGTTATTAGGGTTTGAAGAGCCTTCGGAACCTTCTAACGAATTCGGATTTGAATTTATAGCAAAAATGGGAGAGGTAAGACACGCGTATCACAGCTCCCTAGCTCCTGTCCCAGGAAGACATCACTAATCAGTCCTTGCACGCCTCTCCCCAGAGTCCAGACTCCTTCTCAGGACAAGCCCCCAGCGCCTGTGAGGATCCTCCTACACTCAAAAATGCGATGAAACCTTTCCTATTTATGGTACAGTCTGTGGGAGCCGGGAGCAGTATCAAATAAGGACTGCAGCATAATGTCCGCGAGGGACACCTTTGTTCCAGATGATTTCACACACTGAAAAAATAACAATAAACCCGCCTCCTTCCCTGGGCGTCGGAGGCATACTGTCAAGGAAAGCATTACGCCCAAGGCTGTAAAATGCCAATTCTTGAGGCAAATACAGTCCCAAGACTTGCTTTGTTTGGCCAGGATCCTTCTTTACAGTTTTCCCGTCAGTGGCCGGTGTTGAAACTTGATAGATTTCGCTCTCTACCTGGATTTCCTGTTTCTTTCGAAAAGCAATCAGGCGCCCTCAAAGAGCAGTGCTAGCACTCCTGCGTGAAAGCAACTCATCCCAGCTGTGGTGGCCGCCTCCCTCGAGTGAAACAGGCTCCTTCCGGTTTGCCTTGTCCCAATACCCCAGGCCCATCACACCCACCCGACGGGCCACTCAGGGCTGTGTTGTGCTGTGTGTGTTGTGTTGTGTCTGCTTACCTAGTCTGAACACTATTTCATGCCACTCCTTTATTTATGAGAATTGATGGGTAAATTACCTTCTTGCCAATTGAAGGCTGCTGTGGATGTACAGGTAATAGGATGATGAGTTTGCTTTGCTTCATTCGTGTAAATCTAGACGTTGGATCACGCAAAGATCGGGTGTCATCTCACCCTGGTGGTGTGGGGGAGGCGGGACTGGAGGTACAGTGGATGTACCACACTACCCAATCAAGATTTGTTGCCATGGATGAGCTCAGTGCTTGCGGACACGACTTTCTTGGGCAGTTCAGAGAGTCTCTCGTAGGCAAGGGTTTCATTAACCTCTATTCGTGGCGGAGGGAACACAAGCGCCATCAATGGTCCCACGAGGTGATGCCGAGAACATTGCTTGTGCACCCAGAATTTCCCCACGAAGGGCCGGGGCTGGGCTAGATTCTGAATTTCCAGTGCCCTTGAGAACGACTCCGTGAAGAGTGTGAGTGTGGAGGTCCAGCCTTCTCTTGGCCGTGGGGACCACGCCTTGCGTCTGCCGGGCCCTGTCCGCTTGGGACTTTCAAAGTCCCTCTGCCAATGTCTCTTTGTGGAACAGGTGGTCGAGAGGCCACTGCTTGCGTTTACTTCTGTCCTTTTCCTGGGAATCACAGAAATAAACTCTTCCGCTATTGGTACCTTAAGTTCACCATGCGTGATTCTCTGATTTTCCAAGCGCTTTTCCTGATAGACATTACCTAAGTAGCTGTCATAGAAGTTGGAAAAATTCTGTGGAACTTTCTCTTATTTTTCCCCTTGAAAACCTGTTTATCCTGCCAAAATACCTTATGAATGTGTGTGTGTGTGTGTGTGTGTGTGTGTGTGACTAATTTGCGTGCAAGCCCCGAACATCTAAGCCTTAGCTTCAACATCTGTGCCAATGGAGCCTAATTAACAGCACATCTCCCCAGCAGGCCCAGTGCGCGCAGTCAGAGCGGGCGCAAGAAGCCGGGCACAGCCATATGCTGGGCTCTCACCAGATAAGCACCCCCTAATCCCTTCTGGGGCACTGTTCGATGGATGTGAAGTGCTTGGATCTTTTGCTAAGCTAACAAGCATTGGTGGTGCTTTTAAAATCCCCCGATGCCAAGGGATGAGACGCTAAAGTGAAAGCATCCTACAAATAAGGGTACGCTAAACTTTGTACTGAGCCATAGTCTGGCCTGGGACGCTCTGAAGTTTTAATAAGGAATAATTTTGGGAAGATACGTATCTAGAAATAACAAAACCTTACTGAACGTGTTTTGGGGCAGGGGCACCTGGGGGGCTCAGTCGGCTAAGCATCTGACTCTTGATTTGGGCTCAAGTCATGATCTCACACTTCGTGGGATTGAGCCCTGAGTCGGGCTCTGTGCTGACAGCGCGGAGGCTGCTTGAGATTCTCCCTCTCCCTCTCTCTCTGCCCCTCCCCTGCTTGTGCACGCACATTCTCTTGTTTTCTTTCGCTCTCTCTCTTTGTCAAAATAAATAAATAAACATTAGAAAACAAGACAGTGTTTGGGGACAGAGCTTTTTCCCTAGAGGGAAAAAAACTAACGTGTCTTAGCTTTGCCATAGTGATGGCCCATCGGATAGAGCCCAGGACTGTCCTGTGCCATCTAATGGAGCTTGGCTGAGAGAGTTATCAGGGAGTCCTTCTGTGCAGATGTCGTGCGTGTCTCTAATTAAGGTGAACAGTGAACCCCTCTCGTGGTCCTGAGATGAAAACAGCCAGTGAACGTGTCCATCCCCCAGGCCCCCCCGGGAGCTTTAGGGAAATACAATTAAAAACAATATCTTCTGCCAACTCAGAAAACCTCTCCAAACAAAGCAGAGGAGAAGGAAAACGATTTCATTATTGAGTCCGTATTAAACCAGAACGTGACGTGCATCACAGGCAATTTGCTGAGAGATTTGCAAAGGTAGAAATGTTACATTCAAAAAAAAATTTTTTTTAACGTTTATTTATTTTTGAGACAGAGAGAGACAGAGCATGAACGGGGGAGGGTCAGAGAGAGGGAGACACAGAATCTGAAACAGGCTCCAGTCTCTGAGCAGTTAGCACAGAGCCCGACGCGGGGCTCGAACTCACGGACCATGAGATCGTGACCTGAGCCAAAGTCGGACGCTTAACCGACTGAGCCACCCAGGTGCCCCGAAATGTCACCATTTTATATAGCCCAGCAGACATAATCCATTTCATACATGTTCTCATAATAAGTCAATTTTTCTCATTTTAAAATTTCATTGGCTCCCAGAGAACCCTGATTAGTTTACTAATCGCTACATACTCTGTGTGTAGTGCTTAGGAGAGTGACTGTCAGACCTGAGGACACGGGCAGGCAGAAGGGACAATGGGCCCAGAGCCCCCTGGTTCAGGTCCCTGCAGGAAGCTGACAATCCTGCCCCCCTCCCCTCCTTGGGAGTTTAGTTGGAAGACCATGGATCAGTCAGGAAGTTCTCACTGCATGCTCCTTCTCCTGTGTCCCAACTGGACCCCACTGCTTGACGGAGAAGGGCCGTGGCTCCTGTCCTGTGTATTTGTGCTGGGCTATTAACCCAAATCGGTTAGGAACACCTGTCTTACGTCCAGGTGTCATGAGCCTGACGCGAGGCTCAATCTCACGAAGCCTGAGAACATGACCTGAGCCAAAATCAAGAGTCAGATGCTTCACTGACTGAGCCGCCCGGGCACCCCTTCCCCAAAATACGTCCAATAAGGTCTCGCTCTTTCTAGGTAAGTATCTTCCAAAAATTATTCCTTATCAAAACTCAGCTCAAATCCTGACTCTGTCTCTTGCTGGCTCTGTCCCCTTGGCCAACTGGCCCCTCTTAGCTTCAGTTGGTGCGTTCTGATAGAAAAACCAGGATACTTCATGTTACACAGTTATTGTGGGGATTGAATGCATACAGGACATACTAAGTTCTAAGAACGATGCCCAGTGCACGGACAGCGCTCCACATAGGCTCCTGACTATTAGCCCTTCTCTGATTTCAGGGGTTCCTGGCTTATAAGGCAAACCCAAAAATGTAGGCAAGTGCTCCTTAAGGGGCGTAGACTAACCGTTTTTGCAAACCATGGAAGACATATTAAACAGCCTTTAGGTTTGGATCAAAAATGACCGTTAAAAGTGTTTTTAAAGGAGCACCTGGGTGGCTTCGTCAGTTGAGCGTCCGACGCTTGGCTTCAGCTCAAGTCACGATCTCCCGGTTCGTGGGTTCGAGCCCCACCTCGAGCTGTGTGCTGACAGCGTGGAGCCTGCTTGAGATTCTCTCCCTCCCCTTCTCTCTCTGCCCCTCCCCAGCTCATGCATTCTCTCTCTCTGTCTCTCTCGCACTCTCTTGCTTTTTCTCTCAAAATAAATAAACATTAAAAACAGCTTTTATGGATGTATTTTGCATGTCTGCATAGAGATGTGTGCATTTTCCGTGTACGTGTGAGAAACATACCATCCGATTCTGTAGCTTTTCTTCCTTGATATGTTGTCAGGTTGAGGGCAGGGTGGTGAGGGGAGTTACAATGCACGGCCAGGCTTCCTGCCGTTGAGACAGATCGATTCGGTGGCAAACTCAGCGAGGGGCAGGGATGAGCACACAGACTAAACCCTCCCTTCCCTTTTTGAAGACAGCGACATGGTGGGAAGCGTGACGGCGGGCGCCGTGTGAGTCCCGGACCTGCCGCTTCCGGCTCGACGACCCTGGGCCGGCTACCGGTGCTGCCCCGTCCTCGGCTCCCTCTTATGCAACTGGGAAAGGCAACAGCACTCCGGATTATAGTTCTACAATCCAAGAGCTCCGTTTTCTACAACATAAATATGTGTAATGCAGGTAAAACGCTTATGTTCTGTAAATGTAACGTGTGCGTGAAATACACGCTAACCCATAAAGCATGCATAGAAATTGTACCTATACTATGTAATATTAAGATACATAGTGAATAGATAATGCAAACAAATGCGACATATTTATATGTTGTGTAAATATAAAATATGCATGAAATGCCCAGTGAGCCATTAGACACAAATTATATGCAATTACATACATACTCTGTAGAGTATAATACTAATAATGGGATATATAATGCATCGTTCTATGATATACATACAAATTGTATATAATTACTAGACATATATGCTCTGTATAGCATAATGCTAATAACACACTATACTGTATTGTAGTGTAATATACACAGTATATGTGTATACATACACGTATGTATATATACATAATAATATATTATTAATATTATACTCTACAGAGCATATCTGTATAGTCTTACAGTATATATAGTATATATGTATAGCCATATACTATATTACTATACATAATATATATCACTATATATTACGTTGTGTATTTGTATATATAGTGACTATACATGTATATTAAACATGCACACAGAGTGTCTAACCAGCACAACCCCTCCTGTGACCACCCCAGGTGCTTTGCCCAACCCCCGTCCTGTGACCATCCCGTGCTTTGCCCAGGTGATGAGCTGAATGGCACAGGCACTGTGACCTGGAGTTAGGCTACTCTTGACCGTATGAGGGTAAGTCAGAAGGAGGACCATCTGCTTCCGACCACAGTTGTCCACAGGTGAGTGAAACTTTGGATCAGGGGGGCGACTGCACTGTCTGCCCCCCGTCTAGAATCATCCATACCTCTAAGAAGCCCGGCTCCTTGTAATGGCAAATGATATTAGAAACCAAAAGATTCCGGAGAAGTACCAGAAAAACAATGAGTGGGGTTAGAAAAGTGTGCGGCAAAGGGCAGACACGTTACACGTATGAACACACATGTAAATATCTGTCGTTGCTGGGGCTGGGGAAGGGCAAGTAGAGACCCACGTCTGGGAGACAGTGGAGAGAAGCCAGGGACGCTCCTCTAAGCAGGGACGTGCTGCCCTCCACCTGCAGGGTGGGAGGGAGCGGGTCTCATGATGGTTCAGGAGGCTCTAGCCGGAGGGGGCTGCCCCTTGACCTCAGGAAGAACACTGCTGCCTGTAGACAGAACATCTGCAGAAATGCCACCTTCCTAGGGACCAATTTCTCTCAGTGAAACTGCCAGGGTGGTGGGTGGGGCAGAACTTCTGGGGAAAAATCATGACCCGACACTCCCTGCTTTTCAGGATGAGAGAAGTTTTCTGTTTTACGCTGGGTTTGCTTTGGCCTTTTCGATGGTCACTAATGGAACATTTAAAAGTCAACTTGTGAATCCTTTCTCAGATCCTGGACTGAACTTAGGTGGCCAGGGACAAACTTCAAACTTGTGGTGAATGCTTTCCATCTGCCCCCGTTGATATCAGCAGGGGGTCCCTGTCTGCCCTGCAGATTGTTGGGGGGTGGGGTTTACAGGCACACCTCCCCCATGGGAGAGTGGTGATCTACATGGCCTGGGAGAATGGCCCTGGTGGGGAGTATTTACTTATCTATCTATCTATCTATCTATTTGTTTATAATTTGGGGGGGGGTTAAACCCAAATTCCCAAATACCTTGCTCCTGTGGCTGAACCTTTTCCTTAATTATGTTTTGTGTGATCTGGAAAGCATATGTATATATTACATTACAAAAATGTGTTAGGAGGGTAAATCTCCTAAGTTAGGTGTTCTTACCACAATAAATTTAAATTTAAATTTAAATTAAAAAAAATTTTTTTTTCAACGTTTATTTATTTTTGGGACAGAGAGAGACAGAGCATGAACGGGGGAGGGGCAGAGAGAGAGGGAGACACAGAATCGGAAACAGGCTCCAGGCTCCGAGCCATCAGCCCAGAGCCCGACGCGGGGCTCGAACTCACGGACCGCGAGATCGTGACCTGGCTGAAGTCGGACGCTTAACCGACTGCGCCACCCAGGCGCCCCTTAAATTTAAATTTAAATTTAAATTTAAATTTCTGACAGATTGGGTGCCTGGCTTCCCCAGGGAATATAGAGGTTGAGAATAAGTGAGTAAGATTCAAAGGTCGTTTTCCTGGCTGCTCCCTTTTGCCAGCTGTGGGCCTGCATTGCCTGTACCCAAATACTTGATCAAGAGACACGGGGGCCCACGTTCAAGCAGCGGACTTGGTTGCTAACAAAACCAAGCAAAACAAAAAGGAGCGACATAAATTTGCTTTTATCATAGCTCTTCCGTAGCAGGTGTAGCCGAGTCTATCAAGAGACAGCCAGTATAAACATCCTGGAGGGAGAAAGAAGAAAACTTTCCCAAATATCATTGTAAATAAGTGATTTTTGTTGTTGTTTTGTTTTGACTTCAGAAATAGCTATCAGCTCATGGAATCAAGCGTTTCTGAGGCAATGAATCCCCCAGCATGGGGGCATAATGAGGGAGCCGATAACTGCCTGGGGCTGAGTATCTGATTTTCGAGGCAGAAGAGAAGCTGAAATGAGGAGACGAAGTGCCTATTCTATGGGTAAACAGGAAGTGGATTAGAGAGGAAAGTGTTTATGTCCCATGAAGTCTAACAGCCACTTAAGTGGATGCTATTATTTGACAAGACAGTGTGGGCTGCTAATGGCCGCTTCGCTTCTCTCCCTGCTTGGCAGCCGTGCAGACTGAAATGACAGAAGAGGAGTCCTTCTTAGCGACGGAAGGATGCAGGGCCGTGCACGCTAGGTGGCGGCCGATGTCCCTCTGGGAGACCATGGGCGACCGGAAGTAGGTCCGTGGCTGGAAACCAAGTAAATGTGCGAAGGCATAGCAGTGATGGTGGCCTCTAATGTTGCCCCAGGAGTCGATGCCATGCTGGACGCTGCCTGTGACGTTGTGAATTAGAACAGATCTGTGTTTTGGTCTTTGTGTTTGGTTCCTGGCTCACAGCCCCAAGACCCTTGGGATTTTCTAAGTGATGAGAGCGATTTTGAGCATCTTTTGTTATAGTCGTTGATCTTCTGTCCTAGGCTGAGAGTCATAAAGGCAGAATGGGTGTTTGTTATTCATAACGAACCCCTTTCAACCGCACAGGTTCCCAGCCTCCTATCTCCCGCCTCTCCTGGAGCCCAAGCTGACCTCTGTGAGGTCCCCACTCACACCTGTCCTTGAGACGTTAATAACACCATCTTTAAATTCTATTTTTTAAAATACAATTTATTGGGGCGCCTGGGTGGCTCAGTCGGTTAAGCGTCCGACTTCAGCTCAGGTCACAATCTCGCGGTCCGTGAGTTCGAGCCCCGTGTCGGACTCTGGGCTGATGGCTCAGAGCCTGGAGCCTGCTTCCCATTCTGTGTCTCCCTCTCTCTCTGCCCCTCCCCCGTTCATGCTCTGTCTCTCTCTGTCTCAAAAATAAATAAACGTTGAAAAAAATTAAAATACAATTTATTGTCAAACAGGTTTCCCTGCAACCCAGTGCTCATCCCAACAGGTGCCCTCCTCAATGCCCATCACCCACCCTCTCTTCCCTCCCACCCCCCATCAACCCTCAGTTTATTCTCAGTTTTTAAGAGTCTCTTATGGTCTGACTCTCTCCCTAACTTTTTTTTTCCTTCCCCTCCCCCATGGTCATAAGTTTCTCAGGATCCACATAAGAGTGCAAACATATGGTATCCGTCTTTCTCTGCCTGACTTACTTCACTTAGCATAATACCCTCCAGTTCCATCCACGTTGCTGCAAATGGCAGGATTTCATTCTTTCTCATTGCCAAGCCGTATTCCATTGTAAGCTGGCGTCAGGTCAAACAACATGGCATGGTTTGTTCCCTCTCCTGCTACAACCACAGCAGAGGTGAGCACCCCCAATTTCCCAGGTGAGGAAAATGAGGATCAGAGCACGCACATGGCTTGTCTAAGTTAGCGTGGAACAGGGGCTAGTTCTGTTACATTTGGAGCTCACACTACTGCTTCCCAAACTGCTGCCCATTGGAATCGCCAGGGGCTCTTTGAAATA
The DNA here is from genome assembly GCF_022837055.1 of Prionailurus viverrinus. Classification (NCBI taxonomy): domain Eukaryota; kingdom Metazoa; phylum Chordata; class Mammalia; order Carnivora; family Felidae; genus Prionailurus; species Prionailurus viverrinus. The sequence goes on along the minus strand of NC_062572.1, from coordinate 4,150,033 downwards.
TATGGATGCCTGGCTGCAACCTCAAGACACTCTGGTTACGTTGCTGTGGGCTGAAACTGGGCAGTAGGATCACCCCCAGGCAATTCCACAGTGCAGCAAAGTTCTGGAACTCTTTCTCCGGATGGCTGGATCCTGCACTTGAGCGAAAACAAGCTGGAAGCACGAGATGATGTCTTTGTTTCCTGCGTTCTGAGCATGAAGCCACAATTCTGGCAAAGTTCTGTGCCAGATGCCGGATGGCTGAAGATGTTGTAGGTGAATCTGTGGACACACACGTTTGGCCAGGAGAGAGCCACGTCCTGACATTGACATTTCATGACCACAGTCCCACACTTTCTGGAAAATTGAGGATATTTCAAACATCCCTAATGTGGGTCATGCTCCTTCTGATTTGTATTTAAATTCTAGTTAGTTAGCGTGCAGGGCAATACTGGCTTCAGGAGTAGAATTCAGTGACTCATCACTTACATAAGACATTGTGTTCGTCTCAACAAGCGCCCTCCTTAATACCCATCACTCATCTAGCCCAACCCCCACCTACTTCCCTCCATCAACCTTCAATGTGTTCTCTGTCTTTAAGAGTCTCTTGTGGTTTATTTCCCTCTCTTCTCTCCCCTCCTTCCCATATGTTCATCTGTTTCGTGTCTTAAATTCCACACGAGTGAAATCTTATGGTATTTGTCTTTCTCTGACTGACTTATCTCGCTTGGCATAAAACATTCCAGCTCCAACCACGTCGTTGCAAATAGCAAGATCTCATTCTTTTTGATGGCTGAGTAACACTCCCTTGTATATGTACCGCATCTCCTTTATCCATTCATCCGTCAGTGGACATTTGGGCTCTCTCTATAGTTCGGCTATTGTTGATAGTGCTGCTATCACCATCAGGGTACATGTGCTCCCTCAAATCTGTATTTTTGTATCCTTTGGGTAAATAACCAGTAGTGCGATTGCTGGCTGATAGGATGGTTCTATTTTTAGTTTTTGAAGAACCCCCCATAGTGTTCTAGAGAAACTCTTGAGATCAAATATCTCTCCCTTTCCCCAGTGGATGCTAAGTTAAGACACACTTCATGGAAGCAACCTTCTTTCCCTGGTATTAGCGGCTGTCAACCACAGGACGCTTGGCAAAGTCGGGACACTTTTTTTCGTCACATGCATGTAGAGGTAGCCACGTGTTCCATCACGCTATGCTTTCTCTTTTCTTAGACTATTATTGAAGATGTTTCTTAGTTATTTTAATAGGATGGCTGTGAAGAGATTATGCAGCGGATCATTATCTTTACAAAGTGTTTAAATATTCCGTATCACACCCCAATTTAGGGTTTGCCCAAATGTGATTTTGCAAACGCTGGTTTATTGATACTACATTAGTCTAGGTCTGAAACACTCTGGCTGCAAATTGATGCTTTATGAGGTGAAATGACTTTTTAAGGCCATGACGATTCCTTTTTCCACAGAATTTTCTCAGCAAGCTCAGTGATGCCACAAGGCTCTGCAATTATTGTCTGATAAACATCTAACTACCCAAAGAGAAAGAGAAAGAATGAAATGGGGGAAGAAGGCAAGACGCCATTTCTCTAAATATTTTTAGGAAAAAGATTGTCAAAATGTAACTATTCATTTTGAGGAAAATGTCACATTTTCTGTGCTGTAATGGGCCAACGCCAGCAGGGAGATAATATTCTTTAATTTGGGGGGCATCATCACTAAATGAAATCAAGGTCTTTGGAGAAAATAACTGACTAACCTTGTATAAATCAAAGGAAGTAAAATGTATTAGGTTGATCTATTTATAATTCCTTTTCACCGAGGGGGTTGCAACTGAACATTAAAAAATGTTCTTCTATGCCATAGGCATTTCAGTGAATTGTCCTAGCCCAAGACCATCTGTCTGTCCTAAGATCACCAGGTGCAAATCTGTTGTCTGAAAAAGTCAGGTTTACTGACCTACTGCTCTTGGGGAGACAACACACACAGGAAATGTGGGAAACATTATCAGAAAAAAGAGATAGATTCTGAAAGGAAGCTGGCAAGGGCTGAGGGCAGGCAAGGCTCTAATCAAGCAGAAAGTGGGTAGCTCCAGGCACGCAGGGCTGCCGGCATCAGTCTGGACCGTGCAGCGGACCCAGGGTCCTGCTTGCTAGCGAAACACAGAACTCACATACACGGGGAATGATAGGTTCAGAAACCCATTTTCTGAAATCCTGCACTGGAGTTGGAAATCAGACTTGCTTCTCTGCGTCAAAGTGACTTAGGTCCTCCAGGCAAGAGAGGGACTCATCCTGCCTGACGACAGGATTTCAAAGAGCAAAGTTTCTGATAATCCTTGCGTTTAGAGAACAGTGTTTCTCAGGGGTCAAAAAAAGATAGCAGTCACCCCCAAAAGGGGTTGTTCTGATACCACAGCTCTATCGTCCCTGGGAGGAATGTTTCCTGCTAATGTGGCAGGTGACTTCACCCGCATCTGTCATCACAGCCGAATAAAGGGAAGGGCAGGGTTTGGCTTTCTTGGGCTGAGCTCGTTCCTAGTTTCCAGAAACTCATTTAGCACTGAGAACACACTTCAGGGTTTAAAGGATGGCGACAAAGAAACGCCTGAAAATAAGGCAGCCACCTGCTTACAAAGCCCCACTTTCTTTTGCAGGCATTTTACCGGTTTCTTTCCTTTTTTCCCCTCATTAATAATGTGTGGAGCACACACTGGAGCTTGGTCGCTTCCTTTGAAGGTCCTCTCCCCGCTCTCTGACTCCATCCTGGCCGAGAACACGGTGATCGTCCTGGATGACCGCGTCACCATCGCCGACCTGGGCATGCAGCTGGTGGCTGGCTTGTCTCTTGCCCCGAAGCCTCACAGAGCGGACAAAAGAGCCATCGTCTCGATGGTGGCTGCCCAGGACGTTCCCCGAGCCCCGCAGCAGGTGGGATCCCAGAGTCCTTTTGTCCCCGGTCGTTTGAGACCACTTCCCTCCCCCGCGTATCTGCAGAGGACATCAGTAGAGCACTTGTGTCTAGGACAGGTCCTTGAAACTCCTTCCTGCTTTCTATGCAGTCTGTCTCATCTCTGAGAAAAGTGTTCAGGACTTTGGATAAATCGTCCACAATTTTACACACTGACCATGTGTCCAAATACCACTTCGCAGCTGGTTATCTGTGATGAGGGGGCAGGGAGCACTACTGATAGACCATAACCTAAGGATCACATGTATTCACTTTTCCAAAATAAGTACTCATCAATACTTGCAAATTCTATTTCTGCTACTTAAACAAGTATGGCTAATGGACACCAGACATCTGTTGGTTTGTAATAATTACGGGCAACTTTAAACCTCTGCTCCGTCTTTAAACTTGTAGCAAATCCAGTTGAATTATATCAAGGTCACTGTGTCTTTCAAGCATTCCCGTCCCCACATGACATCGTTTCTCAGATACTTCAAATGAGCATGCCTTCCTAATAAAGAATGCTTGAAGTGACATTATCTTGAGCCTGATTAGCTGCACCTGAAATTGATTCCGATGCATCACGTGGTCTTTCAAACTCTTTGGAGACTTCAGAATCAAATTCTGTTACACAACATTCAATACGTTAATATACACAGCACTGCATTCACCACGGTCTACACATTTGCTCCTCACACCCGTACGGTTACAGCCCATTATTTACGCCAGTTTGATGTATGACAGCAACTGATTCAGATTTTAAAACATATTTATTCTTCTCTGCCTTCGTATTGAAAACATCTGTCATAGGAAAACACATGTGTGATTTATAAATCTGTGTATATGTTTACACATTTGAAGCAGATGAATTATAACATAATGCCTTAATTTAATTTTTCTTAGTTGTTGGATTTTGTTCAGTGATGGTTCGGTGACACCCTTAGACATTGACGATCCCAAGGATTTTTCAGTTACTGTGTCATCATTGGATGAAATGGTGGTGTCTGTCCAGGCAAACCTTCAGTCCCAATGGCCAGTTGTGGTTGCACAGGGTGAAGGGCAAGGTCCCTTGATTAAACTAGAGATGATGATTAGCGAACCCTGTCAGAAGACCAAGAGGAAGAGTGTTCTTGCCGTGGGTAAAGGAAACGTCAAGGTCAAATTTGAACCAAATGTTGATGAGCACCTAGGAGGCACCAACGATATCGAGGGCATCAGTCGGGAATACAAAGGCCACTTCAGTAATTCCATACAGCGTGAAGGAAACCAGGAGAGAGCGGTTCAGGAGTGGTTCCAACATGGCGCCTCTGTTGGCCAAGAGGAACGTAGCAACAGAAGCACAACCCCACAGTACCCCCTGGAAGGAAAGGATAAGAAGTTGCTCAAGAGTGGCGGTCCAGACTCCTTCACAAGCTTCCCCACTCAAGGGAAGTTACCGGAACCGAATAATCCCAGTGACCTTACAGTGACCTCGAGGGGGTTAACTGACTTGGAGATCGGCATGTACGCTCTGCTCTGTGTCTTCTGCTTGGCCATTTTGGTCTTCTTAATCAACTGTGTGGCATTTGCTTGGAAATACAGACACAAAAGGTTCGCTGTGAGCGAACAAGGCAACATCCCCCATTCCCATGACTGGGTCTGGCTTGGGAATGAAGTAGAACTTCTGGAAAACCCCGTGGACATCACCCTCCCGTCGGAGGAGTGCACAACCATGATAGACAGGGGGCTGCAGTTCGAGGAGAGGAACTTCCTTCTCAACGGCGGCTCCCAGAAGACTTTCCATAGTCAATTACTCTTTTAGAAACATGACTAGGGAAAAATCTAGTCCTCTCTTCAAGATCTGTTTGATTGTCATACAAGTTTCATTACCTGGGACTTGTCACCTCTTTCCATTGACTGAGTATCCATGCTGCACGTTCGTTTTCTCCACCTACCCTCACATCAGTGTTCAGGGGCAGTGTGTAAATTCATATCCCTACTTTATCTTTTCTAGTTTTCCTTATTTAAAATAGCTTGAATTATACAAGAGGCTTCACTTAATATATGAGTATCAATAAAAGAGTGCTATTTAATAAGTTTTACATGAAACTTTTTTCCCACATGAATTTTGGGGAAATGTTGCCATCACAAACATGTTTATTGTGTTTCCTCTGGTCATTATAGCTTCATGGGAGAACTAATAGGGGCCCTTCTTGGGTGGGTCCAATCTCTGAAACTACTTCTAGCTCTATTTATGAAGCACTATGAGTATCAATTTTTTTTGCACCCAATGTGAAATCTAAAAATAATGTTTCTATGTACAGAAAAGGAATTGTCAAGGAAACAGCTGCAGATGATGCTTGCCATTTGTGTGAATAAAAGTAAAAAGAAATAAATAGATGATATTCCAATTTGACAGTATGTAGATATCCATCTATCTGATGACAAGTGAGATGTTCACAATTATTTTTGTGGTAGAAACAAAACATCCAGGGCATCTGGGAGGTTCAGTCGGTTAAGTGTCCGACTTCAGCTCAGGTCATGATCTCACAGCTCATGAGTTTGAACTTTGTGTCGGGATCTGTGCTGGCAGTTCAGAGCCTAAAGCTTGCTTGGGATTCTGTGTCTCCCTCTCTCTCTGCCCCTTCCCTGCTCATGTTCTCTCTCTCTCTCTCTCTCTCTCTCTCTCTCTCTTTCTCTCTCTCGCTCTCTGTCTCTGTCTCTCTTTCTCTTTCTATCAAAAATAAATAAATACTTTAAAAAAATTCAAACATCCACAGGATGCACAGTGGAGGGAGGAACGTAACTGGCCTGGGTGCGAACACACATGCACACACAAACACACATACAAATCACAAAAGGAAATGGCAATTCTAAGATTGAGCTGTTGTTAGGGAAAACACAGTGGCTGTAAATCAGTGGCAAAGAAGAAAGAAATCGCATAGCTTATAAAATATTGATTCTTGCATAACTTATAAAAGAAAGAAATTGCATAACTTATAAAATATTGATTCTTGCATAACTTATAAAATAGAAAATGTTACTGGATAAACCACAGGAATGGTCAGAAGCAAAAATATTCAGGGTAAGAAGATTAAGTACAATTTTTTAATACTTATTTTGAGAGAGAGAGAGAGTGGGTGAGAGAAAGGGAGGGACAGAGAGAGAGAGGGAAAGAGAGAATTCTAAGCAGGCTCCACACTGTCAGCACAGAGCCTGAAGCAGGGCTCGAATTCAGGAACCATGAGATCATGACCTGAGCTGAGATCAAGTGTCAGATGCTTAACCAACTGAGCCACCCAGGTGCACCAAGTTCAATTTGATTAAGATGGAATAGCTGTTGAGTTGGACTTTGGGCTGGAATAGCCCTTCAGAGTCTCTGCTAAGCCATTTTACTTAATTTACTTTTTTCCCTCAGAAAAAAGCTTTTTTGAAGGTATAATAAAAAAAATTTAAAGTAGTAGCATGATTTTATTGATGTGGTTTAGTACAGTGCTGGACAATCTTAAAATCCTATATTCTAAACAAATTCAAGCACCGCACATGATATATTCTTGAACGTAGTTGACATCTAACAAAGGCAAGTTCTAATATGAGCATCCGTAAGTTGAATAATATAATTTAAGTTGGAAGATAGGCAGCTTTGGTATTTCTGAATTTCTCTGGCTCCCCTTTTGGCTGGATATATGGGAGTCCAGCCCCGTTCAGCAGAGTTGGACAGAACCAATCTACTGGGCTCATTCATTCGTCACTTCAATTCATCATCACTTCAATTCATCATCACTTCAATTCATCATCACTTCAATTCATCATCACTTCAATGTTTCCAGGCAAGCAGCAAGGGATACCCAAGTTCTGGGATCGGGCCACTCCTGAGGTCACCTTCATCATCCTCCTTGAAGTGAAACCATCGCACAGTTAAGGACTACATTGCCACTGTGTATGGCCAAGACTAGCCTAATCAGTTAATGTACCACAAGTACTTGAAAACAAAAAGTGAGGCTAAATGAGAGAAACAAACAGTTCACGATAACGACTATGCAGATTTTTTTTATGTGAAGATTTTGAAACTAGTTTTAGATCTTAGAGTCCACCTTAAGGTGAAATGAGTACCTTTAAATCAACTTTTTTGCAGTCACGTCGACATGTCTACACTAGTATGCCTAGGCTGTCTACTCACGTGCACACATGACTACATTTTCAGTTGCCTGTGCGTAGAAATTCCCAAAAAGAGCTAGCACTCATTTATTGAAGCTAAGAGTCACATACATCGAAACAGGCTCTTTCCAGATCTCAAGTCAACTCTTCCTAGATAGAGCCAGTCCATATCGTAGGGCTGATGCTAACAGGCTGTAATACCACTGTTTTCTCAGAAGCCTTTTAAAGGTACAGCACAACGCAATGACCAAAATGATCCTTTTAAATCTCGGCCTCTGCTGTAGTGAAGTCTGAAAGCTTAAAGATTGTGGTTCAAGTCTGTTAATGACTTAAAGATTGGATTTTGCCACCAGCAGAATCTAGAGCAGAGGGTCTCCTCTCTTCGAGTTTTGAGATTGAGCAGAGGGAGAGACTGTTACTGTAACCAGGGCTTTGTCTCTGAGGCAGATTCTTCTCTTTTGGGGCTGAAAAATTCAGGTGGTTGTGCACCAAGGTGCATCCAACAAAACTCACAACATCCTCCAAGAGGCACCTGCCACCGCGTTAACATGATCTTAATAGAGCAATTAATGCTTACTTATTTATGCTTTTCTCGTCAGCCTTACCGACATTGTTCATTTAACAGTTTTAGTTAAAATAATCAGTTGACTGGGAGACTGGCTACTTTTGATTACAGAAGGCGAAGGCATAGGAAATTAAAATGGAGGATGGAATGTTCAAATATGCATTTGGTGGCTGTCACAAAAGTTCACCTTTTTATTATGTTAAAAACAAAATAACAATCAGACTAGTACGTTTGAGGGGGCTTAGGGGAGGCTGTGCTTTGGTGGAAACCCACAACATGAAATTCTTGGGAAAAAGGCAACGTAAAAGCTAGAGCTAAAACCAGGCCGTAAAATAAGACAGCGGGACGGGAGCCACTCAAAGAGCTGTCCCCCCGGGATGGCCAGAGCACAGCGTGAGGGCCACCAGTCCACTCACCGGGTCTATCTCGACACTCTCTCAATCAGATCTGTTTCCGAACACAAATTTTGGAATTTCAGAATGTGACACTGCAGGTAAGTGACAGTTGTAACATGTTTTTCAGAAGTGGCAATAACAAAAAAGACACCAAACTACATTGCCTCTGATATGGCTAATGTTTATCAGACGGTAAACGTGTCTGTGGCCATCTTAAGCCACATAAAATTTGGTCACATTAAGTACAATAACCCCAATGGTTCATTTGACATATGGTTACTTAAAAAAAAAATCAAAATTCAGGGTATTATAAATTTTCTAAGATTCACTCCGAAATAAAAGGCTAATTCTGCATACAGAGTTTTAACCCAAATTTCCATAGGCATTATCATTATTTACAAAGAAGGTATCAATCTGAAGTCACCTTTGGGAACCTCAAAATATATAAACTATGAACTTCCACAGTGGAATTATATGTACTTGAAAGTTGTGGCCTCAAAATACCCAAGTCCGGGATCTATAGCGACCATGGCTGAACAGGTAAGACACAGATTCAGCGTTGTGTGTTCTTCAGATCACCTCTGCCAAGATCTTCGAGATATCAATAACCTGAATCTGGGGACAGTGTCTCATTTTGTCCTCCTGCGGAATGGTGTTTGTGACCACAACGGCCTTAAAGGCGACATTATTTATTCTGGAAATAGCTGGCCCAGAGAAGTTCCCGTGTGTGAGGACAGCATAAACTTCGGTGGCTCCAGCTGAGAGTAGCTTGTCTGCGGCATGGCAGATGGTGCCACACGTGTCAGCCATGTCGTCCACGAGGATGACCACGCGGTCCTTCACATCGCCCACCAGAACCATCCGGTCCACTTTGTTTGCTTTCTTCCTCTCTTTGTGAATCAGGGCAAATTCCACATTCAGCCTGTCCGCAATTGAGGTGACCCTCTTGGCTCCCCCGACGTCAGGTGAAACTATGATACAATGGTCCCACTCGGCAGTGTTCTCCAGGATCCACTGCAGGACCACGGGCTCTGCGTACAAATTATCCACCGGGATGTCAGAGAATCCCTGGATGTGAGAGGCGTGCAGGTCCATGGTGATGATGTGATCTGCCCCAGCCACTGACAGCATATTGGCCGCAAGTTTCGCAGAAATCGGAGCGCGGCTCTTGTCCTTTTTGTCTTGTTGGGCATACGGAAAACACAGGATCACGGCAGTCACCCTGGAAGGCGACGCGACCTTACAGGCATTGTTCATGATGAGAAGCTCCAGGAGGTTGTCGTTGACTTCCCCACAGCCACTCTGGTTGATAGAGACATCTTCACCCCTCACAAGCTCTCACCGATCTCGATGCTGGTCTCCTGGTTGCTGAACTTCTCAGTGACCACCTTGCCCAGCTCCAGGCCCAGGCGGCCGGCCACGCCCTGGGACAGGTCCTGGTGGGAGCTGCCACTGAGGAGCACGATGTTGGGCATGGCGGAGGCAGCGGTGGCATTGGAGGCTGCGATGTGAGCGGGAAGGCGCGGCTCGAAGGTATAATAAAAATTTTAATTTTTCTTACTCTCAATTGATGTTAGCAGAGAAAAATCTATTCAAAATAATAGTAGCAAGAATGTACCCAATTCTGTACGTGCACATATAAGGCAAATGAATGGCACCAATGGTACGAGGGGCAGGAGACAGGAATTCAGATTTTTATTTTATTATTTTTTTATTGTGTATTTATTTTATGTTATTTTATTTATTTTATTTTTTAATTTTTTTTTCAACGTTTTTATTTATTTTTGGGACAGAGAGAGACAGAGCATGAACGGGGGAGGGGCAGAGAGAGAGGGAGACACAGAATCGAAAACAGTTTCCAGGCTCCGAGCCATCAGCTCAGAGCCCGACGCGGGGCTCGAACTCACGGACCGCAAGATCGTGACCTGGCTGAAGTCGGACGCTTAACTGACTGTGCCACCCAGGCGCCCCGATTGTGTATTTATTTTAGAGAGAGAGAGAGAGAGCATGAGCAGGGAAGGGGCAGAGAGAGAGGGAGACACAGAATCTGAAGCAGGCTCCAGGCTCCGAGCCGTCTGCACAGAGCCCGACGCGGGGCTCGAACCCACGAACCGCGAGATCCTGACCTGAGCCAAAGTTGGGTGCTTAACCGACTGAGCTACTCAGGCACCCCAGGAATTCAGACTTTTAAATACTTTACTTTTAAGCTAAATCTTTAATGCTGTCTTTCTTTCAAAGACAGATCTTAAGCAGAAATAACAAACTAGCATCCTAAATTTCTGGGTCTGTCCATTGGCACCTCATTATTATTCTATAATTTCAAATTATTTTGTCATACCAATTTTAATGTGAAAAAAGGAGGTCAGGCCAGCACCCAGTGGAAAACGACTACTCCCAAAGCGTGAACTGTGTGATTCTGACCCTGTCTCCCAGATGCAACTTCCTGACCGTAGGAGTGGTTTTCTCCCTGCCTTTGCTCTCTTATCCATGTGAGGGACGTCTCATCCCATTGGGAGTCAGTGGGTAGAACCTTCTGTTCTGGCGGTGCTCATGGCCAGCTCACGTGACTTCACAGGTAGACTTGCGTATCTGAAGACCAAGTCTAAGAGATGGAACTTTCAGGAACAGGGGTAGGAAGGTCCTACAGACTGGTCTGAGGCGGCCCTGTGACCCCAGGGGCGATGCCTCGCATAATTCACAGTGGAGCATGGCTTCATCTCCATCCCGTCGTCCCCGGGAGGGACCGTCCACCCCAGCTTCACTGTCATTTTCCTGTATCTCCTGTCTATTGCATGCCTGTGCGTTTATAAACAGGAGCAGATCACCGGACCTGCCCCCAGGAGCTGGAGTTCTGAGTCCTGAACATGTTACTGCTGGGGTTGAGGAGTGAGGTCGGTAAAGCTTGACTTTTTCCAAAAATCTCACTGGAGAATGAAGCCAGGAGCCCCGAATCATTTGATGTAAAATTAAAAGGTACCGCACTGTGGGCATCGAGCTTCTGAGGCTTTGCCCTGAATGCGAGAGTGTGGTGACATAGCAAAAAAGACTCACTCATCCTTGAATTTTTCTGTTAGGAACGAGAAAGAAACTTATGCTCTTGCTGCAGGCGCTAGGCCCGATGGTCCCCACGAGAAAGGGAGGAGCCCCTTAGTAGAGGAGCGACCAGGGATTATGCAGAGCGGTTCTGGACATGATGGCTGGAATAGACCTACGTCTCCGGTGAAAGCAAACGTGGGCATCTCACAGGATGCCTTAACCCTCCAGACTCTGGACTCAGGGTCTCAAGATGATGGTTCCTTTGAAGTCCTAGATCCTTTGCAGCATTGGCCTATCTTTTTTTTTTTTTTTAAGTTTTTAATTATCTTGAGAAAAAAAAGAGAGAGAGAGAGTGAGGAGAGCCAGAGAGGGAGGGAGGAAGAGAATCCCAAGCAGACTCTGCAGAGCCCGACACGGGGCTCGAACTCGCGAACCGCGAGATCATGACCTGAGCTGAAACCAAGAGTGGGACGCTTAACCAACCGAGCCACCCAGGCGCCCCAGAACCGATCTTAATCATTGTTGTCAATCAAGGAAACGGGTGTCTGTTGTAAAGTATGTAGAAAGCGTGGACATGTATAAAGGGGAAAAAAAATGTCAGAAATAATCACCAGCAGTAACAACAAAGATTATTTAAAAGGTGGCTGACGCTTGCAGAAGGAGCTTTTTTGTAAGCCTTGGGATAATTCCGAGGTTTCCCCCAGCATCCCCTGGAGGGGTGGCCTCACTTCTGGAGAGAACATGCTAATTCCAACGTAATTATTCAAATGAAGTCTGTTCCTTCTCACTTACCTTATCTCCATTTGGATACTTGACATTTGGCTCAAGCATAATGGGAATTCGCTTCTGAAACAGAAGCATCTAAACTCAGTGACAGGATGAGTCATGAGCAGTCAGCCAGGCGCGTCCCCTGGAAAGGAGACGTTGGGGGTGAGGGGGGTTTGCGTGGTGGGTGGGGACACAATGGATGTCACACCCCCCCACCCCCACCCCCGGGGCGAGGAGCCTGTTGAAGGCAGCCCGGCGAGCTCGCTCGGCTCGGGCGCAGGACAAACTCACGATGTGGACACGTGGCGGAGGGTGGCCGTGAGAACGGGGACATGTACCGCGTCCCTGAAGGGGAGTTTGTGGAGAGAGAGAACGTGGGCACGTTCAGCGAGATACAGTCGCTCCTGGGCGGCCCAATCTGCTCGTTGTGCTAAAACTCAGCGTAAAGTCAAAAACCGGACGAGGGCTGGGACCCCCTTTTCCAAACGGCCCCCTTTTCCCATACGTCTGCGGGGGTGTGTGTAACATTTAAGAAGCAAAAGAATAAACATTTTGGTATGAAACCACAGGGGCTCTAAATTTCGCCGAACTTTGACACTGACTCTCATCCACTTAGCAAAATTTTCCCGGAGTTATATCTGCTCTCGACGTTTCTTTGCCCATTAGAAGCCATGGGCTAACTTCACTGCTGGTTGCCATCTACATGACATACACCGCATCCTGAGAGGCGTAACCCAGCGTGGAAAAACGGACCTGAGTTATTAGTTCTGAGATGCAGCGCCCCGGGGTCTGACGCCGTTTGCTTAAACTGAGCGGGATTTTAGTGGATGGGATACTCACATCGAGGGTCCGAACAAACAATTCCATCCAAAGCGCACTGTGGATAAAGGCCCTTGCTGCAGGATGGAATGACCCAGATTAATCCTGGTTAGTTTGTTTTGGGAGCGCCCCAGGTTTATGCATCCTTGAAGGCACAGAGGGGACAGGTGCTTCTATGAGAACTCACCTAAAAAACACTGTGGGTGTGAGAGGTCCGTCCCCTGGGTCTGGGGGCGGGGGGGGGGGTGCCGTTTTGGCGACCAGGAGATGGGGGTAGGGAAGCAGGGACCTCACGGAGACAGTGGGGTTGAAATCCATGGGCACGCTAAGTTGGGAGACAGCAAGAACAGAAGACACGAGACGTTTTCCCTGGGGATAAACGGCGCCCAGCAAGCCCCAGGAAACACCACCTGTACAGAGCAAAACTGACTTCTTCGCTTTTATTTTGCAAACAGACCAGGTTAATCCCACACTGAAACCTCCGGAAGTCTCTCCAGAACCCTTGGGAAAGCGAGAACATCGAGGCAAGTGGGAAGGTGCATTCTTAGTTTCACAGCCACGTGGGTAGCCGAGTTTTACGGTGACGACATTAGGTGACAACCCGTCTGTGCGTTTTGAGCAGAACGCTGGTTGCCCCCCACTTCGTGAACAGGATTTGGAGGAGCCAGTGCGGGTGGGGCCTTCCGGGGACGACCCCATCCAACAGCGGCGGCAGACGGAAGCTGCCTCCTGTCTCAAAACAGCAGTGAAACTGGTTTTGCTCCCCTCAAAAGCCTCAGCCCACAGCTCTGTCCGTGTAAACACGACATGAGTGCCTTCTGAACTAGCGGCCATCTCTCCAGTCAAAACTATCCCGATTAATAAATATCATGTGCATTCTCTACTTTACGAGAAAAGAAAACCCAAAACACTAATTTAAAAAGATGCTGGGGAGGCATGCTAAAATACTGAGCTTGGAGTTTAGATCCGGGATGAACTCAGGGCTCAGGCGGCTTTTTGCAAATCAGTAAGGGTAAGTGTGAATTTAAAAGTCTTAAAAACGCTGGGAAACTGGGGGCGCCTGGATGGCTCAGTCGGTGAAGCGTCCGACTTGGGCTCAGGTCATGATCTCGCAGTTCGTGGGTTCGAGCCCTGCATCGGGCTCTGTGCTGACAGCTCAGAGCCTGGAGACTGTTTTGGATTCTGTGTCCTCCTCTCTCTCTGCCCCTTCCCTGCTCTCTCTCTCTCAAAAATAAATAAACATTAAAAAAATTTTTTTTAAAAAACACTAGGAAACTTCACCTTTAAGTAGCATTTTAGGGGCACCTGGTTGGCTCAGTCAGTTAAGCATCCAGCTTTTGATTTTTGGCTCAGGTTATGATCTCAGTTGGTGGGTTCAAGCCCTGCATTGGGCTCTGTGCTGACAGTGTGGAGTCTGCTTGGGATTCTCTCTCTCTCTCCCTCTCTGTCTGCCCCTCCCCTGCTCACACTTTCTCTCTCTCACAATAAATAAATAAACTTAAAAAAAGAAATATTTTATTTATTCCTGCAGCCGCCCAGACAAAAATTTTCTGTAGATAGTTGCCCCCGTGTACTAAAGACAGGAAGAGGGGAGGCATTTTTCACATCTCACTCAGGTCAAACCAAATGAAAACTCAGAGGAAGGAAATATTCAAGGTCTAGATGATGGTTCTCTTTGTTCCTCTTTTGAGCTATATTTGTGAGTGGCTTGGATGTGGATGTGGATGTGGATGTTCACGAATGTGTATTTGTGTGCATGTGTGCGTAGTGTGTATTGTGTGGTGGGTATGTCGGTGTTCGTGTGTGTTTATGCCTGTGTTTGTGTGTGCATATGTGTTTGTGGTTGTCTATGTGTGTGGCTATGTGCGTGTGCCTGCACGTGTGTGGTTGTTTACGAGTGCTGTGCGCGCGTGTGTGTTTGTGTGTGTCTCTGTATTGTGCATGCCCGTGTCTCTGTGTGCTCGTGGGTGTATGTGTTTGTGATGGGGGCAGGGTATGGGTCCACGATCCCAGGGTGCTGGTGCTACACAGCCGACGGAGCTCTAGAGACATAAGAAACACGCAAGACGGCTGGGGATTCTGGTTGGGTCTCTGACGATTTGTGCAGACATCCCAGCTGAAAAACCGTCAGGTGCATTTCTCAAGTTCTCCCGGCCGTATGTGCACTTTTCAAAACTGTCAGCATCATGCTGGCCATTTTGCCAAACGCCACACTTTGCTTTCAGGATGCAAAGAGATATCTCCCTGGAAATCCAGGGCTTGAATCGCTTGATAAGTCTTAATAAATCCCCTCAGCCAAGCCCGCTCTTTGTCCGAGCCCCACAGGGACCTGCGAGTGAGTGGGCACCAATGGTAAAGGTCTTTGAGAAGTGCCGTGCCTGCCTGCTTCAAAAGAGCTGGCAGAATATGAATCGGAACGCTCTCCAAAATTCCCAATCCATTCTTCCCCATCAGCCTAATTTCCGAGCTATAAAAAATATTTTTCACTAACAGCTTCATCCAGTTCGCTTTCTGACGGAAAACAGAGCCGAGCCACTGGCCGCTGACGGTTCTCGCGTCTTCCCACACCTCAGTGTGCACCGAGGCTTAGTAATCGCATTCCAGATTGGAAGCAAGTTTGAAATGTAACTCAAAAAAGAACAAGAACTTGAGTTAGAAGTTTCTGTGCAAAGCACAAATGCTGCATTTGAGATGGATTTTTTTTTTTTGGTATTAGTTCTTAATACCTGCAGAAGATTTCTTACTGAACCTCTATAATTTATATGCATTATGGTGGTAGGGGCGTTGTTTGTTTTTAGAATTCTTAAAATACATAGGAAAGTGTGGGGAAGAGTTGAATAGAAACCCTTCCCTAGTTGGAGACCCGTAGGTGGGAATAATCCAAGGGCTTTAAACTCTACCAGGGAAATAAATGTTCTTCTCAATCTAAGAAGGCTGGGATGTTATCAACGGATAAAACCAGCGGATGTCTGTGTTTCAGGAGAAGCACGAAAAGGACTCTGGTTTTAATTGTTGATCTGGGTCATTTGTTCAGATGAAATGTGTGTATTTTAGTTTAGATGGAGGATTGTCTCTCTGGAGACAGCAGACGCTGGGAGCAGAAACCACCTTTCTGTTCATTAGGAGAAATTGCACTTTACATTGACGTGGGTGTGGCTTCCAAATCCGGGCTGTGTGTGTCTTCTATGCCTTTAATCATGTTTTATTTGTTCAGCATGGCTTTGGTCACTCCTGGCTTGCCGCAGCTCCCATTCTTTCTTGGGGCCCGAAATCACATGAAAATAGGGGTCCCTCACAATTCTCATATAGCTTTATGAGTTTGGAACGGAACAGCCCATTCCTTTTGTGACAAAGTCTGACCCAGGGGCGCCTGGGTGGCTCAGTCGATTGAGAGTCCGACTCTTGATTTTGGCTCAGGTCATCATGTCATGGGTCGTGGGTTTGAGCCCTGCATCAGGCTCTGTGCCGAGCGTGGGGACTGCTTGGGATTCTCCCTCTCCCTCAATCTCTCCCCCTCTCCCGCTCGCTCTCTCTTTAAATAAATAAACTTCCAAAGATAAAAATAAAAAGATAGATTATAAACAAGTCTGCCCCAATGAATCAAATTTACAAAAATGGCAGGTGTAGGCACGGCTTGTACAGTGTGCTTAATTCACACCTCTCCTGCTGCCTAACGAAGGGGTTGTATTTCCCCTTTCAGTTGTGTTTTAGAATGTCCTTTTTACTCTGGTTCCATGGCTTTTCATCTAGGGCAAGCGTTTCCCAACTGTGAGAACATTGTGGGCGGATGTGGGTGGACCACAGCTGGAGTCTGCGAACACACGCCTCCCCGTACAGGGACTTTCAGTTCTTTCTAGCGTTTTGAAGGTTCCACCCACATGTCTATGCGATGGTGCTGGACCCCCACCCCCCCAGCTGCACCCAGGTGCTGGATTAGGCAAAACCCAGACACCCAAACGATGTGCCGAGAGATGCCGACGTTTGCACATGGAAGGATTCGGGCACTCCTTCGTGGCACAAGGACACGGAACCACGGCATGGTTTTTGCTGGCTTCTCCGGTTTCCACCATTTTAAAAAATGTTTATTTATTTTCAGAGAGAGAGAGAGAGAGAGAGAGATCAGGAGAGGAAAGAGAGAGAGAGAGAGAGAGAATCCCAAGCAGGCTCCATGCCGTGAGCACAGAGCCAGACATGGGGCTCGATCCCACCAACCGTGAGATCATGACTTGAGCCGAAATGAAGAGTTGGACGTTTAACCAAGTGAGGCCCTCAGGCTCCCCCCCCCCCCCCCACACACACTTTTAAATACTTACCTTCCACGGGGAGCCTTGTCTTTGATGTCTAGGGGTATCATGCTGTGGACCACTTCTTGGACTCCAAAAACAGATTAAAGGACCCCCCACTCCCTGTGGGTGATGTTCTGGATGAGACTCACAACCCCTCGAAGTTTAGAAAAACCCCAAGAAGCAGCAGGGGCCAGCGAGGGGAGCAGAAGGTCAATTAACACAGAAGCGATCAAAAACCCAAGGGAGAAGCAGTGTTCCTAACACACAGTGAAAGAGACTTGATATTCTACAGACGATCCACGGTCCCAGCGGAAAAGGGGTTTACGCCCTACCCGTGACACCTTAATGCCCATAACGTTGCTTCTCTATGATCTGTGTTGAAACAACACGCCGTCTTTCCACACGTTCACGCGCATGCCAGACTTCGGTTCCCCGTCGCGGTCTCAGAGCAACGGATTGGTTCTGGGCTCCTGGGGCCAGACGTGGGTTTGAGCAAGGATTGGGGCCAGGTCCTCTGGGGGATGGTCTGATGAAGGGCCTGTGGGAAGCAGTCTGGAGGACAGTGAGGTGGGGCTTTCTTCAGGAAGCAAGGGGGAGACGGGTGGCCGGCGGGGCAAGTGACACAGTCACCGGGCCCTAGAAGCTGCAGGGGAGGTGAGGCCAGCGGAGAACTTCCTCGCAAAGAGAATCAAGGACGCAGGGTGGGCGTGTGCTGAGTCCAGAGCGCGAAGCTCTTTTACCGAGTTACCCGTTCAAGGAAGACTTGCCCTGGCTCCTTCTCTCTCTTTGGGATCCCCGGCTCAGACCTCAGGAGGGTCACAGAATGGCTGAAAGGCTGAGGTTTGGCAAAGGGAGGAGGAGGGACTTCTCCCGCGTCTTTGATCGTCGCCTTGGAAATTTTAATGAAACGAAGCGAGCTTGTGGGCCTTAACTGGACTGCCCAGGGAAGGTGGTAGAGAGTCAGTGCAAACCGCCAAGTCAGGGAGAAGGGTCCCCTCTGGACACTCGTGACCCCGACGCCAGCGTGGGGGCTTCTGAATGCCGCCCTCAGTTCTGGCCATTTGCTAGAATGACTCCTGGGTCTAGGAAAGTGCTACTCTCGTGGTTGCTCTTATTAGAGGGGAAGGATACAGTTAGAAGCCGTCCAAGGAGGGGGTCCCAGGGGAGGGGTCCAAACGGGACCTCCTGCTGCCGTCTCCCGGTGTGGGGTCCTGGACAGAGCACCCCTCCCTGCTGCGACATATGACGAAACACACCCAGCATCGCCTCGAAGGCAGTTCCCCCGAGCTTTGCATCAGAGTCTGTGGGGAGCGTTGGGACACAGGTGGGAATGATGGAACTGTGTCCACAGGGTGGAATCCAACGTCCGGCTCTGTCCTCGGCTGGAGGTAGGGCTCACGGGCCACCTGCTCAAATCCCCCAGAACCTCTGAGCAACTGGTTGGTCCTTCTGGCCTGGCCAAGCCCCGCCCCAGTCATCTGATTAGCATAAACTACCAGGTGTGACCCGGGAGCCATAGGCAGCACAAAGACAGAGCCACCGCTGAGGAAATGGCAGGGCTCACGGCTTCCCTCCCAGGAGGCAGGTGGAGGAGGGACAGACGTCACTTTGGACAAAGTTGATTCTTCGGCACGCGGTGGTCTATAATGTGACCACGAACAGAAAAGCGAGTCCGTGCAGGGTCAGGGGGGACGTTTGCATGACGGTCCCACGTCACATGGGCGCATTCTGGTCGGTCAACCGTGGACTCTGGGGGGATGGGGGTAGGCATGGGGGCTGGGGTAGGTGCTGTGCTGGGGACACTGTCACAGTTATGGCATCATTATTGTGTTTTCTTCCCTCCTCCACTGTCACCCCGGGGAGGTCAGAGAGCCCTGCAGGGTGTGGCCTCTGCCTCCCCGTGTGACACTCCAACCTGGGGCCCCCTCAGCCACAAGGAGGAGAACGTGGTTGGAGGGGCAGAAGCTTGGAGGGAGGGAGGTCTGAATATTAGGATTTCGTTTCGCAGAGGGGAACCCTCGTGGTTAGAAATCGCCCACCAGCCCCGTGCTTTGGTGGCAGACGCGTGAAGCTGAGATTCAGGGCCTCCTGCCATCCCGCGGCTTGTTCCCCAAACCCCAAATCAGAAGGCCACCCCTGCCTTTGGGACACTGAGGCAGCCCATGGTTTCAGCCCGCCACCCTCTCAATTGGAGTGCGGGACACCATCGGGCATCTCTCTCCCCCGTCGCCGGGCCCTGGTGGGGAGTAAGGGCCACAGTCACTTCCACGCGTGTAAAGCAAACGGTAAGTCAGCCCCTTACTGAGAAACGTTCAGCGCAGCACCTGTCAAGCCTGTCGCGCGCGTCACCTCCCGAAGACGGCTGTGAGGACAGGGGGCTGGGTTTGCGGGTGAGGCGGGGACTGGGCTGTGCCGTCTGGTCCCCAGACGCGGGATCAAGCGATGACCCAGCTCTAGTAAAAATTCATCCCTCAGCAGGCATATCTGGTTAGCGCCAGGTCGTGAGCGGGAAGACGAAAACCCAGGAGCCTGCTTGGAAAGTTTGGAGCAAGTAATTAAGACTGCATTTGAATAATGTGATGAACACGCTTATTTATTTATTGTCAAGCTGCTTCGAGACACCCAACAACAGCCCCTCCCGGGCAGTGCCAGGCAGCAGGCACATTTGGAGGAGGAATTAGGAATGTTATTTTTAACTCTCCATTATTAGAGGAAACACACATCTGGAGCCCTTGTGAGGAGTGATTATTAGCCGTTCAGCTGAGAGATAGACTGGTGTCCACCATGCGCTGTTTTCCAATTATTTTGTTATTTTTCAATGCCTTAAATGCTACAGGCATATAAAATTCAGCTCATTTAATCTCCCTAAATTATAGCTTCTCCATCTGCCACGGTCTTACAGTGTAACAAAATCATGACTCTTTATAAACCCAGTAAAGTCATAGAAACAATGGAGCAGAGCTCAGATCCGGCTCTTTTAAGAAAAAAAAAAAAAAAAAAAAGGAATAATAAACATATCTGAACTGGAAAATAATGTTGATATTTGTCTGCAAAGGGAGGTAGTGGATTTTTACGGGGTCGCTTATCAAGCTGACAAAAAGAAACGTACATTTATATTTTCCTTATGAGACAGTCGGGCTATGACTATGGCTATGATATGGGGGGTAGTGCTTTCCACCGGAAACAGGAAACTGGCAAGATTTCCTGACCCCATAACGCAATTCTATATCCGTGTGGCTTTGACTGCATTTAGCAGCCTTTCTTTATTGAAACGTCTGCCTCGCCTAGCCACCTTGGGTCCTCCGAGATGTTGAATAGAGGCATGGAAGGGGTCTGTATACCTTGCTAAGTTTATGTCACGAAATAAGTCAGTTCTTCATGTGCATGGAAAAGCGTTTGACATTGGTACTATCAGAGAGAAGGTAATGGCGTTAAGGTCCCGTCCTGAGGGAGGGAGCCAGTGTGGCCGGGCCAGACAGGTGCCATCACCCCCGTTGCCTGTGACCGGTCTAAGGACGGCCATATGACCCAGGAGAGGCCAGAGAGACAGAAAGGGAAGTCAGAGGAACAACTGCTCGGAAAACAAATAAACAAAAGTGGGAAAAAAAGAAAAGAGAAGAAAACTTCCCCAGAACATTAAAAGAAAGAGCTTTTCCAAAAGAGAGGCTCTTCTCCCCCTCCTTCCTGCTTGGAAGGCTGATGGTGGAACATTTCACGTGCGAAGCCCAGCCCGTCCATGTGTGTCCGAGTAAGAAAAGCCACAGGAACTGCGGGGCTCAGAGCTGGTTCCCTGGGACCTGAGTTCAGCCATCTGCTGGGAGAGCTCATTCTTCACGGTCTTTCAGACGTTAATTGTAGCCCAACGTTCCAACTGGTACAAAGGAACATCCGTTTCTAGTTAGATCCTGATTCTCACCAAGGTGCTGGGTGTGGGTATGATGCTAGCCTGTCTTTGATTAATGGGAAAACCAGTAGGTACTGGAGATGTGGAAGAGATTGTGTCCTCCGGACGTCTGGGGGGTCCGACTTCAGCTCAGGTCATGATCTCGCGGTCTGTGAGTTCGAGCCCCACGTCGGGCTCTGTGACGACAGCTCGGAGCCTGGAGCTGCTTCGGATTCTGTGTCCCCCTCTCTCTCCGCCCCACCCTTGCTTGGGCTCTGTCTCTCTCTGTCTTCCAAAAATGAATAAACACAAAAAAAATTTTTAAAGAAATTAATCTAGAGGCAGCGTTCAGGTTTTCCCGAAGGGTCTGATTGCACCGTAGACCAGTTTCTCTTTCAAATCTTCCTTTTTGTAATCTTTAAGCAACATTTCCCCGTTTTTAATCTTCTGTTGAACATTCCTACAATGTTGCCCATAATTGCCATAATATGTGTATTATTATCTATGTAATAGTTACTTTCAAAGTCTTGTTTTACTGACGCAGATGTATTTTGAAAGGAAATTTTAAACACAGGAAACTGTGTGAATGGAAAACCATCCACTTATCGAAAATAGTAGGTGACTCTGGAGATAAATAAAATAAATACAAAACACTGTGACCTAGATGCTGCTACCCGCGTTAGGATTTCAGCCTGAGTTCTGCCTCTTTTATGAAGGTTCCAGAGAATCGGGAAGGATTTACAGATATACACACACCAAACAGACAACTTCTCCTTGAGGGGGCCAGAAGGACACAGAGTCACGGAAAGGGAATCACGGGGTCACCGTGATACTTACCGTCACGTCCCCCAGAATGATGTCTGAGTACCTCGAGTAGGGGGACGTCTCCCTGTTTTGGGGGGGAGGCCTGCCCCTCGCCCACCCCAGGGGATGAATTGTGACTGGCCTCATCCCGTGGAGGTAATCCCTTTCTGCTGCCAGGAAATGGACCGGAAACGAGATGTGGGGTCCAGTGTGGGCCAATCAGACGTTAGGAGGTGTCTTCTGGGGACTCTCTTTCTCTTGATGATAATCGCCCTGCAAGAAAGCCCTACCGACCTGTTTTCCCATCTTGATGTAGGGTTTTGAAAGGAGTATCAGAGAGGTGGCAGGGGTCTAGGACCTTAGTGAGGAAACCACTTCTGAAGTCACCTCCAGACTTCTAAAGTACAAAATACATATTCTTGGGGCACCTGGGTGGCTCAGCAGGTTGAGCATCCGACCCTTGATTTCAGCTCAGGTCATGATCTCAGTTTCGTGAGTTCGAGCCCTATATGTGGAGCTCTGTGCTGACAGCACAGGACCTGCTTGGGGAGTTTCCCTCTCTCTCTGTCCCTTCTCCACTCACTCTCTGTCTGACTCAAAATAAATAAAAAACTTGAAAAAGTACATATTCTTATCATTTAGGGAACCATTGGCTGAGTTTCCTGTGCCTTGACCTGGACGCATTTACATCCTACGTTCCTGGACTCCTCACGGGCAAAGGCTTCCTGTCACTGTCCTGCACAAATCTCGTGTTGTAGCTTCAAAAAGAGGGTGCAAGGGACACTTACATGGGTTAAAATCTCTTGCAAGGAAACTCCGATGAAACAAGAACATTCCACACGGAGGGGGGAAGACATCCTTTAGGATGGATGGATGTGGATATTGTATCTGTGTCGGGAAACCAGCCCGTCAAGTAACAGAATTTAATACTGGAATGGGACTGCGGGCAGGGCTGGAAGAGGGAGGGTCTGGAAGCTTCAGCTGGAGGGTCGGGGGAGAATAAATTGCGTGATCCTTTTAAAGGTGTCCACTGTTTAAAGCCCATTTCAGGAGCTCCTGGGTGGCTCAGCTGGCTAAGTGTCCGACTCCTGATTTTTGGCTCAAGTCATGATCTCACAGTTCACTAGCGCGTTCCTGACACAAAGAATTGGGGAACAAACACATTAGAGGAGAAACACATCCTAAATGAGAATTCGCCGCAGACAGGAGGCTCCTGTCACTTACGGGACTCGTTACAGAACTTTACACAAGCCTGGAAGATTCCGTCAAGGGTCTGTGGGAGGCAGTGGAGAGGTCCGTCGGGGGAGCACCTGGCGGACGTACCTCTGATTTCTTCTATCATTTTATACCCCTGGGAGGATTCTGCCAGTCGGAGCTGGAAATGAAGGCCACACTCATCTGAGAAAAAAAGGTAAGGACGGGAAATGGAGATATTTTGGCCTCAGAGCGATAACTCCGTTGATTGAGTTAAATGCGTCGGACTCAGGTGGGAAGAAGATATCCACCTGCGGAAATCACCACGGCCCCTGGCCGCAAACGGGAGCACGCATAGCAGCGAAGCTAGAGGCGGGAGGGCGTAGAGAGAGAGAGACAGAGAGACAGTGAGACAGAGAGAGGGAGAGAGAAAGACATACTGGTAAACCAGATGTCCCAAGCTCCTGGATCTGTGTATTTTGGGTGGGTATTGACTGATTGAAATTCACAGATCTCTCTCCAGCTCACAGATATTGTGATATATTTCCAAAGTCCCCAAGTTCATTTCTAACTGAAGATAGAATTTTCAGTCACTTACTCTACACCGTTTGAAAGCCAGCTCGCACATCCATCTGTGTTCCTGGGGGGCACTTTGAGGACATTGGCTGAGAATTACAAATACCTCCCACACTGATTGTCCGCACGTCGCTAAGCGTGCCGACAGGAGGCAGCTGGGACCGAGTCTGCTCACGCGCATCTCGCAGCATTCCCTGAAACGCCACGGGCCCCTGGCCCTCAGACAGGACTGCGTGACTCTGCGTGTGAAGGAGGAAACGTATACAGGTCTTGGACCCAAGTGGCCTCGTCTGCATCACAGAGAACAGAAACTGGGACTTGTCTGTCGCAGAAAGACAGAACACAGGCCAGTTGGGCTGCAGTCCTACAGCCGAGACGCTCCTCTCCTCTGTCACCAGGGAAGCCACCTCACCCCTGCCGGGATCACGGCACTTCTTCCCTCTGCCTCTGCTGTGCCCGTACGGCTTCGGGAGTTTCCATCGGTTTGTGGCTCTAGTATTTGCCGCTAAGAAAAGAGCATATTCACAACGTACGGGAGAAGTGGAATAATGACTATTTGCCTGCGTGACATAATGAACGTTGCTGGGGTCTTTGAGTGATACAAAGAAAGCTGGCGTGCTTCTAGAATTCTCTCCCACTTTAGGCCGGCTGCTTCCCGCTCTCGTGCACCAACCCGTCCCACGTGCGAGCTGAAGAGAGCGGAGGTTCTGGAAAACTTCAGAACCAGCCACCGCGCGACCCCCCCGGTGAGATAAATGATGGCCTGGGGGAACGTGTGTTTCCTACTGAGGACGTGACTTTTGTTGGTTTCCTTCCAGGTCTGAAGGCTCACACTCAGAATGGCAGGACAGTGGCCTGGTGGGAGCTGACGTCGTGACGGCCCTGGGGAATGAGGTCAGCGCTGCTATCGTCCCAGGGGCGCGGGGCGACGGTGACGGGTTCTGTTCTGCCCTGTGAGGTCGGCTTTCCCCCCGGACAAGGGGCGAAATGGAGGACCACCGCAGTCGCCTGCACCCCGTCTGCCCCAACTCGCATGCATCGAAACCGATCGGCCGGTGGAAATAACAAAATTGTGACGAACCCTCGGTTTTTCCCATGTGCTGGGTCTTTCCTGCTTGCTCTCAGATGCGTTCCCTGCTCTGGCCTGCATG
Organism: Prionailurus viverrinus; assembly: GCF_022837055.1. Classification (NCBI taxonomy): domain Eukaryota; kingdom Metazoa; phylum Chordata; class Mammalia; order Carnivora; family Felidae; genus Prionailurus; species Prionailurus viverrinus. Next base: position 4,125,479 of record NC_062572.1, on the reverse strand, counting down.
GCAGGGGCTGATCTTTGCAGACTCTGTGTCTGAGGCGTGTGCACGCACGTCTGTGTGGGCTTGACCAGCCGGGCCCGTGAGGGGAGGTTGAAAGGTTAGGACAGGGGAGGAACCAAAGCATTTCTCTTGGCACCCTCTCTCTACTCTGGGGGTGTTTCCAGCATTGGCTTTGTTCCGTCTCTGGTGCAGTCCTCCCCGCCCTTCCCGCCCCAGCCCTGGGGGAGCACCTGCTTGTGGCCCTGACTTCGGCTGGGAGATTTCCCACACTAGCTCTGGCCCTGGGAATGCCGCCTTCTTTGAGGGTTTAGACTTTTCCTCAAAGTCCCAGATCCTTGGCTTGGCCAGCCCCGAGGGTACTGACAGTTTTCTGACACTGTTTATCTCCAGATTGCCTCACTTTCCTGTAGACTGAGCTCTTACGGCACCTCTGTAATTAGTGTATATTCTCTGTAAATAGCTTCTTATATACATATATAAATAGCATACAGAATTATCCCTGTTGAACTATGTGGACAGGTTCTGTCCTTTTATGTTTTTTTAGGTTTATTTATTTATTTATTTATTTTTTCAACGTTTATTTATTTTTGGGACAGAGAGAGACAGAGCATGAACGGGGAAGGGTCAGAGAGAGAGGGAGACACAGAATCGGAAACAGGCTCCAGGCTCTGAGCCATCAGCCCAGAGCCTGACGCGGGGCTCGAACTCACGGACCGTGAGATCGTGACCTGGCTGAAGCCGGACGCTTAACCGACTGCGCCACCCAGGCGCCCCGGTTTATTTATTTTTGAGAGAGAGACAGACAGACAGAGTGTGAGTGGGGAAGGGGCAGAGAGAGAGGGAGACACAGAATCCGAAACAGGCTCCGGGCTCTGAGCCAGCCACTCATAGCCTGACGTGGGGCTCGAACCCACGAACTGCGAGATCATGACCCGAGCCGAAGTCGGACGCTTAACCGACTGAGCCCCCCGGGCTCCCCTAGTTCCGCTCTCCTGATGGGACCCCACGGACACATCACCGGCTGGGATGAGAAGTTCATCGCGAGGAGTAGCGACACGTGCCCAAACAAGCATGAAACGGCTTCTTGGGTTTTCCATCCAATGCCTATTCCCTGTTCATTCACTTTGGTTCACTCACATGAGAGAGAGGTGAGTGAGCCCGTGTCCTAGGCCCTTTGAGTCGGGTGGCAGATGCAGTCATGAACATAACCAAGTGATAAAACAGGTCTCCGGCAGCCGCCGGGGATAGCAGCCAAAGCCAGCCTTGCCTGACTGGCCCAGCATCGAGCGTTCTTCGTGAACAGGAGACAAACCACGTCAGACACGGACCTCGCAGGGCGTGTGAGCGTCACACGCGAACCGTCTCATTGGAACTGCTGAATCTGCGGCAGCCTTCCATCCTGTTGAATGATCAGTGTTGGGAAGGCACAAAGGGCACGCGGTATATTCCCAACAGACGGGGTCCCCCTGGGTGGCTGGAACAGAGGGTGTGCAGGGAACGGGGGCGTGTGGGAAGACAGGCTGGTGGGGGCTTCTGGGTGGTTGCTAAGCTAGCGGTCTCTCTCCAGTGGCCCCTGGGAGCCAGGAAGGGTCTCAGGACGATGAGCGACACAAACGTTATCAGCGATACAGGAGGCATCCATACTCTCAGAGGCAGGAAGGAGGAGGGCCTGGAAACACGGGTTCGTGCCACCGTCCCTCCTGGCCAGGCTGCGAGGCAAGGACGTGTGGCCACAGCGCTTCTGGCTCCTGGCAGCGTGACTGTGAGGTCAGGATCTCATCCGGGCCCTGACACCTGCCAGGGCCCCCACACCCCAGGCCCAAATTCTTTGGGTGCATCTATACACACACGCCCTAGAAACGCATTTGCGACCCTAGCCCCACAGAGGGAAGCATCCAAACGCACACGGACAGCACAACAGACGGATCTGTGGGGGTCTGTTCCCTCCGTGGAAGGGTGTGTGGCACCGAGGAGGACCAAGACCGTCGGGCGCAGCGCGTGATGGATTTTGCAAGCATCCGAATGGAGGAAGCTGGGCGTCAAAGAAAACATGATACGGGTGGGGCGCCTGGGGGGCTCGGTCGGTTAGGCGTCCGACTTTGGCTCAGGTCATGATGGGTTCGAGCCTCACGTCAGGCTCCGTGCTGACGGCTCAGAGCCTGGATCTTGCTTCGGATTCCGTGCCTCCCTCTCTCTCTGCCCCTCCCCCGCTCATGCTCTGTCTCTCTGTCTCTCAAAAATAAATAAACATTAAAACAAAGGAATGGGGGTTGCCTGGGTGGCTCAGTCGGTGAAGCGTCCAACTTCCGCTCAGGTCATGATCTCACAGTTCGTGGGTTTGAGCCCCGCGTCGGGCTCTGTGCTGACAGCCCAGACCTTGAAGCCTGCTTCGGATTCTGTGTCCCCCCCCACCGCCCTGCCCCTCCCCCACTTGCCCCTCCCCCCTTTCTCTCTCAAAAATAAACATTAAAAAAAAATAAAGAAAACATGAGCAGGCTTGTGCTCCAATGAACACATCGCTGAAGGAAATTGTATGTCCCCACCAGAAACGGAGCTAGGGATCACCTGCACACGAACACAATTCCTCTCCAAATGTGTGATGGGTGCAAAATGATGTCCCTAAATTCAAGCTGGACTGACTGACAAGGACTCCGACCTGAGACCAGCTTTTTCCTCATTAAACAGGTTTGCTGCTGTTGGAGAGGCGCTCAGAATGCATAAGCATCGTACTGAGAACTCATTTTAATGTAACAAAAGGGACAGTTCTTTTTCAAGCCCCGGGGGGCGACAGCAGCCGTGGCGTGAGCCCCGCTTCTGTAAAGCGCGGCCCACGGGGTTGGTCACCGTTGCCTCCTGGGGACGGGGATGGTCCCCAGGTCCAAGGGCCTCACTCCCAGACGAGGCTGCGTGTTCCTGACAAAAGACCCATGAGGCCATTGAAATGCTCACAAATGATTTCTGACCACCGTGTGACCCTCCCACAAGCCTTTATTCCTGAAAACACAAACCGACAAGGCCGTTTCAAAGCAGGTAGAATAAAGCCTTGCCCTTGGGTAGAGGAAATGAATCCAGTTCACGTTGGAGGCTGCAGAAGGCTTCTTCCTGACGCTTAATTTTCCTATAAACCCTGTCCTAAAAGAAGAAATCTCCCCTTGCGGGACACCCACGTCCGGGAGCAGGCCAGGTGGCCACACGCGGGCGAGTGGTCAGGACCACACCTTCCTTCCGGCCACGCCGGCCTGTGGCATCCGTGTCTCTGCACCTCCGATAAAAGGGAGAGTTAGTAACGCTAATCAGACTGCACGTTCCCCCTTCAGTCTTCAGCTTATCTTTTCCCCTTTTTCGTGTGCTGCCTTCTCTAGGTTTGGGCCCCTAGAATAAGCAGAGGGAAATTTTAAAATTTCAGTTTGAAGGCATTTCTAAAAATGAGGCCTTTTAAAGTTCCCTCTGATAAAATAGCAAGTAATTTCCAGAACTGCTCCCTACTATTTATACGCCAGTGGGGGGTGGGGGGTGGGGGAATCTCCCCTCGGAGCGCCCTCTTATGTGTTACATGGGAGGAGGAATTGAAGGGTGTCATTTTCAGCTTAAGGACAAGAGCAAAGAGGAGAGTAACTGTCACTTTAATAAAACAAGCTATGCACACGTAATTTTGTAGAGGAAGCCATAACGACTCAAACATCACATATCAACCCATAGACGAGTAGACTTGGGTCCACTACTTAAAAAATAAAAACAATCCTGTTACCTTGTGGGGCTCCCATCAAGGTGGGTGGATGGCTTTCTTGTGCAAGTGTTCAAATAAATTAATAAAGGAAAGAAAGAATGATGGTGGCCATAGCAAGACCCCCCCCCCCCAAGACATGTCACTAATGAGCAGCTGTGTCTGGTTCCCATGGCCCTGCAGCAGGTCCTGTGCCCCCAGAGTCACCCCTGCCATGGAATGAGGTTACGGAGACACGGCTTCTCCCCATGGGACCAGCCTAGGCCATTGGGACTTCGATCACTGTCCTCCCGTGAGCACGTGGCCTCCATCCCCAATGATGGCTGGGGACAGAGCACCAGGAAGGCGGCTGGGGTGGTTGAAAAGCCCAGAAACAAAGACACAGATAGATACTCCTCAGACAGTTCACGGCCCCAGCAGGGAAACAGCTTCTGACTTTCTCCCCACCGAGGATGACTTTGATTTTTTTCCCATGTCTTAGCCTTGATTTAAAAGGCACTCCTCATGGGGCGCCTGGGTGGCTCGGTTGGTTGAGCGTCCAGCTTCGGCTCAGGTCATGATCTCGCCGTCCGTGAGTTCGAGCCCCGGGTCGGGCTCTGTGCTGACAGCTCGGAGCCTGGAACCTGCTTCAGATTCTGTGTCTCCCTCTCTCTCTACCTCTCCCCTGCTCATGCTTTGTGTCTCTCTCCCTGTCAAAAATAAATAAACATTAAAAAAAAAAGGCACTCCTCATAACAGTGACATTAGTAAGAATAACCAACATCCTTAGTTGAACACGTACCCGTGCCCAGAACTCTTCTTCGAGCTGTATATGTCCATGAACTTCACCACAGGCTTGCCAATGTGTCCTATTAGGACCCCCGAGGCACTGCTGTCTATGCGGCTACAGACTGACGACTGATGGCCTTATCCCCTTATCCACTCTCCAGGGACAGTGTGGGGACTCTTTGTCAGAGCCCAGGTCACCGCCTGTCCCTACGGCTCCCAGCCGACGTCACTCGGGCAAGCTTCTTAATTATCTGCTCCTCAGTGTATCTGTAAAACGCAGAATCAGTAAAGTAAATCGTGGGCGACCGACCCTGGCGCATAGTAGGGGCTTTGTCAGGTCATTACCGTGACCATTCTGTGGTTCTGCTTTTCCGTTGCTACACAGAGCCCCTCCAACGGGACGACCTCCTCGCTGAGGGATTCCTACCTATTTCCCTAAAGTTGCACCCCCGGCCACCAGCCACACTCCCTGCACCCCCTCCTCCCTTACCCTCACCCGTGGCCCTTCTGCCCCTGATGGGGGTGCTGCGCACGTCACCGATACACCTGATCCCCGCCTACCCCCGCCCCAGCATGTAAGTCCCCCGGCAGTGCAGTGGGGACTTCCCTCTGCCTTTTTGTCCCGTCTTATCCCCAGGCCCGAGGCCGTACCTGACACACAGCCGTGGTTCAGGGAAGCATTGTCGTCTTCTTAGTGGATACAGCTCACTGTCAGCTTCAGGCTGAACCGTCCGCGACGCCGAGAAGGGGGGACCGGGGTGATTCCTCCCGAGCAGCCCATCCTCCCTGCCGGGAACAGCTCCCCGATGGGCAACGTACAGCCCCCTGTTGCACCCAGCAAATGACCGCCTCCCCGCCCCCGTTAATCACATCGTCTGCCTTTGGGGGCTGCCGGTCTTTGACTTCACCCGCCTTCCCCTCTGTAGACGTAAACCGTGCTTGGTGCCCGGCTGGGGAGTGGGAGGTCTGTCCCCCAGTCAGCGGACACTGTCACAAGGTGAGGTGGCAGGGGTGGGGGATGGGGGCCTGCCTCTTCTTCCTAATGGGCAGCCTCCGCGGGGGTCACCGTGGGAGCCCATGTGTACCTTAACCTCCACAAGCGTCTATCTTACCGGGCTTGGGGGGACTAGGAACGAGCCCCTCGGATCCTGTCCCTGGAGCTGAACGCAATCTCATCCAGCCTCTCTCTGCGTTTCTGCTTCGTGTTCAAACTTAGTTCCCTTAGTTATAAAACAGAGACAATAATAACACCTGATATTATGAGTAACTGCTATTAAATACCTTACTGTCTCCTGCCTGGATTTGGGTTTGGTTTATAACTAAGTATCTAAGTGCAGGCGTTTATCTTTACGATCTATTTCTCTGTTGCCCCCTTCCTCCACCTGCCCTGGTTTCTCTCCTCGCCGTGGTGGGGGTGTCTCACGTATAACCTCTGACCCCACGCCCGCTTGATTTTGGACGTCAGCTCCCAACAGCTCACTGCTGCAAGGGTTCCAAAAGAGAAGGAATCGGCTTGTCCGGTCCTGGGTCCTCCCTGAACACGAAAAGAGAGTCACTGCGGTGATAACATGTGTGCATGTCAGTTGTAACACCACGTATCTCTCCAGTAATGCAGAATGTTGGCCACCAGGAAGATGAGAGGCACAGATTGGCTCTGCGGGACCCCGGACGGTTGGCCGGGCCTCACGAGGCCGGGTGCATACCCGTCCCCGGCACACCCCCAGGGCACACCCCAGCGCCCTCTGAGTACCGCACCACCGTCGCTGTCCCACGGTGCGGAGGCCAGGCCGGTGGCTTGACTGCCACCAGAGGGTGAGCTCTTAGCAGGAGTGATACTCTCTCCCTGGCCGGGGCTGGATGAAAGATACGGCCCCGCAAGTATCTGTTAAAAGAATGAAGGCATCAAGGAGGGGGCAGATGTGTGACTGAAACTGCTTCTCCAATAAAGACCCATAGAGTAACGAGCCCGGCTCGGGAGTACAAGTGGGTCCATTACAGGCGCCCTGTCGTCACTGCAATGGCGGGGGCCACCTGGGTTTCCATAGGTGGTCACTTAGCAGCAATGGTCCGGCCAGCTGACAGTCTCTGCCTCTTGCCTTCCGGATCCACCATTTTCCCTGTTCCCAGAGGCCGTGCAGATCGCGGCAGGGACGCCCTGACTGGCCAGCTCTGCCCGGTGCGGGATTCCGCCAACAGGCAGCCCCCGCTCCCGACTGCCCGCTGCGCTGGCTGGAACTTTCTCAGATCCATTTCCTGAACCCTCTCCGCTTCCTCCTGTGTCTCTCTTCCACAGGCTTTGTCCCCAGTAAACTGTGTACTCCTGGCTCCCTGCCAGCATTCGCTTCCCAGAGAAGCAAACTAAGGTTCTGGAAAACCTCCTTGCCAGCCGAACGGACTTCATCACTTGGGATGAGACATAGCCGGATATCCTGCAAGGCAGCCACGGGAGCACGGCAGACGCAGTCACACAGCAGCGGGCACGACGGAGACTGACGCGGAGCCAGCGCGGGTCCCCTACGACGCTCCGGAGACGAACCTGGGGACCCAGGATAAGAGAGCCGTGGAAAATCTCTTCTCGCAGACCCTGAACGCGTCGGGCGCAGAGGAGGCTTTGTGCTGGATTCCAAGCTTCCCATCAGACTTGTGGCCACTGTTCCCAAACTGAAGTGACACACAGTGACAAAACATCCGGGACACGGCGGTCCCTCGGTCACCCAGGCTACCCACCGAGGATGAGACGGCCTCTTCGTGGTGACTCTGTTGTGAAAAGCAATCGATGTTGACTTCAGGGTCAAAGTCAGAGGGGACAAGCACAGTGTCTGTGAATCTTTCCTAGGATTAAACATGAATTAGCAGAGAAAGAGAGGAGACAACAGTGTCAACCTTCCTATGCTGCCCTTACGAAGGGACCCATGCACCTGCCAGGAGCACCACTTGAAGGGCGCCCCGCTACCTGGCTCCAGTGAGCCTCCGCGAAGCCTTCACCGCCCGGATGCACACGGAGGCCCCGAGAGCGTTTGTAGGGTCCGCACCCAGGGGATGACACCAGGGGGTTTTCAGACAGTCGTCTACAGCCTCCTGGAAGTGACCCCCACCAAACCCGGAGGGGTTCTAGACTCCATCCTCAGACATTGGGATCAAGCGGCAGCTAAGTCTACCGGGCGCCTCCGCGGAGATCCCTGGATCCCTCAATAACCCAGACTTCTTTCGTCATGTTTATTTCCTCCTTGACCTCGGTCTTCTTGACTGGAAAGGCCAGCAGCACCACGAAGCATTCTTTTCCTCGCAGGCCGCTATGCGTGCCTCTTTCTCTGAGCCAGAAAATAACTTCAGTGCCCTGAAGAATTCAGAGGTTCCGTCTACACGGGGCACCTTCTGTGCGCGCCCAAGTCCCCGCTTCTCACTGTTTCCCTCTGCCATCGAGGGTGAGTGGGAGCTACGCTCTCCACGACGTTCACCACGACGTTCGCGCTGTGATTTCTTGTGGGAGGGTTAAGAGGAAAGTCGGGTGTTTTTTTTGGAAGCCGCATCTTTGTCGGGAGTGGAAAACAAAAGATAGATGAAGAGGGCCGGTTATTTCCAGAGAGATGGGAGAGCCCACACTGGTTGACCTGCGGATCGGGAATGCCCCCAGCGAGCTTCCCTCCTGACCACCCACCTGGGTTTCATGACTCCTGGTCGTCCAAGTTTCCTACAGGAGAGCGACCCGGACCCCGTCTCCGGTCCAGTGACGAGACAGAGGTCATTCTACATTCCCTGAGCACAGGGCCCAGGCACAGATATGGTGGTGCACACAAGGTCAGGTCAAGGTTAATGCTTTCCCAGCCTTGTTCTGTGTTACTCTTCTGATCCTGGAGGGATCAATCCAGCCTCCTTTAGGGAAATCGTTGTATTTGGGTACCATGTTGGAATATGATCCCAGAACAAGCTGACACTGGCAGCTGTGTCCTTGTCCAGAATGTAGCCAAGCCGGTGTGTCCTTTGTCTCAACTTTACAAAGTTCCTCATGTCTGGAAACTCGCGAAATTGAGTATTTGGCTGAAGGCTCTATTCCATCACATCTATTGATGAGCATTAAGGAAGAAGATTAAAGTTGGGCACATTATTTCGCTAATGAGAGACATCTGTTTATTGCTTTTTTTTTGGAAATGTACATTTGCTTAATAGGTACTTTTTTTTTTTAAACACCAAGCAAAGGGATGCCGTGACTTTGAAAAATTTATCAGAATCGCGGCCATTTTTTGTCATTGAACATACATTTAGGGAAGCCGCTGCTGTTTACGGGAGGAGCAAGACTGAGGGAGGCAGGGGCAGGCTTGGGAGAAATTCGGGGCTCAGGTCCACACGGTGCTTCCTGCGGACATGGGCACAGCTACTGAGCTGTACTCACAGCAGCCCGTGCAGTCCTCCCGACTAACGAGGGCGGCGTGATCATTGGCCCCACTTAGCAAATGAACAAACTGAGGCCCAGAGATTCAGGGCCCACTCGTGTCCCCTCTCTGACGTGGCTGCAGCTACGCCAAGGCGGAGAGAAGACTGGGATTAAAAATTCAAAGTCCTGGGGCGCCTGGGTGGCATCCGACTTTGGCTCAGGTCATGATCTCACGGATCGTGGGTTCAAGCCCCGTATCGGGCTCTGTGCTGACAGCTCGGAGCCTGGAGCCTCCTTCGGGTTCTGTGTCTCCCTCTTTCTCTCTGCTCTCTCTCTCAGAAATAAATACACATTAAAAAGAAAATCAAAGTCTAAATGAAATGAGCCTCCCCATCGCCAAGAAGGTCTCCATTTGGTTCAAATAGCTGAGACGGCCTTTCATAGAACTTTACTTGTTTATCCACACGGTATGGAGATCATTTCTGCATCTGTCTTGAGTTCAAGCTTGCGTGGGTTCGGGAAACAGAGGGCATTTCCTGGGCTCTGGGGCGGCCTGAGGACGTTGGGCAAGCACACGGCCTTCACTGCTCACCTCCTACAAATAACTCCGCACATTTGCTGGAAGACGTCCTTTGAGCTTTCAAAGGAAAGTGGCAACCCCTCAGACAAATCTTTGTTCTGTGCGTCAGAAGCCCATGGAAAGCCCTTTCCGTCTCTTGCTCCCCTAATTCTGGAACAAGTGTGAGCTCTCTGGGAAATTCAGTTCTTCACATCATCTGTGCTATGGGCACCACGCCCCCACCCGGGGCCTCACCATCACAAGCTTCTGGGCCCTGGTCAGCTGGGGACTGGGGACTGGGGACGGTTTCTGTCCACTCAGGATTTAGGGACATTGGCCTCCTCTTGTGTTTCTCAGAACTGCATTATATTCCGTTTTACTCAGTTCGACTCAAACAATGTCTGAAAACTGGTTGGATAGCACCAGGTCTGTGCCTGGCTTTGAGTTTGGTGCTGGGGACACAGGACACTCACGGTCTAGGTGAAGGGATGGCCACGGAGGGAGGGAAGGCCCTCAGACTTGCAAAATCCGCTCTGGAATTGTCACTGGCTCTGCATGGGGGGTGAGTTTTCCAGAAGCTGGCCTGTATTTATGGTAATTTATCTTTGGAGGCTCAACTGGGTGAGACCGAACGTCTAATGGATCAGCCAGCCTCAGTATGACAAGACGTCTCCAGTCACAGTGGGCTTTGCGTCAGTCCTTCTTAACCATTGTTCATTGCTTCTAATTAATGACAGATCTTAAAACGAAGACACCCATTAGACAGATAGTAAGAAAGGAGCCTTTGGGTTGGATTCTCTATTCATTTCGGTGAGCGTGTGAATTCCCTTCTGATCCAGGAATGGGTCTCTGTGTGAAACTTCTAATCGTGTCGTGTTCTTAGCTGATATTTTTTAATTGTGTAATTGGTCTTGCTTTTCACTTCTATTTATCTTTATTTTTCAATGCCCTTAAGTTTATTCATTTTGAGAGACAGAGACAGAGAGCACGAGCGGGAAGGGGCAGAGATAGAGGGAGAGAGAGACAATCCCAAGCAGGCTCCGCACTGTCAGCCCAGAGCCCCACGCGGGGCTCGAACCCACGGACCGTGAGATCTCAACCTGAGCTGAAGCCAGGAGTCGGATGTTTCACGGACTGAGCCACCCAAGCGCCCCATCATCCTTAGATCTTGTAAGTCTCTTTTCTTCCTGCACCAGGCAAAATTTTTACTTCTTGATTGCTGTCTATTATTCAAACACAAAGAGAAAACATTTAGGTGACCTTGGCGGAGTGCCTTCAGACGCCATCAAAGAAAGGGTTGTTTTACTTCCAAGGGCAAAGTGTTCATAGAAGAAGGAGGAGGAGGAGGAGAAGGCCCCCACCATTCAACCAACTGGCTGGAATAAGGCCAGTTCTGGGGAATGGCTTCCTGAGACAGGGGGTTCTGCTAAAGACCGAACAAGATTCTGGTGCTCGCTTTCTTGGGATCTGTGCTTTTGATGTAAGGGCGAACCTACGTGCAGGTGGCTGCTCTTGGAAAGTCAGCTTTCAATCCATGAAGGGCCTCACCAAGGCTACGAAAGAAGACATGACCGACTGATGGGAACACAGTAAAGTTTCCAGTTCTTTCTGCAACTACGGTGAGGTCCAGAGCAAGTGCCCTCCTTCTCTGGACCTCCTCTGCCCTTGTCGGTAAAAATGAGGGCTGAGTAAGACCCAGGTCGCCCAGGTGTTTGGTGTCAGGTAGGCAGGAGGGGGCGCCCTGGTCACACACGAAAGCCCTTGCACAGTGGATGCTGGGAAACCGTGCGGTCCAACCACCCCCTCAGTCTCACGGGGTGCGAAGACATCGTAATGATTCTGAAAAGCCCTGCTCGTTCTTCGTGGGCGCGTCCAGTTCCTCAAACATCTGCTCGCCGTGTGAAAAAGGAGGGGTGCCAGTGACATACGAGGTCACGATACGGCCACTCGCATCAGCGAAACACCCGACCTCTCGTACCGAATCGTCACGCCTTTGGAGTGGTCTTTGTCACCAAGGCTAACTCTACGAGGGCGGGGTGCCAGCAAATGGCGGTCAGAAATGGCGTTGGGTTGTGGGGACCAAACCCCGAGCCACATTCTATCTCCGGGAATCATTAAAAGGTTTTCAACTCGCCAACAGGGTAGCCACCCGAACGGGGGGTAGGATGTCAGTGGTGTTAGCAGGAGAGAACGTGAGACATTTTTTTCCCTAGCCACCATCGTTCATCTACGGGAGTGAAAGATTTGGGGAAAAAAAAACCCAAAAGTTTACATCAATAAAAAATTGTGGCCAAACTTGATAAATTAGAGTTCTTTTAAAAATTCTTTCTCAGGCGATTGGTCTGGGTTAGCCCTTCCCAAGCGCTTTCTCCGACTTCGGCATCTGAAAAAAAAAATGCATCTTCCTTCATCGCACTCTGGGATTTGGGGGACCACGTCCTCTTAAGATGAAATCCTAATTTCAGGCATCTCCTGAATAATGCAGTATTCTGGGTTTTTTTTTTCTTTTCTTTTTTCCTTTTCTTTAAAGGGGCGTCCCGTTAGCGTCAAAATTGTATTTATTTGAATGGAATCCTCTTTTCTGTCTTCGTGGGTCTCCTCTGTCACTCACCCCTTGAGCGCATATTTGTGTGAATCCCTCAGGAATGATTTAGCAGTTTGGGGATGCAAAATACTTAGCCCCTGGGTTCTGAGGCAGTTCTGTTCCCTGTGTTATAATATTTAGAACAGTAATAACACAACTGTCCTTGGAACATCAAGTTCTACGGGATTCTGACTGAGCAAGCAATGACCCAGCACAGCGGTCGTCTGCCGGGGGAAGTGTGTGTATCTAGCCCGCGTGTGACTACAGATGTTGAATTTATGTTCCCGAACATGAAGGCATAAAAAGTCCCAGTTGTGCTGTTTTATCAAAGAGGTGTTTCTTTACTGGTCTCTCATGAGCGATTAAACTTTAGATTGGCATAGATTCACGGGGTAATGGGATGGGCCGCTCAGTAACTGGGACTTAATTATATCATCCGGTCCATTAGACGGCATTACCTGAAGTGATTTCCTAGAGACATCCAAGGCATGTACCAAGAGGGAATGCTACTGTCATACGTTTGGGAAACTGCTTAGACAACTTGGAATGTCCCTAGATCTTGTCATTTGGGAAATCAGGAGAGAGTGTTTCACAGCGAACCACCTGTTCTTCCTGTTCTGGCATTAAGAAACCATTTGCGGAAGATGAATGGTCAATCAGAACCAGAGACTTCCTTTTGTGGATCTCTCCTGGCAGGGCTGCCACGTGCAGCCGTTCAGGTTGTTCACCGAGCAAGAGAATCCAGGCGAAGGGGCAAGGAAGGGCTTGGATTTAGTTCTCGTTCCAAATGAGGTTGGGGTTCCAATTGAGAGGTGGGGTCTACGTCCCTGAGTTTTAAATCTTGACCGACTCTAGCTCTCTGACCATTGGTTATGGGGGAAATGACTCTGTGATCAGTTTCCGGGCGGAGGCATGAAGAGACTGCTGGAAACCCTTGCTCTTGCTCTGAGAGGTGTTAACGCCTCTTCCTCTAGGGCATGAGTCAGCAAACATTTCCTCTAAAGAGCCACAAAGTATATATTTTGGGCTTTGTGAGCCACGTGTATTTTTTGTTGCTTCTTGTCCTCTCTGCCCTCCTCTCCTGTAATCAGAGTTGTTTCCTGGCTGCTCTCCCCACCGCCTCCGGCCACCTTACTGTTTCTTCCTCCTCCTCCCCGTTCCTCCTCTGAGCATTTAAAAATGTAAAAAAAATAGGTAGACACATAAGTCAATAAATCTCTGTGTGCTGCTTCGTTCACACAAATGGAGCTGTTCAAAGGCACAGAGATGTCCGATAGCCATCGATGGCCAGAATAATAACAAAAACTGCTATTTTTAAAATTCATTTTCGAGAGAGATAGAGACAGAGAGAGCAGGGGAGGGGCAGAGAGAGAGGGAGACCCAGAATCCGAAGCAGGCTCCGGGCTCTGAGCCGTCAGCACAGAGCCCGACGCGGGGCTCAAACTCACGAACCGTGAGATCGTGACCTGAGCCGAAGCCGACGCTTAACCAACTGAACCACCCAGGTGCCCCCAAAACTGCAATTTTTAACCACTGGCCTTGTGGAGTAAGGTAGTGTACCATTTTGGAGGTGGGAACACTCAGCCTGAGGGGCGGGGGGAAGTGAGCTGCCCAAGTGAGTTCCATCACTTGCGACGGAGGCAAGATGGATGGTCACCTCATCCAGATCCGCGGCCCATTGAACCCGGACATCAGCGGCCAGAAGTCCAAATGGCCCGGTCTGCTTCCCGCCACCAGACCCACAGCATCAGGGAGCAGAAGGCCAAGCCAGTCGGCTCTAGTGGTTTCCGAGACTGCGTTTGATCCATTTTAGAAAACGTTACCATCAACAGGGTGGGCAACTCTTTTACAGCTTTTCAGACTCCTGTGATGATGCTTAGCGCCTGAGGGGCGGTAAGTGATTCGTATTTGGAGAACATCAGTGAGCACAATTGAAACAATAGTTTTGATTGGGAGGAGGGGCCAATTATGAGGGGAGAGAGTGTCGCAGAGAAACATTTTGGTGCTCACAGGTTCTGTGCTAACGCGACAGATGATTTGCTCTCTATAGCTTCACGGGGAGTAAAAGGAATTACCCTTAAAAGCAAAGACAGGATTTTCTCCAACAAGGAAGGTATGAAACGCGCAAATATGTGAATGCATAACAGAGCAGACCATAAAGTGAGTTTGGTACATTTCTTTGATGGAGGGTTTACAAGGCCGTGGGAGGAATCTGGGCTGGTGTGGTTTTAAAGGTTTGTCTCACCAGGTTCTGCAAGTTCTGGTTTTTTAGAGATTCGCACCGCATGACCCTGCCATCTTCATAAATGGCTGTCTTGATTGGCACTCAAACTTTGATGGCCAGAATTTGGGGGTTGCTGGAATTAGCTTTTTCTTAAGTTTATGCATTTATTTCGAGAGAGAGGTGCAGAGAGAGAGAAGGACAGAGGGAGCGTTCCAAGCAGTCTCTGCAGTGTCAGGGCAGAGCCCCATGCGGGGCTCGAACTCACAAACCCTGAGATCGTGAGCCGAAATCAAGAGTCAGATGCTTAATTGACTGAGCCACCCAGGCACCCCTGGAATTATGTTTTGAAAGAAAATATATCTGGGCCTTCCTTCCTCCCTCTCCCTCCCTTCTTTTTTCCTTCCTCCCGTGAGATTTATTTATTTGGGTGATCTCTGCACGCAGCACGGGGCTCGAACTCACGACCCCAGTATCAAGAGTCACACGCTCCGCTGACTGAGCCCCCCAGGCGCCCCGAAGTTGCTTTTTATCCCCGCTTCCTTACTGGTGTGGAAACTTCACATTCCATTTCAATTATTTCTTGATTGAAGTTTTCCCCGGTTACACCTAATTGTTCATCGATTTCCTAGATGTAGTTGACCGGTGAGATCCGTCTCACCGCCAAGGGCTGCGAAATCTCCAGGGGAACGGGGCAGGGGGGCAGAAAATGGGTTTTTTTTTTTTTTGCCACTGGGTGCCACTAACCCAGGAGAGCAACCTGTCTCCAGAAGCCCCTCCTGAGCTGTCTTCCTGCCACGTGTATCACAGTTTGTTTCGTGACTATACCCCGCTGGGCGAAACCCCCACCTGCCACGAGACAGTGCGATCACCCAGGGTGGGGGCCCCCTCACCTCCGGGTGCCCCAGTCTCACCTGGACCAGCGCTCACGAGCCCCACGCCCCACGTTTCGGACCCAGAGGCTCCGGGCTAGGGCCTGACGAACTGTCTTTCTAGCACGTTCTCCTCCGGAGATTCCTGTTGCCCCGAGGACCGCGCTCTCAGAACCGCTGCTTCCGAGAAGGGCCTTCAGCGTCATTGCTGGAGATCAGAAGCCTTAAAGATGCTTTTGAAGACGCCTGCACGGAGACACTTCCTTTGTCCTCACACTGCACTTTCGGACTTGAAGTAAACAGTGGGAAACCGAAACCAGATGGTCTCTCCAGATGCCTCTAATGGCCTCTTACCTGGGAACCGAGCATCTTATGATTTTTTTTAAGTGTATTTATTTATCTGCTTTGAGAGGGAGACAGAGAGAATCCCAAGCAGGCTCCACACCGCCAGCACGGAGCCCGACACAGGGCTCGAACCCATGAACCGCGAGAACGCGACCTGAGCCCCAATCAAGAGTCTGACGCTTAACTGACTGAGTCCCCCGGGCACCGCAGGGAATCAAGCAACTTAAATCATCCCACCTGAAGCCCCCACTGGCAGAGTCTGCTGGGACTGCCGATGGAGTCGGGCTGAGGGCCCCGGGCTGTGGAATAAAGGGCAGTGGACTGGGAGTGCCATGCACCTGCTGGCCAGTGGCCAGCTGCCCCCAACCCCAGCCCCCTTTCCTCCTCGACCTTTAATTTGTCCTTGCTCAGCAGTACCTTAAAAATAAAACCAGCTCACTGCTATTTCAGTGGCACTCGAGGAATAAGTGGAAAAGACTGACATCCTCACCACACGTGGATCTCCTGAATTAAAGAAAAAAAAACTGAATTAATTTAACTTCCATGGGCAACATTATAATTTAGTGCAAAATTCAAAATGTTAGTATCAATCAGTTCGCTTCAGAGTTATTTTCGGGGCCCCAGAATTTATTGTCAGCCTCTTGATTAGTCCTGTGTGGCGCCTTCTTTTCAGTAACACAAAGACATAAAAAGTCAGCACTGTCTATTTGTGATGATGAAGTCAGTCCCCCCCCCCCCCCCCGCCCGAGTTGGGCCCTTCTTGAAAGAAAGCCAAGGTTTATGTCAAAAAACAATGAAAAAAAAATTTTTTTTAAAGAACAAGCAAGAAAGTAACGATCTGTTACATTTTGAGCGAGGCCTGCAGCGGGAATGTTTCTCCCTACTGGTCAATCTGCAAATGAACTTCTAGGGCTTGAGACACCTTCATAACACTGTTTACTGCTGCCCAGTGGGGCAGGAACAAGGTCAGAGTAGGTGCCAAGTGTGGACGACCCCTTCGGAATTTACAGTGACTGGATGGGCTCCTGGGCCACCCTGATGGTAATTCATCCTGGGTCTCGACATGCTACGTCTTGTAATGACTGATGGCCCAGACTGGAAAATGGGTAAAATTTGCATTTCTTATACAGAACCAACTCGGCATGGGAATAAGAGACAGCACTGGATGTGTAATTTGGCAAACAAAAAACTCCTTTTACCTCGACATTTCGAGGGGTGACTGTGTACCGTGATTCCCTTTATGTTTTTTCTGCCTTACTGTTTTTCTTCTCGTTTACTGCTATACTCTTGTTAGCCCTCAGTGTATGTAAGATGCCACTATCCCTGCACGATGGTAGACTTCTGGTGTGTTCTAAAGGGTTAATGCTAAATGAATCCCATGTAAGTGACATAAGCTATCATGAACAGCACTTTAGGAAAAAGTTTCTTTGCTGCATTTTTAAAATATACGCTTTGCTTGTTGGTGTGTTTTATAAAAAGATTAAGAGGGAGAGACAAAATGAACCAAAGCAGGGAGAAATTATCACCAGGTCGAGATAATTCATCTTAGCGCATTACATGGTAGGCATCTTTAATTTTAAATTCAGTATTTGATTTTCCCAAAGTCACACACTGTTTCACTCCGTCAACTCTACCCTTTTCCTAATGCCACAACCTCAATTTTTTCTAAGAATTGCCTATTTGTATTGTACTAGAAAGACAAAGCGTTACCTTAACTTTACAATGATTGCTTGTTTGGAGGTCAACAAAATCCCGGATGACAAAGATGAGCTAATAAAATCACACAGAAAGAAGGCCAATTTCCCCGTCTGGATGTCGTGGTCCGGTCTGGATGTTGTGGTCTGGTCTGGATGACGGGGTCCAGTCTGGATGACAGGGTCCAGTCTGGATGATGTGGTCCAGTCTGGATGACAGGGTCCAGTCTGGATGACGGGGGTCCAGTCTGGATGATGGGGTTCAGTCTGGATGATGTGGTCCAGTCTGGATGACAGGGGCCCAGTCTGGATGATGGGGGTCCTGTCTGGATGACGGGGGTCCAGTCTGGATGATGGGGGTCCAGTCTGGATGACGGGGTCCAGTCTGAATGATGGGGGTCCTGTCTGGATGATGGGAGTCCAGTCTGGATGATGGGGGCCCAGTCTGGATGATGGGGGTCCAGTCTGGATGATGGGGGTCCTGTCTGGATGATGGGGGTCCAGTCTGGATGACAGGGTCCAGTCTGGATGATGGGGACCCAGTCTGGATGATGGGGACCCAGTCTGGATGATGGGGGCCCAGTCTGGATGATGGGGGGTCAGTCTGGATGACAGGGTCCAGTCTGGATGACGGGGACCCAGTCTGGATGATGGGGGCCCAGTCTGGATGATGGGGGGTCAGTCTGGATGACAGGGTCCAGTCTGGACGACAGGGTCCAATATAGATGACAGGGGTCCAGTCTGGATGACGGGGGCCCAGTCTGGATGACGGGCCCCAGTCTGTATGATGGGGGTCCAGTCTGGATGACGGGGGTCCAGTCTGGATGATGGGGGCCCAGTCTGGATGACAGGGTCCAGTCTGGATGATGGGGGCCCAGTCTGGATGATGGGGGTCCAGTCTGGATGATGGGGGCCCAGTCTGGATGACAGGGTCCAGTCTGGATGATGGGGGCCCAGTCTGGATGATGGGGGTCCAGTCTGGATGATGGGGGCCCAGTCTGGATGATGGGGGTCCAGTCTGGATGATGGGGGCCCAGTCTGGATGATGGGGGTCCTGTCTGGATGATGGGGGTCCAGTCTGGATGATGGGGGTCCAGTCTGGATGATGGGGTCCAATATAGATGACGGGGGTCCAGTCTGGATGATGGGGGTCCAGAAGGGATGATGGGGTCCAGTCTGGATAATGGGGGCCCAATCTGGACGACAGGGTCCAGAAGGGATGACAGGGCCAAGCATGAGAAGACGTACTGTCAGTATGCAGGGACCCCCAAAGCGACCGTGTTTGTGATGTCAAACCTCCCGGTGTTTGTAAGCACTCTCACACTGGGATGGGTAAAATCGACCAACCATCTGGCTGTTTGGATGGAATTTACACTTCGCATGTACACATTTTAAGAGTGTCATAAAGACATCTCCCACCTTGCTCAGTTTCCTGGTTTTTATAAACCCAGAACTCTCTTCTGGATCTCAGTTTGGACATTTAACCCCCTTGGGATGCAAGATTTTTTCCTAACGTCCTCATGTAGTCACTTAACAGCTCTATTCTCGTAACTATCGATAGTGTCTTTCTGTTCTGCGTGGGGGGTTCTCTGTTCTGGATTTTTAACTTCCCTGTAATGTTTCTTCCACCGGGAATCTGTTCCTGGAGACAATCCCGTCAGTTTCTGAAAAGGTCTTCCATCCATAGGCATTTTCTGAAGTGCCATCAGATACTGAATCACAGGTATGTGAGGGAGTGGCCCCTTTCAAACACATCTTCCTCTGGTTTCAAGAAAGGGGGTAGGGGAGGCAGGGGACACCAAGGCCATGCCTGATGGGCATTGAGACAAGCTGGGGCCAACTGACTCACAGCCAGAACAGCTGGTCTTTGTAGCATAGAATATTCCCTCGGGGGGGGGGGGGGCGGGGGGGGGGCGGGGGGGGCTGATGTTGGAGCCTCACCTCTTGCACCTTGTCCTCAGGATCGAAACATTGTTTCCTTATCAACTACTCGGTTGGCTCCCGTGGTGCCCCTTATTTCTGATTTTTGTGATGTTTCAGCCAGGCCTCCCATCTGCTGGCGAGTGCTTTGGGAGGTCTTTGCACATATTAGATCATAGTAGAGAAGCCAACGAGGTCATTCCCATTGCACACGGGTGGCTCCTTGATGCGCCTAACTGTTGCCTCCTGGTCTCTTGGAACATGGCAACTTTGTTTCAGCCATCGGGTGTCGCTCCCCTTCCAAAGTGAGTTCTGCATTTTTGGTATCTGAAGCAGAGCTCAATGGAGACATGCGCGCGCGCGCGCGCGCGTGTGTGTGTGTGTGTGTGTGTGTGTGTGTGTGTGTGGGCGCGCATGCGCATGTGTGTGAAAGAGAAAGAGAGATGTCATGACGTGGGGAGCATTGTTTCGTTCATTACTTAACTTCATGTGTGTGCACAGTGTTGGTCTACGGGGCTGCTTTCTACACCGACTTATTCCCTTTTTGTGCGATTTCCTACGACAAGCTTTAAAAACGGGTTGTTTAAAAATCTTTTTTCTCATCGTTCTTCCTGCTCTGTGCTTTGAGGCTGGGCCCTGCACACTCCTTTGGTGTGTCCCAGGCCATGGCGTTGGCTTTGGGGGCAGCTCTGGCCTAGGAAACGGGTGGTCTCTTATGTAAGGAGGGAGCCAGACTCGCTCACCGGGCTCATCCGTGCTGAGCACACAGCTGTGCCACGGAAGATGCTCATTGGGTATTGGCCTCATGAATAGCGAAAGTCAGTGCAGTTGGTATAAAGTAGGAGGAAATCTTTCCCAGGATCCAATGTGCTTCCGTTTCCCTAACACATGGTCTCAGTGGGTCCATTATGCCTTCCCGGGGACTTAAAGAAACACCCCTCCTGGGGCGCCTGGGGGGCTCCGTCGATTGAACATCCAACTTCGGCTCAGGTCACGATCTCGCGGTTTGTGAGTTCGAGCCCCACGTCCGGCTCTGTGCTGACAGCTCAGAGCCTGGAGGCTGCTTGGGATTCTGTGTCTCCCCCTCTCTCTCCCCCTCCCCCGCTCATGCTCTGTCTCTCTCATTCTCAAAAATAAATCAATATTACAAAACCCCAGCCCTCCTAGTTGATGGCGGTGTCATTTGTGAACGCACCACAGGGACATCCGTCTGGTTGGCTCATGGATTCTTATCCACCTATTCTGGGGAATTCTCTAGCCCTCTTCGTCCAGGTGGGTCTTCTTGACCGCCGCTTGGGGAATCTCCAGTCAGGCAGGCCGCTTGGGGTTTGATGTGTGGCCACAGTGCTGAGAAATCACATGTGCACCTGCTCTGTTGGCCCTGACCTCCCGCACACCTTGTTCTACGGCGTGTTCTTGGTTTCTCTCCTTTCCCGATACTCTGGGTGTGTGCTTCAGCCTTCTTGGCAAATGTTTGACTTCACTTCCGTCTCCAAATTGACAGGGGCCCCCCTCTTGTGTCTCTGGTCAGCGACAGACACAGCCGTGCGGGCCGCGGTCGGCTCGAGAGTCAAGGGCTGGCCGTCTTTGCTACCCTACGTGTCATTTCTTGGAGAAACAAAGGACCCACGTTATGACGAGGAGGCTGACAGGCTGTTTTGCTCAGTCCTTTCCATTTGTTGGAGGATGACTCTGTCATATGAATAGTCGTATTATGGAAAACACACCCAGGTAATCCACACCCAGATTGCAGT
Source organism: Prionailurus viverrinus (assembly GCF_022837055.1). Taxonomy (NCBI): domain Eukaryota; kingdom Metazoa; phylum Chordata; class Mammalia; order Carnivora; family Felidae; genus Prionailurus; species Prionailurus viverrinus. The sequence goes on along the minus strand of NC_062572.1, from coordinate 4,104,669 downwards.
GATAAAACACTTTAGGATAGCAATTTGCATCGCCGAAAGGAAGGCTCCGGGTCAAATATTTTTGCCTAACGAAATTCTAATGATTTATTTTCCCCAATTTAATTTGGCAATTTTCAGAAATCTCCTTAAAGTTACCACATGACCCCCTGCCCGCCCCAAAAGCCTTTGCCTTTGGAAATGTATAATGAGAAACTTAATATCTTTTATTTGGAGGGGAGTTCTCTCTAGTAATAAACGCCTCTGACTGCTTGCTTCCCCCGAAGTCTGCTACTTTATTTTCACATCCTATAAGATATTCACTGGAAAGATTTGAAAATATAAAATCCTTCATAGGCATCTCGGGTTATTAATATTACCTCCTTATAAATTCTAGTTTCCCAAGCTGGCATTTATTAAATACCTTAAATATGATTTTCCTCTGCAATTCGGATTATGCACAAGCTTCGTGTTTGATTTATTTTTCTTGGCGATTAAAGGTGACCGATGGCAGTTACGAGCTGCTGTTATTTAACATATCTTCTCCCTGTAGCTCCCCGGCTGTCAACTGGCATCTGTAAGAGGGAGAGAAACGTCAGGTTGACAGGGATGTTGGTGCAGAGGTGAGCACACACAGCACAGAATGAGAAGCAAGATGACCCAGTGGGAAGAACGGGGTGGATGGAGAAGAGAGAAATAAAGTTACTCTATGTTGCTTATATTTTCTTTTTTTTAAATATGAAATCTATTGTCAAATTGGTTTCCATACAACACCCAGTGCTCATCCCAACAGGTGCCCTCCTCAATGTCCATCACCCACCCTCCTCTCCCTCCCACCCCCCATCAACCCTCAGTTTGTTCTCAGTTTTTAAGAGTCTCTTTTGGTTTGGCTCCCTCCCTCTCTAATGTTGCTTATATTTTCATTACTGAAAACAGCTGCGTTTTCTGTGTGGTTCAACACCATGGGGTCCTGGTCCCATCTGGGAGCAGTGTCCACTCTGGGCTCAGTCATCACCGCCACTCCGCAGGGGTGAGGAGGAGTGGAGTGCCTTCTCTGGCATTTGGATCTGTGGCCACCTGACCGCAGGCAAGGTGGGGTGCTCAGGTTGTGCACCCGGGACGGGGTTAGTGATGCCAGCCTCCAGAGACCTGCAGAAAAACTGTGGGCAACTATGGGTGGTGGATAAAAATAGAAAGGAAAAAGCAGAGAGAAAGGGACAGAGAATCCTAAGCAGGCTCCATGCTGACAGCAGAAAGCCCAATGCAGGGCTCAAACCCATGAAATGCGAGATCATGACCTGAGCCAAAGTCAGACACTTAACCGACTGAGCCACTCAGGTGCCCCATGGATTTTTGGACTTCTTGGCTCTCTTGAATAAAGCTGCTCTGGATATTCAAATCCGAAAGAAAGAGAAAAAGAAAGAAAGAAAGAAAGAAAGAAAGAAAGAAAGAGTTAATAACAGTAACAGAGTAATAGCTAACAGTAAAGATGGCTTAGACTAATCAAGGTTCTATCAGTGCAAGATGTGACTTTCCCCAAAGCTCATCGGTGCCTCCACAGCTCCTAGGAGATGGTCAGGAACTATTTATAAATTTGTATACGTTTTTAATGAATTTATAAAATTTATTTTTTATTTTTTAAATTAGATAAAACGATTTAAAAAATAAAAACTATTTTTATAAGTGTATAAAATGTGTAAATACTTATTAAGTAATCATATGTATAAGTATGTGGATATGTAAATAGATCATCAGACTTTCCTAGTTTTATGAAACACAGAAATGTCCACTCTGTGTGTGTGTGTGTGTGTGTGTGTGTGTGTGTTAGAGAAGACAACATTGGCTACAATAACAAACAATCCTAGAGCCACATAATGGCTGCATTAGGATAAAAGTATATTTCTTGCTCCCGTAAAACCAAAGGTAGTCATTGCCAACAATTGTGTGGCTCTCCTTGGAGTGGATGAGTCCTGCCATCTTCTTTTTAATGGTTATTTATTTATTTTGAGAGAGGGAGTGAACACATGACTGGGGGAGGGGCAGAGAGAGACAGAGAGAGAGGGAGGGAGGGAGAGAATCCCAAGAAGGCTCCACGCTGTCAGCACAGAGCCCGATGCGGGACTTGATCCCACGAACTGTGAGATCACGACCTGAGCTGAGACCAAGAGCTGGATGTTTAACCCACTGAGCCACCGAAGTGCCCCTCTGCCGTCTTTGATAACCTTCCAGCTAAGGGTCCAGATGAGTGACCCTTCCAGCAATAACACTACTCTGCAAGGGGGAGAGCAGTATCTGGAGGACCACCCGCCATCTTGGCCACCCTGTGTTGTGTCTGTTGAACCGAGGGTCAGGTCAGCTCTTTGCTTGGGTGCCGTTCCGTGTTCGTCTGCGTGTGTGTGTCTGGGGTGGGGCAGGTAATGCAACAGGACCCCTATTTTTTCAAACTTAAAAATATGTAGTTACCCTTGTAGTTTCCTTGCAGGGATACGAAATTACTCCTTTATCTTCTTCACTGATCTATATCCAGTCTTGAATATATAGAACATTCACATTAAACAATTGATTATGTTTCTGATTTGTAATATTTTGAGTGTTTATTATAATTATTTTTGTAATAATTATTTTATTATAATTCTTTGTTATATATTATTTATTATAATTATTTTAAAAACTGAAAGTATACAGGGGCACTTGGGAGGCTCAGTCGGTTGAGCGTCCGACTTCGGCTCAGGTCGTGATCTCACGGTTGGTGGGTTCGAGCCCCGCATCATCGGGCTCTGTGCTGACAGCTCGGAGCCTGCAGCCTGCTTCGGATTCTGTATCTCCCTTTCTCTCTGCTCCTCCCACTCTCTCTCTCTCAAAAATAAATAAGCATTAAAATTTTTTTTTAAAGAGCAAAAAATCCTCAGGTGTGGGGTTTTTTGTTAAGTCTAAAATTATCATATTTTTATTAAGTGAAATCAATAACGTCCGCTCTCCCTGGTGACTGCTGTTTCTGATAGGTCTCTGCTTTAATTCACAAGGAATGACAACAGATTGCAAATCAATGATATTGGCGAATTAGTTGTTTCCTCCTTTGAACTAACACTGAGGGTGCAGTTTCTTTACACGACGGTGAGCAATGCCAACTTTCACCAGTAAATCAGCCAACATGGGCAGACTCTCCTGGCGTGTTCTACTCCAACAGTCGGAGCCTCACTGCGTAAAAAGTGCCCATCCCAGACCCTCTGAGCTTGGAGCAGAAAAAGGTAACACCCTGTGCAGCTTCCTGCCTCGTCTTCCCCAGGACCTCGAGGTAAAAATTCTCTTTTCTAGCAGCCCCTCGACTTGTCCGACTACAACCAGCATTGGGTATCGCCAGTGACACTCACACGGTGTGGACACTCACCTGTGCTTGGTGTGTGGACCCCTGGCCCAGTGAGGAGCTGCTTTAGGACAGGGACGAAGCAGCTGGACATCCTTCTCGTCCAGTCCATGTACAGGACGTTTCCTTTTCTAGAAGCTTCCAGCATGGGATCTTCCAGCATGGGATCAGCTTCCAGGACAGTCGTGAGCTGCACCTGCCTCATCCAGCCGACTTCCTTCCAGCTCTGTGAATCCCTTGTGTGCATCCGACACCCCTAAGAATTCCAACCAGTAGGATACACTGGAAAATGCATTTATTGTAATTTAATAAATATAGCTCTGGAGTACCAGTGAGTTGCCCGGAGCCTGGCTGGGGATCCCAAGGAAAAGTTTTCGTAAAAGTTCTCAAGAATGTCTCTCCCCAGGGGAGCCTGGGTGGCTCAGTCGGTTGAGTGTCCTACTTTGGCTCAGGTTGTGATGTCACAGTTTGTGAGTTTGAGCCCCGCGTCGGGCTCGCCGCTCTCAGCGCAGAGCCCAATTCGGATCCTCTGCCCCCCCTCTCTGCCCCTCCCCTGCTCACTCTCTCTCTCAAAAATAAATAAAAACATTTAAAAAAATAATAAAAAAAAAAGAATGTCTCTCCCCAGATATTATTTACTATGGCTCTACAGTTTCAATTTTTTTAAAATTAATGTTTATTTTTGAGAGAGACAGAGTGTGAGCAGGGCAGGGGCAGAGAAAGAGAGAGACACAGAATCCAAAGCAGGTTCCAGGCTCTGAGCTGCCCGACGCGGAGCTTGAACCCACAAACTGTGATATCCTGACCTGGGCCGAAGTCCGTCACTCAAGCAACTGAGCCACCAGGGCACCCCCTGTTTTTTTTAATCTTTTAGACATTACAGTTTTAGCATCAAAACCCTCCACTATACACAGGACCCTAGGGCCGTGGGAGAGTTTCAGGCTGAAACCCACCAGCATTTCTGTGGCACGTTGAGCTGAGAATACCAGCAGGAGAAAAACGTATGTGCTTTACTTCCACAGGTTTCCATTCGATAACAAAGGGCACAGGCCTGGATGCTTTTTGCCCGTCACTCTTCCGGGTTAGGGTCGCTGTTACCTCCGCGTTGGTTTTCCTCCTCGGGTAAGAAACCAAATGCCCAGTCGCTCAACAGATGTGTGCACAGGCTGCTCCTGTTCCAGGCTCATTTGCATTCTCCAGGGCCCCCCGCCCCCCGATTCACCCGCTTCTTCCTCCTCTGATTTAGCTGGACAGTGGGCACAGAAGTGACCCATCCCTGCCTTCTCTTCCGTGAGGCACCACCCTCGGCTGGAGCCTGCGCAATCGTCACGGGCCCTCCCTGCACTGGCAACGTTCCTTGTTCATCGGCTCTAATCCCATCTTGAGTTCCCCCACCAGCATGTTGACTTTCCTCCGCGTGGGAGACACATTTGGGGAAGGCCTCTTGGCTCCGACTGCTTCACAGAGTTCCCTGACTACTTGCCACAGTGGTGGTGTTGACCCTCCAACCACGTGGAGGTTAGAAGTGCTGAGCCCCCCGAATCCCCGCCCGGCACCCTCAAAATCCTCGATTAACTTCTGACTCCCCAGAAACGTAACTCCTAAAAGCCTACCGGGAAGCCTTACTGATAACACGGACGGTCAGTCAACACACATTTTCCTTGTTCTATGTATTATGTCCTGTATTTTTACACTACAGGAAGCTAGAGAAAAGAAAATGTCATTAAAGAAAATCATGAGGAAGAGAAAATACATTAACAGGACTGAACTGCATTTACTACAATGATCGTGTACAAGTGGACCCACGCCCGTCAAACCCCGGTTATTCAAGGATCAGCTGTGTTCAATTCTGCCTTTGTCACAAAAGCAACCAGCAACAATGTAGAAACAAATGGGTCTGACCCTGTTCGAATAAAACTTTATGGACAAAAACGGGCCGTGGGCAGAATTCGGCCCCCGGGGCCAGAGTGGCGCAGCTCCGATCAAGGTGAGGGGAAAATTTCATGGCTTGATCTTTGAGCCACAACTGAGGCAGAACCTGCTTAAACTTCCAGGTGCTTCCAAGGCTCCTGAGAGGACCCCACCTGTCGAAGGCGGTTTTCGAGGGTGACATCGGGGAACTATCGCCCCAGGTCAGGGACAAGACACTGTTCTACAAAGGTGCTGGCTGGCCCAGGGCAGTGAGCGTCCTGTTATCCTTTAGAGAATTATGTCACACGAGTACTCTGGATAATTTAACAGAACCCGTGTTAGAACAGCCTGGCTTTTGTAAATCTTTATTTTGCAGACTTGCCTTTGGATTAAAAAAGAAAGAAAAATATGCATGCATTATTAGCATTTTTTTTGGGTAATTCAAAAGCAGACCCCAACTGATGATTTGCTTTAAGTCAGAGGAATAACATGCCTAAAAGTTTGTATACATTTCGATGAGATAATTATTACCATTGCTTTGAGCCAACGGACTCTTCTTACAGAAACACAGTATAAAGTGTGTGGTTATTTTTTTTTTAATTCAATAGATGTAAATTACAAGTATTCTTTAAACCACGTCTCCATGAGCAATGCTGTGCTAGGACATTTGCATAACACGAGGTCAGTCTCCTTCTTCAGAAAACCACAGTGGAGACATGGCTGCTGATACATAAGTGCTGTCACTTTGTTATGATGTTACTAGCACAGTGCTAATTGTGTCACACGTTATCTCATTCGCTTCCCCCGACAATCCAGTGAAGAAGGGAGCCTGACAAGTTCACAGTCTTCAAATGAGGAAAAATGACCTTCTTAAGAATTAAATTTCATACCTAGTAAAGTCATAGAACTGGGAGAGAAGTCCCAGCCTCTCTGACCCCAGGGCTGTGCTCTTTACGGGGCCTCCGACGTCTGCCTGGCTGCGTCCTCACGGCCCGGGCTCACAGCGAGTGCCTTTTCGAGTCAGCGCCAGCGCGGGGTCTGTGTGGCCCTCGGCCAGTGTCCACCAACACACCGTCACAGAGCCTCACCCAACCAGGACCAGTGGCCATGAAGCCACCTCAGCAGGACAAGGGGTGTAGGATGTGGCAAACAGTTTTACGGACGATATAACGATCCTGAGATGACGATACATTTTAAACAACACACGCGAGGTTTGGTTGAGCCTTAAGAGTCCCTTTGGATTTGGCCAGTACAGATTTGGCAAATGTAAACACTGGAAATGTTCAAAACATTTAAACCCTTCTCTATAGTTCCAGTAACGTCTGCTGACAGCATCAGATAAGTAGATGAAGGGATACACACATGCATGTACACATATGGTACAAAATATATGCACGTGTACATACACACATGTATATATGCATACATGCACAACACATATGTGTATACATACGCTTGTATATATGCATATGTGTATCTATTTGTAAGGTACGGAAATTTACATATTATGTATTTGTAAATATATAAAGTATATATTTGGTATGTATGAATATATAATTTATATATGTCTTGACATACAAATAACAAATATGTGATATGTAAATTAAAACCTATTTATATGCAGTGCATATATATACACACACACATGCGTATACATATTTTATATACTTATGGACATATTGCCACGTATAAGACTATGTATGTATAGCCAAAAGTGGAGTTTATACTTTTTTTTAGACATTTATTCATTTTTTGAGGGCCTGAGTCAGAGCATGAGCGAGGGAGGGGCAGAGAGAGAGGGAGACACAGAATCCGAAGCAGCTCCAGGCTCCGAGCTGTGGGCACAGAGCCCGACGCAGGGCTCGAACTCACAGACCCTGAGATCATGACCCGAGCTGAAGTCGGATGCTTCACCGAACGAGCCCCCCAGGCGCCCCCGGAGTTGACACTTTTGATAGGACTTATTCTCACGGAATTTGCGATGGCGTAATGGAAACCATGTGTCTCAAGGACAAAGGGTGTTAACGAGACGAGAATATCTCCATGGCGTGGAGTCAATCCTGCCCGTGTGTGCACGTCCCAACCTTCCCTTGAATTTGTAGGCCTGGACAAGCAGGAGCCTGGAGAGGGCGCAGGGAGGTCCACAGGGCAGAGCGCGGGCAGGGGAGGGGAGCAGCACGGAGAGGGGCCAGGCACCCCGCAGGCAGGAGGGCTGGGCCTCCGCGCCTCCGGGGAAGGTCGCCTCCTGTGGCTGCAGGTCAGAGACACAGTGAGGCACCTGCCCATGGACACAGCTCATGGAAACCCAGGCCCTTGACAAAGTCCCTTGGCCCCGATTTTGAGCCGTCTGTCATTCTGAAACCAAAATACGTCTCGTGAGCCCCACGTAGATCTCAGGGAGGCCTGTCTGGGTCCCGGTAACAATGACCAACCATGTCCAGATCAATGCCTGAGCCCAGCCGCCCGCGGGCGAAGTCCAGCATATTGCCTGGGGTCCAGGGAGAGACGCTTGAGAAATTCGCTATCAAGGACCGCGCAGCTTTTATGTGCTTAAAGGAGCATGTTATTTCCTAGGGCTCAGCATTCTGGCAAAGTCTCTCATGGCTTCCGAATCTGAAGACCATTTTAAAAGCCTAGTGTTTGACTCAAATATTGCCAAAATAAAACATTTTCTGTCTCTCAGCTACCGAAAAGCGGTGTTTCTCCAAACGACATATCCTAGCGGTCCGCATTCTGTTTTCTAAGGAATATTGGCTTTGGTTTCACATGTTTTCCGAAGGAAATGCTGAGAAGGTTCTCCGAGGATGAAGCACATATTCTCCTCAGAGCTCAAGGTAACAGCCAAGTGCTGGAGACTCAGGCGGGACTTCAAAGGCGGGCAGCGCCCCCTGGTGGAAAGGTTGGTGCAGCCGTGGTCCGCGCATCCCCAATATCGGGCGCATCTGAAGGCGGAGCATCTCTCCTGCAGGTGGCTGGAGGGAGCCCTCACAGCCCGCGACCCCCAAAGACGCTCCAAGAGACCCCAAAGAGCCGCACACCCAGAGTGGAGACGAAATAAAGCGTTCACCAAAGCGTCGTTACCGTATGAGGCTCATGCCTCCCCGAATCGAACGAATGCACTTTTTTTTTTTTTTGCTGAATTCAACACTGTAAATTCTACTCGGGCTTTCTGTGACCCCAACGTGCACGCCCATTATTCCCCTAAACTCTGCTCATTTCCCTATATTTTTAGCTCTTTGATCACATTCAAAGTGTGGCTGGCAATGCCCTGCCGCTGGAGAGCGGTAAATGAAGTTGGGGCTATCAAAACCAGTAATTAGAGGCAAATTCGTTTTTATGCGTTTGGCAAACCTCGCCGTTTGATGGCATTAAGCACCTTGCCACATCTGAAATCAATGATAATTAGAAATGATGGATTGTTTGCGGGAAAGCTCTGCAGAAGTCAGTACGGCAGGCCTGCTTCCAAACTCAGAATAAATGCCTGAACGATTTAATATCGACCAATTATATATGAAGTCTGTGCGAGGCGTCAGCACCGCTGGGGGCGTGGGATGGATGAGACTCAGTACGTAAGGTAGGATGAAGGGGACCGCGTCTTTTCTACGAAGTAAGGGGACCCGTGCGGCGGGGACCCGTAAGTCTCGCTGCGAATCATTCCCTTTGTGGACACACGGACACTCGCTTTGAGCTGGCGGTGGCGCATTCAAGTCCCGCGCTGAAGACAGCGCTGTGCCCCGCCTCGGAACGTCCACCGGGAACGATAAGCCAAATTTGCGCAAGGGGTTATTTGCACGTGCGGAGGAAGGGCTTGGGGACTTGGGGAAGGGCGCACAGGAACATCCAGTATTGGGGTGTGAGTTGGGGTCTTCTGAGAGTACGGGGGTGTCATCAGTAAACGTCCTCCCTCTTAGGGTTTCTAATAAAATAATCATAAAATGTCAGGGAGGAAGGTGTCCAGCCACTCACTCACGCGGTGACCGACTGTGTGACAAAGGGCCTCCAGGGGGGCAGACGGAGCGGGCAGTTAAAGACCTTGCTGTTAGGCAACAGAGTTCCGGTCTCATCCTCGTGGTTGGCCGAGGCAGGCGTGTCGTGCAGAGGTCAGGACACTGCTGCGGAGCTCTGAGCCCTGCACGTGGGGTGGCAGTGTCTGGGAGGATGCCGCGTCTCCCCTAATCAACCTCCCGTCTGTGTCGCCAGCTCTTGGTTTCTGCGCTCAGAGCTGGCTGTCCTTTTCCCTAAATCTGCTCCCAGCTGAACAACCTGCACAAATCCCACGGGTGACATGAGGTTCCCTAGATTCCGAGGCCTGCACACATCCGCGTGAGCAAGCTCTCGTCTGGACACGGAAGCTGGGCCTCACTCCGGGAAGCGGCCTCAGGAACTGGGGAGGAGGTCGCAGGACGTCTGGGGGAGCTGCGGGCTGAGAGGCAGCTGGTGCAGGCGCGTGGCTGCCCGGGACCAGCGGTCTGCAGGGAAGGGTGTGTCTCTGAGGAGCCTGTGGGTGGCCTGGACAGGTGGGCGGTCAGGGCACTGCATCGCAGGACGTCGAGAGATGGGTTTCATCAAGGAGGCTGGAGGCCGGAGGGGTTCCCAGATTCCAGACGGCAAGCCAGGGACGAGCCTCTGCTCCAAGCAAGATCTAAGCCGGGTCATCGGAGAGGACCCCCGCCCACCAGCCAAATTGGGGTGCTGGGCTGGGGTGGGCAGCTAACAAGCATGGGATGGGAAGCGACCCAGTAGAGGGAAGGATATAGTCAGGGAGGGGATTCTGGGGTGCTTAGTGGATTTTATTAGATTTTTTAATGTAATTTCTATGCTCCTGGTGACTACTTTGCCAGATGTAAGAAATTTATATCACCTCTAGATTATTGAAGATATGGGACTTCTGTTTATGTTTGCTTTTTTTTTTTTTATGTTATTTGTTTCGGGGGAACTGTTTTGAATTTAAACAGGAACTTGTTGCAATCCACCGACAAGAGTATATGCTTTCTCACCTTTACTGTATTTTGCATCAACTGCTCTTACTTTGGTCGTATACTCCCTGAGAGAGGTCCCCTTTGGTCACAGGGAATAACTTTTCATCCACAACAGGACTTGATCTCCTGATAGGATTTAACCCTGGTTACCTGTTTCAGAGATAAAAAGGATTACACCCTGACATTCTTTTGAGTTCATTGATTTTCCACACTTTGTTGAGCACAGCCTGTAATCGGTGTTGATGCAGGAAACGCTTCAGTCTCTCCTTCTCTGAAACATCCCCTTTGCCTTTTGCACCCAAAATCCCCTCAGAGGAGTCCTTCTCCACAGGGACATCTCTGAAGGCGTTAGGCGGCTGGCTGGCTTATCTCCTGCACACGTGGACTCGACCGCTTGCAGATGAGGAGAATGCCCTGCTTGTTGCTTGGCGTCCTTTCCGGAACCTCGCTTTCAGCCCTTCTAGAATGTTCCAACTTTGAAACTCCAGTTACACCACTCTGTCCCCTCCCACACTTCAGTCCCCAGTAGACCCCGGATTGCTCTTTCCACGTTTCTCCTTGAAATCTTAGCTCTTGGCCACTTGAATGGACTTGATTCCCTTCCAGATCTGATATAAAGGACTCATCTCTGCAAGGAGACTTTGCACGGCAGTTCGTGTGGGGGGTGACGTGGGGACCTACATGCAGGAATGCTGATGTACAGGAAGCCAACCTAATTAAATTGCTATTGTTTTCCAGCTGAGTGCCAATGTCATCAAGTATCAGATTTCCCTATGTGTCCGGGCAGTCGGATTCCTGCGTTGGTCAGTTTGGCTACCCTCGTTCCCACACCATGATCCTAATTACCACGAAGAAATAATGCATCTTAAGAACGGGCAAAAAGTCACCTTTTAAAAAAAATTTAATGTTTCTTTATTTTTGAGAGAGAGAGAGAGAGAGAGACTGAGCACAAGCAGGGGAGGGGCAGAGAGAGAGAGGGAGACACGGAATCCGATGCAGGATCCAGGCGCTGAGCTGTCAGCACAGAGCCTGATCTGGGGCTCGAACCTACGAGCTGTGAGATCATGGCCTGAGCGGAAGTCAGACGCTCAACCGATGGAGCCACCCGGGCGCCCCTATTTTGATTTTAATAACGGTCTCCGTTATCCTAGGCTTGCCGGCCCCCCCCCACCCGCCCCGCCCCAGGCTTGGTCTTCATTCCAAGATTGCTTGCAGCTGCTCTATGTTGAGTGCTAGGACCTACAATAAACACAGGATGGCTTCTTGGGCAGAGGCCCGCCAGGGGGTCAGCGAGCACCGGAAAGAGCGGAATGAGTCCTGCCCTCGAGCCTCAGCAGCAGGAGTCGCCAAATCTGTGGAACAAGGTGTAGTGAACATGTCGACCACATCTGCACCTGTTGAGGAAAAGTGACGTATGTTAAAGCACGTAACCCATTGAGGAGACACAGTGGGTTTCTACTAAGCCACAGCAGAGTGTCCTGTGATGCCTGGCATTCCGGTGATCTTAGCAGTGCCACAGTGGGATATGAACTAGGATAATGTAAGTAGAGACCTAGCATAAGGTAATGCGTGTCCAATATTAATTTTAGATCTAATACGGGTGAATTTCCATCACTAGTTTCCTTCTATTGTCTCTTACCCTCTGTGGATCTCTGCATACCCCCGTCGTATAAATAAGCTGGAATTTAGGGAAGAAAAGTATCAGAACTGAATTGATAACTGCCTTGGGAATAACAACAACAACAACAACAAAAACGTAGAAACCGTTTTGGATGGCAGCCATCTTCCCAAAGCTTTACTTGGTCAGACTCCTGAGGGGAATGTCATTGTGAAACATGTTGGCAGAGGCAGAGCGTGTTTAGATGGAAGTTTGGGACAAGTCAGTGTGCCACGTCATTCTGATAGAGAAGAGAAACACACAAAACACCAGAACTACTCTTCCGGGAAAACCAAACGAAGGCTGTGACTTCCCTTCAGTACCATTTTCTGAGTTTTCCTTTTCGTAAACTTGAAAAGGTCACTGTCCTCGAATTAGCATGTGCCAATAAATATAACAGCCAATTCAAACCAATGTTCCGAAACAAGTTTATTTATTTATTATTTTCTTAATTTTTATAAGTGTTTATTTATTTGAGAGAGGGAGAGAGAGAGAGAGAGACAGAGCATGAGCATGAGCAGGGGAGGGGCAGAGAGAGAGGGAGACACAGAATCCGAAGCGGGCTCCAGACTCGGAACCTTCAGCACAGAGCCTGATGCGGGGCTCGAACTCACGAACCGCGAGATCATGACCTGAGCCGTAGTGGGGCACTTAACCAACTGAGCCACCCAGGCGCCCCAACAAATTTGTTTTTAAATTAAAATAAGGACAGATAAGGACTGAACCATATTTTACATTTCCTCACTTCTCTCTGTAACTGAGACGCCACTTTAAAGCTTCCAAAGTCTCAGGAGCATTGAACCAAGCTCTAAGAGAAAAGGCAGATCGACGAGGACCCCACGCTTGGCTAATTTAAAAGGAAGCTCGAGGCGCCCCGCATGGGCTATGTGGTGTTGCATATGACAGCGTCCTTGTCAATATCTCGGTCTTTCTAAAAACATAAACCACGAGGACGGAACGAGGCGTGCCGAAAGTGCCAGGCTAAGCGTCTGAGACTCATGCACACACTCAGGGTACCGCTGCACACACCGTGTGTAAGTCAGGGAGTGCGCGTTCATAATCCTGTACAGCAAGGTCACCTTGCTGAAAGAATGAACCTGTCTGGCATGAAACGGATCTGGGGAGACTTAAATCTCAAGCTGAACTACCGATGCTGCCCCTCATGTAAGTGAACGTATTTCAGGTGCCCCTATTTTTTTTTTTTAATTTTTTTTCAACGTTTTTTATTTATTTTTGGGACAGAGAGAGACAGAGCATGAACGGGGGAGGGGCAGAGAGAGAGGGAGACACAGAATCGGAAACAGGCTCCAGGCTCTGAGCCGTCAGCCCAGAGCCCGACGCGGGGCTCGAACTCACGCGAGATCACGCGAGATCTCGCGAGATCGTGAACTCCCGGACCGCGAGATCGTGACCTGGCTGAAGTCGGACGCTTAACCGACTGCGCCACCCAGGCGCCCCTCAGGTGCCCCTATTAAGGACAGGCTCGATTGCCAGGAAGCTTAATCACGACTAAGTAGGAGAGCGGTTTGCCACACAAACTGTGTCTATACGGTAGGTAATGAGCTTGACCTCGTGCCAGCCGTTGATAGCATGCGACTCAATGGCTTCTAGAATTTGCTGGGATTTTGTAATTCTAGTAGGGGATCGATTTTTTTTTTGTTTGTTTGTTTTAAATGAGTTTAATTTCTATGGACACATTCATTTTAATTTTATTTGGATTCCCAGAGCTAAAGGAATTTCTGTTTCTGGCCGAGATAAAATAACAAAGCCTGAATTTACCTCTCTGGCTTAGACCACGCAGATAAGAGGAGAAAATCTATGAAATGGGAGTCACAGGGGACTCGAACTCAACATCAGTCGTAGACCCGTGCGGCTCAGGAAATTTAGGAGAAAACTTTATGAGCTGGCACAGAAGTCGGAGTGTCCTTTACGACACACGACACACGAATACAATGATGTGTCTGACTTAAAAAAAATTAAGACCCGCTGTTCAAAAGCAGTTGTTAAGAGACCAAATAGACAAGGCACAGATAGGTGAAATGCTCTGAATTATGCATGCCTGGGACACAGGACCTGCGTCCACAATATAGAAAAACTCCCCCCCCCCTGCCAAATAATATAAAGTCAAGTAACCCAACAAAAAAATTGTAAAGGATGGAAAATAGGGGCACCTGGGTGGCTGGGTCAGTTAAGCATCTGACACACAGAGCCTGCTTGGGATTCTCTCTCTCCCTCTCTCTCTCTCTCTCTCTCTCTCTCTCTGCCCTCCCTAGCTTGTGCTCTCTTTCAAAATAAACAATAAGTATTTTAAAAGTAAGATGTAAAATAAAGTCCGTAAAGATGCTAAACATCATTAACCACAAGGGAAATGCAAATAAAAACCACAAGAGACACCGCTCTGCTCCAACTATTAGAATATCCCAAGTTAGGGGCACCTGGGTGGCTCAGTAGGTTGAGCGCCTGACTCTTGATTTCAGCGCAGGTTATGATCTCAAGGTTTGGGGCTGTAGACCAGAGCCTGCTTGGAATTCTCTCTCTCCTCTCTGTCTGCCCCTCCCTTGCTCACTCTCTCTCTCTCTCTCTGTCTCCTCAAATAAATAAATGAACTTTAAAAAAAGATTTAAGAAAAGAATACCCAAAATTAAAACCAGTGACCATGTCGACCATCGGCAAGGATGTAGGACAACTGTGACCCTCATACCTTCCTTGGGGGGATATAAAAATGCGCTTTCTTTGGAATGTGTGGAATCACTTTGGAGGTTTCTTTCTAAAATGTATGCACTTACCTTATTTACAAATATGTGCACTTACCTTATGACTATAACACCCCAAAGTATTTACCCAAGAGAAATAAAAGTCAATGTCTACACAACACATTTTGTGTGACTGTGTGTAGATGATAACTGGAAACATCTCAAGGGTCCATCAGCAGGTGGAGAGACATGTGGTACCACACCCCCCAGGATGGAGTACTACTCAGCTGTGAAAAGGAATAAACCATCACTCCCCCCAACCACAGGAGCCGGTATCCAAACAAACACGCTGAGTGGAAGGAGGCCGACGGGAGGGGCTGCGTACCGTAGCATTCCGTCTGTATAAAATTTAAAATGGGTCAGCTCGTCTCTAGTAACAGAAAGCCAATTGGTGATTGCCGGGGGCAGAAGGAAAGAGTCTGGAGGGGACACGGAGAACATGTGGGAGCAGCAGACACATGTGTCTTCCCGGTCGTGGAAATGCTTCCGTGGGCCTCAGTGTGGACACTGATCCGGCCGTGCACTTGAAACATACAAGATTTAATACGTGTCACTTATAAGGCAATAATGCTATAAACAGGGATAATTTCGAAGGATGATGAGACATCATTTAGATGGGGGAAAATAAATTACTGTCTTAGAAGCACCCCTAACTAGGTGACTGAATGGCTTATCTGCACTGCTTCCCTGAAACAGTTCATTGGGGAACCCATCAGCTTCGAATTTTTGAGAGTCTATCCCTTGCCTAAAGGAAAACAGAGTAAGGATTGATCATGCAATTTTTAGCTTAGGGTTGGGCTGATGAGTTTAATTTCCCAATTTATTTTCTGGAAACATGATTTGCATCCGTGAATACATGTTCAGTGGCATTTTTGATATTGCCTTTAGTGTTATTTACGCGGAGGTAATGAGAGGGACGCCCTTTGTGTCCAGGACTTCCTTCGGTCTCTGCTACCTGGGGCCACTTACTAGGGCTCGAAGTGTCACACGTTAGACTCAGGGTGGTGAGGATTTTTGGTAGGAGAGTCGTATTACTGGCTTTGTAGGTATTCTGTTAACATGGAGTTTTTTCTGTGAAACAAAAATGATTTAGGTCGACTCCCACAATGTCTGTAAAGATGCATAATCACTCTGGTCTTAGCTCAGTGCTGTAAATTGAGGCCAGTAACATGCATGGTAAGCAGACCGTGCCCACCCCTCCTATATCCATCAGACGTCAACGATCGGTCCTGACATTCTGACACAAAGCTCTGCTCTCTGACCCCCTCTCACCGCGGAACCTGAGACAAACCCCACCTCTGGGGGCGTGTGGGAGGGAGTGTGCGTGGAAGCTGAGCCCAGTTTACCCACTCAGCTCTGGAGAATCCTGCAGACGTTGACGATGTGCGGTTGGTGCGAGATGTCACATGTGCCCAATAATCGGAAGACTTATTTAAAATAGCAATAGCAATGTGTTTCCTTGCCAATAAATGCCTTTTTTTAGTATCGATGTAATGCACATTCATTAGGGAAAATTCGGAAGACACCAAAAACTACATACAAAAGTGATTATTAGGGGCGCCTAGGTGGCTCAGTTGGTTGAGCGTCTGACTTCGTCTCACGTCACGATCTCAGAGTTTGTGAGTTCGAGCCCCGTGTCGGGCTCTGCGCTGACAGCTCAGAGCCTGGAACCTGCTTCAGATTCTGTGTCTCCCTCTGTCTCTGCCCCTCCCCCACTCAGGCTCTGTCTCTCTCTGTCTCAAAAATAAATATAAAAAAAAGTGATTATTGCATCTAATCCCACCATCCAGATAAAAACACTAAGGCTACCTTGAAGTGAAGTTCTTTAGCTATTTTGGAATTCACATACGGGGGTAATAACATTATCTGAACGTGTGTCTGCATTCTGTGAATAGTACACATTTCTTTTCAACCCAGTGGTGACTTAGGAGGCTATCTCCAAATGACTCAAGGAATCGACTTGCTTGTGTGTCTGCTGGCTAGTGGATGGATCCCCGTCTGTGAAGGGGGAACCGGATCCAGAGAGTTATACACGCTGTGCATGCAGGAGGCACGGCACAAGTGGCCGGTGGACAGGACCCAGGGTCGCTCGTATATTCACTTTTCGTGGTGGATCAGATAAAATGCAACAGGAGACATATGGGAAGGTAAGACGTGATATCCTGTCATGAATGAGAGGTTACTACAACAATGCAGTGTATTGGGGGAAAAAGGTGTATTAAGCGAAGACACGTTTGAGTAGAATATTCATTTTCTGTGACGCTGGGTGACAGTGTCCATCAGCTACTTCAAGAGCACGGGGGTCCGCTCTCCAGCATGTGTAACCATTCTTACCAGACTCCCAGTTCCTTGAGGTTAGAGACCACCTTGTTCATCGTCACGTTTGTGTCCCTAGTAGGGCGTCCGGGAAAGGGTAGTGCTTATGTCTGTCAAGATGGGTGAGGTTATGCTGTGTTAGCAATTCTCCCATCTCCACGACTTAAAGAGGGTCTTGCAAACTCTGGCCCGAGAGCCAACTTGGATCCACCTACCATTTTTATAGAGTTTCATTGGAACACGGCCATTCGCATGGCTTCGCTTATTGTCTGAGTGCTTGCCCACAGTGAGAGCAGAGGTGATGGGTTACAGTGGAGGCCATCTGGCCTAAAAGCCTAAAATATTTATCTGGCGCTGTAGAGAACTATCTGTCTATCTATCTACACTTCATTTCTAGAAGTTTAATTTGGGTCTTTCTTTCCATATCTCTACTGACGCTCACACGTTCCTACATCTTCTTGGGCATATGGAGCACATTTATAACAGCTATTTTAATAGCTTTTTCTGGTTCTATTCTGTCTCATCTTTGTTCTATTTCTATTGATCGGGTTTCTCTTCCTTATGGATCGTATTTTTCTTTGCATCATGAGCAACATGAGAGTATGGCCGGTGGTCAGCAGACAAGAGTGTGTGTCTGCTAACAGCCCACGCCATGGGAAGCATGGACAAGCTATCCCAGGTAAACCTGGCCCAAGCCACCAACCTACAGAATTGTGAGCAATTCTCACAGAATTGCGAGCTAGTTAATGATCGCTGTTTTAAGCCACTTAGGGTTTGGCTGGTTATCAAAAGCTAACTGAGATACCCGTGAATTATTTATGAAAATTCAATGAATATCTCACAACTTTGAAAGAAAATTTTATTTTTTTTAATGTTTATTTATTTATTTTGAGAGAGAGAGAGAGAGAGAGTGATCAGGGAGGGGCAGAAAGAGAGGAAGAGAGAGGATCCCAAGCAGGCTCCGCGCTGTCAGCACAGAGCCCGACGCGGGGCTCGAACCCACGAACTGTGAGATCAGGACCTGAGCCGAAATCAAGAGTCAGACTCTTATCTGACTGAGCCAGCCAGGTGCCTCTGAAAGATTTTAAAAGGGTGTCCCTCCATTCTACTTGTGTTTGAATATATACCTGTAAAGTGGTGTTGGATTTTACATATTTATCTCCCTGCATCTCACAGGAAATACAATTCTTCCTGCTGAGGCTGCCGTGTAAACTTCAGGTATTTTGTAAATATCACCCTTGCAAATTATGAGTATGGATGTTTCTGGCTGGAAGAAGCCTTAAGTATCACCTACCCCAGGATCCTGAATTGAGACATGGGATACCTGCGGAGCCAGAATGGACAGGGTGACACACGGTCACTTGGAGACAAAGTCAGGGTTCAAACCAAGAGAAGGAGTGACAGGGCTATCCCTGTGAGCAGACCCTTGGGAGAAACCTGAGGGCACAGACAGGTGCGAAAGTTGGCGGTGATGGTGGACGTGATGTCTGTGTTCCAGCACGGCCTTGACAGCCAAAAAAAAAAAAAAGGTAAAATTATCAGGAGCCAGAAAGGGGTGGGGGCATCCTATGGAACTGGGTGCATATGTGTAGACCATGTCCACACAAGTGCAGGTAAGGGCACCCACCTCACTCCTTCGGTGTCAGAACAAATGTATTTACAACCCAACTCGTTGCCAAAGACACTGCCATGCACCCCTTCAAGTGAAATAAAAAAACCACCAGGAGCAAAAGAAAAGTGAAAAGTTTTCATGACTAGAAAACAGCATCTTTCCTCACTATTTAATAGAATTATTTCCTTCTTGGAACTTACTCGGTTTCACATTAACATCCGGTAGCCTCTGCCTTCTTTCCACTTTCTTTGGGGTCTCAGGTTTCATCTTTTCTTTTTTCCAGGGGAAAGAGTGTTGATTGTTGCGGTGGCATTGAGATGAGCAAGGTCACACGGGCCTGAAGTGCAAAATCGCATTTCGTCCGTCCCCACAATTTCCACAGATGCCTTGTGTGTGTGTGCCCGTGTGTGACATGACGTTTCTTGCAAATAGAGAAACAGTGGTTTCATTTTTCATCAAATCTCCCCGTATCAAAAGACCGACAGAGAAACCCCACGCAATATAAAAAAATTGTATGCCAGAGGTTTGGTTAAAAAGGGATCAATGAGGAAGAAGAAACACGGAAGTCACAGTGACAGGCTCACGATGTGACTGATTAAAAAAAAAAAAAAGACACGGCCACCTGCTCGCTTATTTCCAACGAAAAGGCTTTTGTCTGTGCTGCGAATTAACCCAGGGGGAAAACAACTCAAGTCTTAATTTTCAGGCTTTTGCCAAAACCCACTCCAGCCCGGCCGTGTGCCTGTTGCCTAGATGGCAGGTGGTCACATCTAGAACTGACCGGGAGCGAGGGGAACACAGACATCTCCTCAAACTGAGAAAGTGCGGGGAATTCAAGGAACAAACGGAGTATGGCTTTTAGTAGAGGAGACGTGGTTAAAAGGTCTCGGCTTGGCCCGTGAGAGGTTCTCACGTGCCTCGTAAAACTGAGCGCCGAACAGCCCCGCGATGAGGCGTGTGTTTGAAAGCTGCTTCCGGCGGGTGTAGACCAGCTCAGGCTCCGAATGCCAAGACCAGGCTGCGGCGGAGTTCGGGCTGTAAGACAGGCGCATCATCGAGCCTCAGCCCCACACCCGCACGTCATACATCAGAGAAACACAGTAACCACCTTCATTTCTCCTGTGTGAAAATTGGTTTGGGCACGTGTGACGTCATATTAGCCATGCTATTTGGAACCGAAGTCATTTAACAATTTAAAGCAACACTGTTGTAACTCTCCCATCCCACAGAACTCCGTGTGGACAGGTTTATGTGTGCATGGAAATAAAATATTCAAATGTTTTGCCTTTAATTTTTTTAATGTTTACTTATTTTTGAGAGAGAGAGAGAGAGAAAACACAAGAGGCGGAGGGGCGGGGAGAGACAGAGGGAGACACAGAATCTGAACCAGGCTCCAGGCTCCGAGCTGTCAGCGCAGAGCCCGACGCGGGGCTCGAACCCCGAGGTCAGGACCTGATCTGAAGCCCGATGCTTTTCCGGACTGAGCCACCCAGGGGCCCCAAAACATAGAGACTGAGCAGTTTGGTAGTCTTTATGTTTTATTTACATGACCTACTTGCTTTTCCTAAAACGATCGGCTATTAGGTGATTTTTAGCCGGTACGTTATATTATTAACAAACCAGCAAGAGCACATGACATTTTCGCCGGAATGTGTTGGAAAGGAGTGTGTGTGGCTCATATGCCGTTGGACTGTCCAGATGTCCCTTCAGGAAAGCAGCTGTATGGTACACAGGCTGGTGACACTTGTCACCTGCACACCTGCACAGCGTAGCCTGGGGGTGGGCCGGTGACCAAGCCTGTCGCCAAGGGGGTGTCTGTGCACAGGGGCCCCGGCTGGGCTGGCCAGTGGCCCGTCGGCACCGCGCTCGGGTCTGGGGTCTGCCCACCTCGCCCTGTCCTGGGGCGGGAGTCATACCTGCACCGTGGTGAGTCTCTCCCTTCCCACTGGGGCTCCCGCTCCCTCCCCTGCACACACGTCACTCTCAAGGGATCTCCTCTCTGCCCTGAAGATGTGTCTGGAGGACTGAAGCTGATGTGGAGGATGGACCACGTCCACTCTGAGGCTTGTCCTCTACGGTCGCCGTGCCGTCCCGCCTTCCCCGTTGTAACTCAGTCTGATGGACCAAATGATGGACTTGGTGGCCGCGGTTAATTCACGTCCACTGAAATTCACCTCCCGGGACGCGTCACTCACTTGGCCTCACTTTCTTTTATTCCCTCAAAGGCTTGGAAAGCACGGATTACTCCCGAGTGACCCTGGAACGGACGATGTGCTTGCAGCAGACATGGAGGGAGAGTGTGGTCACTTCCTCCCGAAGCCCTTCCTTTGTCAGCCAGCAACCTTCCCCGTGGGCTCATCCTGGCACGTCCGGCTCGCACACCCACCCACGACCCGCAGGTGTGGGTCCTGTAAGTGCAGACGAGTGCCCACAGTGTGTGGACGGCGGGCACGTACTTGTGACGCTGTCCCAGCTGTGTCTGAGCATCCCCGTTGGGGCCTTTGCAGGAGCAAGTCACAGAGCAGAAGCAGCACGATGGGGAAGAAGAGGGAAAGGAGACTGGGATCCTGATGGGATCAGGGAGCCGCCCTGGGAAGCGCTGCCACTGGCGCCTAAGGTGGGAGCAGACGGCGTCACGGTGTGAGTCACTGTGCTCGTTACGGGGACACAATCTGGAAGATACGCCTTCTCCCCTCTGCGTTGGATTCGTGTCTCGTTCTCGTGTTTTCGCTGTTGTTGTTAACATCACCCGCTCATCTGGAACCTAAAACGATACAAGGGCTGTATCGTGAGTCAGGAACTCACGGACTTGACCCCAAATCACCTCTCCCTCAACTCCCACCACCCCCCACCCCCCCACCTCAACACCAGACACAGAAGTCGCTGCTTCGAAACCTGAAGTTCGACAGCCTGTTTAGGCAAAAACCACTGATCTACAGGAAGACAGAACAGGGTTGTTAGACCACAGGGTGGCCATTTCTTCAAAATATCGATTCAAGTGTTGATCAACCATACAGGTGGCCTCAGGTGAAGATTACCGTTTGGGACAATTCACCAAACTTCTCTCTTTGTAATTATAGTGGTGCTGTCTTGGGTGCATACGAATCCCAAACGTTTATCCTGATTCTTCCAGGGTTAGCAGCATTTTGTAGAATAGTGTGGTGTTTTTCACTCTGTACCTTTAATCTTTAAACATTGCCCTGTCTATACATTGGATTATATTAATACACACTTAGATTCTCTTCAACTATGGATACATTCTAATTAATTTTATAATAACTTCTGTTATAGAGATCTATTTTCTATTTTTGCTTAATACCTAGTGATTTATTATCTGTAAAAAAATTTCACAGATTTGAGAAATTAGAATGCGTTTCCAGAACAATATACAATTATAACATATTTCCAGAACACCTAAAAAAGCTAATAGGGTTTAATAAGCAATTGCATTAAGTAAGAATTAGTTTTTGAGACATAAATATTTAATACATTGGCCAGGATCACACTTGCATGTAGAAATTATGAGAAAAAATACAGAACAGAAATTAACGGCCATGCATGGAAAACATTTCAAATGATTTTTATATTCTCAAGGAAGCCATGGCCTTTTTTAAAATTTAAATGTTTATTTATTTATTTTGAGCGAGAGAGAGGGAGCATGAGCAGGGGAGGGGCAGAGAGAGAAGGAGAGAGAGAATCCCAAGCAGGCTCCCTGCTGTCGTCAGTAGAGAGCCTGACTCGGGGCTTGATCTCACAATCTGTGAGATCATGAACTGAGCCGAAATCCAGTTGGACACTTAACCCACTGAGCCACCCAGGTGCCCCTAGTCATGGCCTTTCTAATTAGAGTACATCATTTCTTAACATCAGTGTAACAACTGAAATGAGAATATGCACTCACACATACACATATACTCACTTGTGTATATATGTGTACATAATACTCATTTATTATACACACTTCTCTATGCCCTTATGTGTGTATTCATGTACACATTCATATATATGCATTTATATCATACACACACATATTCACCTGTAAACTTTTCCTATTTATTTATTTATTTATTTAACTTTTATTTATTTTTAGGGAAGAAGGGGGCAGAGAGAAAGAGAGAGAGAGAAAGAGAGAGAGAGAGAATCCCAAGCAGGCTTTGTGATGTCAGCTCAGAGCCCAACGTGGGTCTTGAACTCACGAGCCATGAGATCATGACCTGAGCTGAAATCAAGAGTCGGATGCTTAATCGACTTAGCCACTCAGGTACCCTGAAATTTTCCTTTTTAAACAAAATTTATTATTATTATTATTATATTATCAAACTTCCCCAGAAGACATTTGGAAAACTCTGATCTCTAATTTGATTTCTACATACATCTCTCAATTATGCATACATCGCTCAGCTATACGATAAAGCCTATGGGAGTAGTTTTATAATTTTGTTTATATAAATAGGAACGAAAGAAACAAACTGTATCTATTAGCAGACGCTATGGTCATCTCTGCAGGAAATCCCAAGGAATCTTCAAAAATAATCAAATAAATGAGTTCAGCAAGGTTACGGGATATAAGATCAATGCACAAACATTAATCAAATTTTTATATACTAGCAATAAATGTGAGGAAGCTGAGATTAAAAACATACTACCATTTACACTCACTCCAAAGAAATGCAACACAGGGATACGCTCACCCAAAAGTATGCAGTATTTGTACGTGGACAGTGATGAGATCACATAGGACCCAAATAAGTAGGACATGTTAATGCATCGGAAGACTCAACATAGCGAAGATGTCAACGTTCCCAAGATGGCTTTGGAGATCGAATGCTATCCCTGTGAAAATCGTAGACAAGCTCATCCTAAAATTGATGAGGAATGGGCATGTGCCCTAGAATCGCCTAGATAGTCTGAAAAAGAAGAGGAGAGAGGGAAATACCTCCGTCCGTAGTATTAAGGCTTACTATACAGCTTCAGTATTCCAACTGTGGAATTGGCACAAAGCTAAATACATGGATGGGTGGAAACGAACAGGAAAATACGAAAACAGGCCCACACAAATCTGCTCATCTGACTCTTGTCGAGGGGCAAAAGCATTTCGATTGAGGAAGAATATGCTTTTGAACAAATGGTGTTGGAGCATTTGCACAAACAAACAATCAAACAGAAATTCTTGGCCAAAACCTCTCCCCTACAAAAGTTTTTTAAATTTAATTTTATTATGTTATTATTATATTATGTTATTATATGTTATTATGTTATTTATTTTATTATGTTATTTGTTATTTTATTTTTTTTAATGTTTATTGATTTTTAAGAGAGAGAGAGACAGAGTGCAATCAGGGGTGGGGCAGAGAGAGAGGGAGACAGAGAATCCGAAGCAGGCTCCAGGCTCCAAGCCGTCAGCACAGAGTCCGGGGTGGGGCTCGAACCCATGAACAGTGAGATCATGACCTGAGTGAAGTCGGACGCTTAACCAACTGAACCACCCAGGCGCCCCTAAAAAATTTATTTTACATGATTCATGGACTTAAATGTAAAATGTAAAACTATTAAAGGCTTAAAGAAAACATTTTTAAAACATGAGGAAATATTTATGTAAGGGCCCAGAATATATAAAGATCTTTCAAAACCCAAAAGTGAAATAAAATGGAATAAAATGGAATAAAATAAAATAAAATAAAGTAAAATAAAATAAAAATAAAAATAAAAATAAAATAAAATAAAAATAAAATAAAATAAAATAAAAATAAAAATAAAAATAAAATAAAAATAAAATAAAATAAAATAAAAATAAAAATAAAAATAAAATAAAATAAAAACAATCTAATTTAAAACCAGCCTAAATACATGGACAGACATGCCCCTAATGCAGATCTATGGACGGCAAATAAACACGTGACCATATGCATAACATCGTTAGCCGTTAGGAGAACAGGAACTAAAACTACAGGGAGATATTAAGATATCCGATTTACCATTCGGATGGTAAAATAAAACAATAAAAGTGCAAACACCACATGCTGGTGCAGATGCAGAGACATTGTCACTCATACCTTCCTGGTGGGAGGGGAAAATGGGAGCACCCGTGAAAACAGATTCTTCTAAAACTAAATAGTCAACAGCCGCACAGACCAGCCAGCGTCCTTCAGGCCATTTATCCCTGAGAAATGAAAACATGTTCACACAAACACCTGCACACATGGGTTCATAGCAGCTTTTTGGAGTAATAGCCCCCCAACTGGAACCAGCCTAGACGTCCTTAAGAGCGTGAAGGGCTCATCGTTGGTGGTATATCCAGGCCTTGGGAGGAACGCTCGGCAATAAGACAGAGCAAAGTACGGGTACGCACAAGGCTTTGGAAGAATCTCCAGGGTGTGATGCTGCGTGACAGGAGCCGATCCCGAGAGGCTACTACATGGTGTCTGATTTCATTTGTAGAGCGCTTTGTGAGGGCAGAATTGTAGACTTGGAAGAACAGAGGAATGGAGGTCAGGGATGAGCGGTGGCCGGCAGGGGGGGAGGGGGTGTGCGTGTGTGGTCGTCCACACCTACGTGTGATGGACACGCGCAGTGCCCCCGCTGTGGGGGCGGCTACGTGAATCTATCCACGTGCTACACCACACAAACACGCATGCACACGCATGCACACAGACATGGAAAAACCAGGGACTCTGAATGAGATGGGCGGATTGAACAGACGTACGGAACTTTGCCGCCATATCGCTTTAGCTTTGCCAAATGTTACCCTTGGGAGAGACTGGGTACCGAGCAGAGAGCATTTCTCTGTATTACTTCTTACATAAATTTTAAATTACCTCAACAGCAAACACATCCACCAAGGAAGAATTTTCAAAAGGCACTAATCCAAAGTATTTGAGAAACAGTTCTGCAGGGGCACCCGGGCGGCTCAGTCGGTTGAGCTTGGGACTTCGGCTCAGGTCATGATGTCACAGTTCGTGAGTTCGAGCCCCACGTCAGGCTCTGTGCTGACAGCTCGGAGCCCGGAGCCTGCTTCCGATTCTGCGTCTCCCTCTTTCTGCCCCTTCCCCGCTCACGCTCTGTCTCTCTCTGTCTCTCAAAGATGAATAAACCTTAAAATTTTTTTTTAAATAAGAGAAAAACAATTCTGTGAACTCGATAGATCCCTTCCACAAGTTGGAACTCCCCTTCCCCCCTCCAGGCGCCTTCCCCAGGTGTGCTTCTGTGGGTCTCTCTCTTCTGTTTTCTTAGCCCCTGATTGTCCTGTCTCTGACCGATTCACGGGTGAAGCGGGATGAGACCACACAGCTCATCCGTCTGCCTTTACAGCAGGAGTAAGTGTACCTCCTCGGATGGAGCCCAGACCAGACAGACTGGGGCTCACGATTCTCGCCTGTGGCTGTCGGTCTGTCCTCTTTCTGTGGGCTGCTTCTGTCTCCCTTAGCTCTCATCCTTAAACGGCCGTAATATAGAACGGAGAAGAAAATTATTTATCGTTAGTAAATAGCTTCATATTTCTTGTCCTTAAGTACGTAAGCGGCAAGTTTTGTGTTTCTCTAAGGCTACGCTAAATTGGTATTGTTTTACTTATGAGACCTATCCCTTTCTTTTCTTGTAGTGAGTGATCCTAGAAGAAGAAATCACGATTACTGTTACTGTTAACCACATATGTTACCAAGTGAAACATGACAGCTCCTGGAAGTTTATACCCCGCCCTGGAGACTGAGTTCCTTTGTTCCCCCAAATCAGATACACAGTGGATTTTGTCAAATATTTACTTAGTTTTAGATCAATAAATGCAACCTGGCTTCACTGAATGACTGACTTGAGGAAAATGTCACTGCTCCAAGCTGAACTTTACTAGTGCAATTTGCAAGCAATTATTTAATGACATGCAAATTGTCATCAGGCAATTCAGTCAAAAGTGGGAACATGACTCCAGAAATTAGCTGCGGTGAAAAACAAAACCGCTGGGTTGTTTTTAAAGATTAATTTCAGCAGTTTGGAAAAACGAATAAGGTTTCCTTCTTTGGTTATTGATCTTGAAAAAAGTTAAAACACAAAATAAGCCTGAGGTACGTAAGCCCCAGTAAAAACTTTCCTCCTGGAAATTATCCTAAATTGATAGCCCCGTTTTCCTTGAAACAACCTTTAAAACACTAGAGATGTGGGCTCCTGGGTCAGGAACGTATGTGCGCGAGACGGAGCCCCCAGCCTGTTTGAAATGGAAAGAGTTCAGAGTCCAGCAGTCAGCAGGCTGAGTGTGGACAGATAGCACGCCGTGTGACATCTGTGTATCTGTGTAACCGCAGGTGATTGTTTAAGCCCCCAGCCTCCATTTCTCCATCTGTGAAATGGGACTATTGAATAGGTACCTTCTCTGGGGAAATGTCCTAAAGATTACGCGAAACGACATAGAATAAGTCTTTAGGCTAACGCAAGGCACAAAAGAGAGAGTCGATTTATAATATAAACACTGCTACTGTTATTTAAGCAGAGGACAATAAAATAAACCAACGTTTGCATGTGATAAAAATATAATGTCCATGATAAGAGTAAATTAAACAGTACAAAGGAGCATGCAGGGAGAAATTACATTTTTTAATTTTCTTCACTTCATCTTATGGCTTCTCCGGAGACTATCTGGTCTCCACAGAGAGTCATTATTAAATTGTGAGTGCATGATCTTCCAGACTACACAGTACAATACCCAAGTATTTATCACCCTTAAAAAAATACATATGGAGCAGACCCTACCCTCGGTCCCGGTCCTCACTTTGTCTTAATTATAAATCTTTTTTTTTTTAATTTTCTTTTAATGTTTATTTATTTCTGAGAGAGAGAGGGAGGGAGCAGTGGAGGGGCAGCGAGAGAGGGAGACACAGAATCCAAAGCAGGCTCCAGGCTCTGAGCTGTCAGCACAGAGCCCGACGCGGGGCTCGAACTCAGGGACTGTGACATCATGACCTGAGCCGGAAGTCAGATGCTTAACCGATTAGCCACGAGGTGCCCCTTGATTATAAATCTTTTTTTTAATATATTTTTTAATGTTTATTCATTTTTTGATAGACAGAGCATGAGTGGGGGAGGGGCAGAGAGAGAGGGAGACACAGAATCTGAAACAGGCTCCAGGCTCTGAGCTGTCAGCACAGAGCCCGACGCGGGGCTTGAACTCACGAACTGTGAGATCATGACCTGAGCCGAAGTCGGATGCTTAACCGACTGAGCCACCCAGGCGTCCCCCGTCGATTATAAATCTTAAAGGCTGTTCCATATCCATACATATAGAGCTGCTTTCATGGCTTTTTCTCTTTCAGAGAAAGTGAACGCTATTTTTCTCCAGTCCTCACAATAACCGTGTGCACACCACATTCTCTCTAATTCACAAACAGGAGAGTAAGGAAACTAAAGTTCCTTAACTCATCCAAGGTCAACCAGCAGTACGATTCACACCCCACTCCCCCCTTATACCAGAATTGTCCTGTCAAGTGTAGCCTAAGAGTGCTTCCCAGCCGGGGTGGATGGTTGCAAAACTCTTGAAGTTTCTTCCATGTAACTGCTCTGGAAAGCTCTTGCCCACGTGCGGGTCCTCGACGAGGGCAGAGTGGCATTTGGGGCAGACATGTTGAGTTTCTAAAGAGAGGAGGCACCGATGATGTAGTGCTATGGCATGACCCAGGACGATGTGAAAAGGGAATAAAATAAAAACTCACATTTACAATATGGATCATTCCCAAGGTCACCGGACACAAACTCTCGGGGAAGGAACTGGAGAGAAACACGACAGTATGTTTCCGTTCAGACTGCACTGGCCACACCTAAGAGCAGAAAACTCTAGCTGTAACTCTGCTTTGCACTTAACCAATGCAAACCCTGAAAATCCCGGGGACTCGGTGGTTGGTTGGTTTGCAAACGAACGTTCCTGTTGAATCCATTTCACAATATTATTAAGAGAAGGCCCTGAGATACGTGATGTGAAGGCACTCTTTGGTTAGGAAAACAGACACAGCTGAGTGGCTAAAACGCACACACACAATTTTCTTTGCTTTGACACATGCAGAGAAACATCGGTGTGTAAGTGGATCACAGGACCTCGCGAGGGCAGAGACACGGAATCCCAGAGCTCGAACGGCGGGAAAAGGCAACGGGACCAGTTTCCACTTGGTAGGAGTTACTTTTCCTACGTGGTTCCAATCAAACTACCCACATAGGCAGAGGAGGGGTAGACAGTAGAGAAAATTTCGGAAGCAGGCGAGGATTTAAAGCCGGGCTGTGGTGGGGAGAACACCTGCTTCTTTAGACCAACTTGAGGACCTGGTGTCTTACTTAGCCTTCCTCCTTCTGTCTCTGATGCCCGATGCAGAAAAGCAGGCGGGCGACCCTCGAGGGTCTGAGAAGGATCCCTGCCATCCTTGGTTGGATGGGGCTCGGAAAAGAAACAGCGTAGAGATGCAGAACAAAACATCAAGTTACCATTTTGGAAAATTCTCCTAAACCTGAGATTATAAAGTGAGATCCAAACCCACCCTACAGGTGTGGCCTTGAAATGGCATCTGAGGTCCTGATGGGCTTGAAGATCCTGGTTTTCTTTTTTAATTTTTTTTTCAACGTTTATTTATTTTTGGGACAGAGAGAGACAGAGCATGAACGGGGGAGGGGCAGAGAGAGAGGGAGACACAGAATCGGAAAAAGATCCTGGTTTTCTTAAGCAGCAGAATTAACCTCTTGTTTGTTGCTCTGCCATTGGCGTCTCCCACTGTCAACTACCTGAAAAAGAACGCTTGTGTGGAACTGAGTCCTTCCTTTCACCGGCCCCTTTGTCTGCTGGATAGGCTGGTAAGAACCTTCCAAGCTGACAAGGCGGAGCCTGCTCGGGATTCTCTCTCTCCCCCTCTCTCTGCCCCTCTCACACTGGTTCTCCCTCTCTCTCTCTCTTTCTCAAAAAATAACTCAATCAACTTTAAAACATCCTAAATGTTAAGAACCTTGCTGGTGGCCTCAGCCCCAGCCCCCAGCACCCCTCCAAGGTAGGGTCGAATGCAGCCTCTGTAACTGTGGTTTCATTTTTGTTGTGATTGCTGCCTCCATAAAGCCAGTCCAAGTGCCCTGTTTGTTATAATTATAGTATCGTAATAAAAGAGAATCTTAAGTGAACAAAGCTGTCACCTGCCTCTGCTCAGATGGGATTTTATGTCAGGAATTAGCAATGACCAGCGTTTATCTCCACTCGAGGGCTGGGAGAGCCAAGCATTCAAAGACCGAACCCAAGCATTAATCACTGCGGATCTCTGTGTTCTCTTTCTGAAAACATATTTATTTCTCTCCTGCCTCCACGACTCCAAATTCTTACATGTCGTTAACGTTGGGCTCTCGGGAGTCATTGCTGGTGAGACCCTAACCGCCAGACTCAGTGGTTCGGTCAGTGTTTCTACAGTGATCAGTTTTCTGGACATTTTCACTGCCTCTAGACGTGCTCACTTACTTCCTAAGGATTAGAGCTTGGAAGAATGGTTGTGGCAGTGAACAGACGGAGCCTAGACAGAAGTATATTTCCCCGCCTCTAAACTGCCCATACGATCATGACCATTTAGCAGCACTTCTCCAGGAATAAATAAACAGCCACCATAAGTAAGGAGAGTAACCTTTTATAGGGTAGGACTTCCCGGGGCGCCTGGGTGGCTCAGTGGGTTGAGCGTTGGACTTTTGATTTCAGCTCAGGTCAGGATCCCAGGGTCATGGGATCGAGTCCCTCCTCAGGGTCTGCACTGAGGTGGAGGCTGTGATGGGACTCTCTCTCTCTCTCCCTCTCTCTCTGCATCCCCCACTTCTCTCTCTCTGTCTCAAAAAAAAAAAAATGGTAGAACGTCCATACTCCTGAGATGCTGTTACTAAAACACCGATGTCTTCACTTCCTATGACCTTCCCGCCCGAGAATCCTGGAAATGGGCTGACACTGAGTACGGGTGTTGGACCACACACGGGTGATGGCTCCCATCTACCCAATGCTCCTCATAGATGGTTTTCTACCCGCATTTTACCGATGACAACTCTGAGGCCATGAGCTGGTGGCTTTCCCAGAATCCAATGTCTCGGGGATCGTGGAGAAAGAGACATCGAGGGGCTCATGAGGTGACCCCCAGGCCCGAGTTTCGTGATGGACTGGACTTACGGCAGCCTGCATCCGTGTGTCCTGAGACAGAGCTGTTCCAGAGGTTCTGGAACCCTGTCCTCGATCCGATGCGTGCGCCTTCAGAAGGTGGTCCACGTTCTGTGTTCCATCTGCAAACCAGAATCTCTTGCGTAACTCGCCATTGGACTAATTCTCGGAAAAGCTTAAGGGTTCTTCCAGGCCTCGAGGAAAGTACACAAGCCGTAAATAACGGACTTATTAGTTTCATTTGTTTATTCTCCCACATGTTTAATGGGGCTGCTAGGAAGCAGAGTGAAGCCGCTGGAAACGTGTGGCTCACAAATGAAAGGCCTAGATGGTCAATTAATTCAAAGGCCCCAAGGCCTCACAGGGCTGAGGCTTTGTTTGCCTTGGAGCAGGAGGGGGAGACAGTGCGGTGGGTCATGCAACCACCCAGATAGTGGCTGGGGGTCACCGGTGCTTGGGAAAACTCTCTTCCCATCTTTGCTCACACAAACCTCTACCCCAACTCTGATGCCTGCGGTCCCCAAATGTGTGTGCGTTTTCTCCTCCTCGAGCAAGGACACCCACTGAGCATTCTGGCTCACAGAACTCAGGAAAACAGGTTAGTTACTAGATTACTGGTTTCTTGTAAAAGGACACAACCCAGGGGCCTCCGGATGGAAAAAATGGCCGGGCGAGGTGTGGGGCCCGGGGCCCCGAAGTTCCACTCTCTCGGGGTCCACCCCTCTCCCCCCATCTCCACCTCTTGCCAATCCACAAGCTCTCCAAACCCTTCCTTTGGGGGTTTTATGGAGGCTTCCTTATGTATGAATGATTGATTAAGCCATTGGTCATTGATTGATTCTCTCCTCTGCCCTCCCTGGGCTGAAGGTTCCAACCCAAATATTCTAAACACGATCACTGATCAGAGCTGCGGGTCCTAAAGTCTCATCAAGTCGGAGAACACTGTGTCTCTTGAGTCCTGCTCCGTGTCAAATGCCAAAGAGATCTGACACCGGACGTTTGTTAAAAACGGTAAGGCGGTCCATACTCAGATTACTGCAGGAGGGGAGACAGATTTCAGGATAAACTGAGCTCAACCATCCCGGAGCAAAAGGTGGCGTTGGCGGGGGGGGGGGGTGGGGGGGGGGGTGGGGGTGGGGGGGGCGGCAGTTCTAAGCACTGGGTCTGCTCCAGTGAGAGGTGACGTGGCCGCCTGCATTTGCTAAGTGGCTCTGGGGGTGACGCTCCTCCCCTCCCACAGGGACTGGGCCACAGGGGCCCTGTCCTTTTAGATGCTTACATTTCGTTTTTTTTTTTTTAATGTTTATTTTTGAGACACAGAGATACAGACAGACAAACAGAACCCAAGCAGGGGAAGGGCAGAGGGAGAGGGAGACACAGAATCCGAAGCAGGCTCCAGGCTCCAAGCTGTCAGCACAGAGCCCGAACCCACGGGCCACAAAATCGTGACCCGAGCTGAAGTCAGACACTTGACCGACTGAGCCACGCAGGCGCCCCTGCCTGTGCATATTGTTGATCACCTGTTGTAGCAAATCGAATGCTTGCAACTTACCAGTAAACAGCGCTGAGAGTATCCACTGGGGGAAAATGCTAACCCCCACCGAGTAGCAATTGTTTCCTTCTTACATTTAGGCACCTTTCAGACTAGCGACGTTGGTGAATATCAGGATTTCCTCTCAACCAAGGTGTAGGTTTCTCTGCCGTTTGGTTTCCCGGCTTCCCTTGATTATTAACAGCGAGGTGGCCAACTCACACGACACGCCGTCCTTTCTAATCAGCCGTGCCAAAGTGATTCTGCTTGGGTTTTTCAGCGGGGCCCCAGTGCAAGATCTTTGAGGATCCAGAAGGAAGACGGGCGTTAACTTCAAAGTGGTACGTTAGAAAGGCCAGGAATAAGACGGGGCGAACTGTTGATATTCCCTCTTGTTCCACGCTGGGCACGGGAGAGATCAGTTGGTGGAGACTGTCTGATGTGACTCTAATTCCTCTTGTCTGATGCTTCAGAGATGCCAGGGGGATTTCTCAACCTCTCTCTCCCTTCTTCCCCTCCTTCCCTCCCTCCCTCCCTTTCTTCTTTTCTTTCTTCCTTTTTCCACAAGTGATTACATCTGTTTCTTGGTGAGCTCTCTGCTTGCTGGATGCTGGGTTCGGGGCCATCAGTCTGGCACACCCCCCGTGCCCTAGGGACCTATGGCTCGGGTAGTTCACAATGTGCTCTTCCTAATATTAATTTTCCTTATCTCTTAATACACAAGCGGCTGGTGTATGTTTGAGATAAACTAGACAATGCGTATTTCACAGATTCATCCACAACCTGTGTCACATCTTGCGTGGCTTTATGAATGTGCGGGTGCGTGTGTGTGTGTGTGTGCGTGTGTGTGTGTGTGTGTGTGTGTGTAAATCCAGGCTACATGCTGAGGGAGAGGTACGGCTATGGACATAAAGGGAGGTGTAGCTGGGCTAGAAGCAGGTGGGCAGCTACACAGAAAGGTATGTAGGTATTTGGGGATGCCTTGCTCGGTCTGTCTTCTCGGGCCCCATCCACACTTACACCTCTTGCCCCCCAACAAATTCTGCAGCGAACCCAGGAACACGTGCCTCCTAGGTGCTTTCGCATTCGTGAACTCACTCCCGGGAAAAGAAAACATCCGTGTCTTTGTTTCCTGGCACATGGCCTGCTGACCCTGGCAACTTATTTATGTTTGATGAATATTTATGAAAACTGCCACTTTAAATAAAATATAAAAGCCTCAAGCTAAATTAATTGGGCTCAGGGGGAAAAAAAAAAAAGAAAAGCAAACCGCAACCCCGCTTGCATTCCAGAAGGTAACAAATGAGGGCAGAGGTCGCCTTTGTTCAGAGCCCCAGAAAATAACTCAAGAGTTACGGATTTAGGGGAGGGACACACCCTGCAAGCATCTCTAAACCAACAGACTTTGAAGACGCGTTTGCCATCTCGACTCGTTGGCCTGAATCGCCAGGGGGTGGGCTGGGATTTAAATGAACATCCTTGCGGGCTCTCGCTAAACAGGACTGTGGCCAAGTGCCAAAGGGTCACATCCCGTGGGCACGGATGGTTCTACCTTTGCTTTTGTTCAGTCCCTTGAAGCCTGCAGGGTGCATGAGGAGTCGCCTGCCTGGACCCCACAAGACTGAGTCATTTTCACCTCAGTGCAGACCCCAATACTTAGCACCAACCCCCCTCTATTTGTTGTTGGGAAAATAGCATGTGTTCATACAGGATTGCTGCAAGGTGACTCGGGGGCGTTCTGTGTTTCTCCAACCCCTGTGGCTGTCCTGTTGATTTTCCTAGATCTTATTTCCTGGCCAGGGTACCTGACCGGATCTCCCTCCACAAAGTAGCACAAAGCCCCCGATGTCCTGGGTGCTGAAGAGGGGCACCTACCACATGGAGCTTCCTGGATGTCCCCTCATGGATCAGAGCTCTGAGAAGGTAAACATGACTGCAGAGTCCCCTATCCGCTTGGTCCAAATTTACATTTCAAGATGGTGGATTGGGTCCTCTGCACCTTGCTGAGCTGGGAGAAGCAAATCCGTCCCTGTTCCAACCATACCCCCATTTCCTGTGCAACACCTGTGTCCCTTCCTGGAGCACGTATGTCCCTTCCTGGAGCACCA